>NC_137028.1:2602500-2812500 GCF_032717465.1 Coenobita brevimanus
ATGATTTCTACCAAGAACTGGTTGAAGTGGAGACTCACAATAGACTGGTTGAACGTGTACACAAACTAGAAATGGCTTTCAAAAATGAAATTGATGCAATAAAGAAACAAATGCACTTGCAAAAGGAAGAGATAGAAAAACTAGGAAGGGAGGCCAATAAGAAAGACACAACCATCAGTGAACTAACAGTGGAATTGAGTACGCTTAGGAAGAAAGTGAGTGAAATGGCAAGTACAGTAGTCAATCACGAGAGTGTTATGGAAGAGTTCAAAAATGACACAGAGACAATTAGGCAAGCAAGCAGTCTTATGGACCAGAGCAGTGATATTGAGGAGAAGATAACACAGGTGAATGAAGCTGTGCAAAGCTACAAAAATGATGTAGAAACCACGTATGCTGAAATGGTGAAAGTAAAGAAAGACTTAGAAACAAGGGTGGAGGAAAAAAGCATTAAAAAGGAAGTGAAAAGAATAATCCAAAACAATCCAAAGTTAGTCAGAGATTCAGTAGAGATAAACAAATCTATAGTAATCACTGGTATAGAAGAGGAAGAAGTAAAAAACAAGATCACAAGAGACAAAAAGGAGATGGCAAATGTAATGAGCTTACTGAAAGAAGTATCAGAGGAAATCTGTAGTAAAGACATAGAGGAACACAAAAGGTTAGGGAAATACGAGAAAAGCAAGACAAGACCTCTAAAGGTGACTTTCCAGAGTGTAAACACTGTGGAAGAGATACTAAAAAATGCAAAGAATCTTATGGAAAAAGAGGAGTTCAAAAATGTATGGATAAAAAGATGCCTAACACAAGACGAACTGGAATTACTGAAAGAGAAAAGGGAGGAAGCAAAAACAAAAATGAGGGAAGATCAGAAGAGAAGAAATTTTTTTACAAAGTAATAGGATTGCAGGTACGAAAGTGGTACACAAACAGGATGGAAGAAAAAAGAGGAAGGTAGTAGAACCATGTCATGACAAGTATATAAACAAGATGATAACGTTGATGTACTCAAATGTGGATGGAATGGTATCTAAATTACTAGAGATGAATGATTATGTCAGAGAAAATGAACCACAAATAATATGCCTAACTGAAACAAAATTAACACCAAGGATATCCAATGACATACTAAACTTAGAGGAATACAATATATGGAGAAGAGACAGAAATTTAAAAAAAGGAGGAGGAATTATAATATTAACTAAGAAAAATCTAAAAGTCAAGGAAATAAAACTAGATATACCATCCCAAGTAGAACTGATTGCCGTAGAGATCGACACATCTGAAGGTAAAGTAATTGTAGCCAATGTGTACATGCCACCCAGATCAAACACATGGGAAAGAGACGAATATGAGGACCTGGCAGAGAGTACAATTCAGAGTATAAGATCAGTACTACATAAAATGGAAGAGAAATGGGAAAGAATTATACTAACTGGGGACTTCAATACAAATATAAATTGGAATACTCTAGATATAAATAGCCAAGAAAGCTGTTGGGACCAAAAGCTTCTGGATCTCGTACAAGAGTTTTTCTTAACGCAACATGTGAGGGAAACCACCAGAAAAAGAGGACTTGATGTACCTTCAGTGCTAGATCTAATATTTACTAGGCAAGAAAATGATATTGACAGTTTAATATATCACCCTCCACTCGGCAAAAGCGATCATGCAGTACTAAATTATAACTTCAGGATAGCATATGACATAGTAAACAGCAATGACAGTTACAAAAAGAGCCTAAACTATAAAAAGGGAAATTATCAAGACCTAAAGAAGTATTTCTTAGAAGTTGATTGGGAAAATGAGCTTAGAGGACAAGATTTAAATGCTGTATATAGAAAATTTTGTGAATTTTATGAAATAGGAGTCCAGAAGTACATCCCACAGCACAAAGAAGCAGATAAGAAAATACAGAAATGGTTCAATACAGAATGTAAAAAATCAAAAGTAAGAAGAGATTTGTTGTGGAATAGATACAGAAGACACAATAGTGAAAGGGCGTATAATAATTACAAACAGGCAAGAAACGAATATACAAGAATAAGGAGGGAAGCCCAAAAACGGTTTGAGAGGATATAATAAATAAAAGTAGTGATCAACCAAAGCTGTTTTACAGCTATATCAGAAGCAAAACCAAAGTAAAAGATATAATACAATCCATTATGGACGAGGGAATCACTTATACACAAGAGAAAGATATTTGTGAAGCACTAAATAAGAATTTCCAATTAGTTTTTACAGAAGAAAAAATGTTTGAGACGGACTATGTGGAACACGCATGTCCACACATACTACCAGATATACAAATAGCAGAAAAAGTAATACAGGAGGAGTTAAGTAGATTAGACAGAGGAAAAGCAAGTGGTCCTGATGAAATTTCATGTTGGGTATTACGAGAATGTGCAAAGGAGTTAAGTAAACCATTATTTATAATTTTCAAGAAATCCTTGAGTCAAGGTAAACTACCTGATATTTGGAAAAAAGCAAATATTGTCCCCATATTCAAGAAAGGAAATAGACAAAATCCACTCAACTACCGACCAGTATCACTGACCAGTGTTGTAAGCAAGGTATTAGAAAAACTTATAAGAAAAGCTTGGTTAAATCATCTAGAAGAACACAGTATGATAACAGAAAGACAGTTTGGTTTCAGAAAAGGAAAATCATGTGTTACTAATCTGTTGAGCTACTATGACAGAGTAACAAACACAATACAGGAAAGGGAAGGATGGGTGGACAGTATCTGTTTAGATTTCAAGAAAGCTTTTGACACAGTACCACACCAAAGACTTTTATGGAAACTGTACCATCAAGGAGGAATTCGAGGCAAACTGTTTTGTTGGATGCAAGACTTTCTCATAAAAAGAGAAATGAGGACAGTACCAAGAGGAAACTACTCATCATGGAAAGAAGTGACTAGTGGAGTACCACAGGGTTCAGTGCTGGCACCAATCATGTTTTTAGTGTATATAAATGATATAAACAGTAACACTGGAAATGAGAGCTATCTGAATATGTTTGCAGATGATGCAAAAATACAAAGGAGAATTACTAACACAGACTCTTGTAAAGAGCTACAAGAAGAATTAAATAAACTTCATGAATGGAGTAGTACATGGCAAATGGAATTCAATGTGGAAAAGTGTCATGTAATCAAGTTTGGTAAAAGTGGAAAAAGACCTGATTGGGATTATAAGTTAGGAAATAAAACCCTATGCACATCAGAAAGAGAAAAAGACCTAGGTGTGATTATCAATAACAGACTATCTCCGGCTGACCACATCAGCGAGAAGGTACGGAACATGTATACACTGCTTGCAAATATGAGAATAGCATTCACATACATAAATGAAGACATGCTAAGAAGGATAATAACATCATTCATTAGACCAACCCTGGAATATGCATCAGTAGTCTGGAGTCCTCATCTCAAAAAGCATATAGACAAGATTGAAAAAGTTCAAAGTGCCGCTACAAGATGGATACCAAGCTTAAGGGACCTAAGCTACGAAGAAAGACTAAATAAACTGGAACTACCAACACTACAGGAGAGAAGGAAAAGAGGTGACATGATAATGCTATATAAGTGCATATCAGGAAAGGAGAAAATAGACATAAATGATTACTTAACATATGGAGAAGCATCAGCAAGAGGACACTGCAAAAAACTGCATAAGAAGAGAGGTGATAAAGACGTAAGGAAATTCAGTATCCCAAACAGAGCAATTGATCAATGGAATGCACTACCGAATGAAATAGTGTGTGCCAAAACAATTCACAAATTTAAGGATATGTACGATAAATATGGTTTAAGACACGGGACAGTACGAGCTTGACTCATTTCTGTAAAGATACAATTAGGTAAGAACACACACACATACACAAAGGCTTCCTGAACTGCGATGCTTCCGAATGAAGTCCATTACTGTACTTTAGAGTCAGCTAAACACACACACACACACACACACACACACACACACACACCACTCGTTTGTCCCCCTTTCACTCACCACTATCCCAATCCTCTCCCACTTTTCCACTATTACTCGTCCCAACAATCATCTCAGTCCTCTCTCTCCTATCCCCTATATCGTCTCACGCCGTTTCCAATTACTTAACCTGTAATTTTTATTTTCTCCTGAACTGTTAGTCTCGTCTATGGTTTTGTGTATTTAATGATCGTTTTTGACATTACCGGGTACATTTTGGGGGATTTGGAGAGAGGTAAGGCGATTTTATTTAGGCTAATCTTATACAGGGATTAGTAATGGGATTTTTCAGTCCTGACTCTTTTAGTTTGAAATAGGCTGGTGTTCTCATCGGGTAAGGAAGCTCCCTCACACCTTTTCCTAAGCGAATTATTTTGTTTTTTTACACCTTACTGCCCTCTTCTGTGTTACATAAATCCTTGCAATATCATCATACTCTGCATAACTAACGCACAAACGGATACTAACCAGCCATATCCAAAAATAAATCGCTAAATAAGTGGCGTTAGGGAGCTTCCTTAACCGACGAGAAGCGAGCCTAAGTTTTACGTGGAGTCCGTAACAAACTCCGGCAGCCTATTTAGCCAAACTTGTAAACAAACCCGTTGGCCGTGGCGGGTTGAGAAATGGTGTGAGTTAATTAATATGCCTTGTTTTTTTTTAGAGTCTCCCCTCCATGTATTTAGATTAACGCTGTGCTTACGTCGTTATGCGATATTTTAAGCCCGCTATACGATGTTTTTAGTTCATTCTTGACCTCTTTTCCTCCTGTTTTTCTTTCCCTTTTTTTCCCCTTCCGTCGCTTATTAGGATTATGTAGCGTTGTATTTAGCTTAGTTTTTACAGGTTCAGTGCTAGGTGTTTTTTTGCCCGTAAGTTATCGTGTTCTTTATAGTCCTCCCATCTTCGTGTGGATTGAAGGGCCTTGAGTAACAGGGTACGGTAAGGACTGTGGGCAAGAGCAAGGCGTAGTCGTCACAGCGTGTTTCACAAATAATCACGCTTCATCATCGTTATCATCATCATCATCATCATCATCATCATAATCATCATCATATTTACCACCACCACCACCACTATCATCATCATCGTTTCCTTCATCTTCATCATGTCCCAACCTTTTTTCTCGCCTGAGGATTGAGACACAAAAAATAATTCAGGTTATCAAAATATTTCCTGTCGGTGCAGAAAAGTCTCGTGATAAGAGGATTTCAAAAGTATTATTATCAAAACACTACGCTGACTCTTAACATTATTGCCGACTACTGCCTAAGCTCACTCTGCTGTTACGAAATTATTTTAAAGAACAGAAGAAGGTATTGAAGGGGTAAATCAGTCGGTGTTGATTGGTTGGGCTGAATAAAATCATCTGGAGGTGGCAAAAATATATTAGAAATTTTCTTGATAGTGTTATTTTCCATTTTCTTTTATAGCGTTCACAGACTCCAGAAAAACGGTGTACTTTTTTCTTGCCAGTGCTCCCCCCTTTGAGGAGAGGGACGCCTTCACGTGGTGGCACAGGAGGGGTTAGGTGTAGGCTTCATTAACGTCGTCTGTACTGGTGGGTTCTCCTAAGCTGAATAAAATCTTCTGTCAGCGGCAAGAATGAGGGACGTATTAGGTCATCCTGGTGTTAAAATTGTACAGCACCGTTCATCACAGCAGCAGCCAAAGAGCAAATAGGGCTACGTGGTGTGTGTGTATGTGTGTGTGTGTGTGTGTGTGTGTGTGTGTGTGTGTGTGATGAGGAAGGAGTGAGGGTCAGATGTGGGTGTGGGGGCTATGTGTGTATTTGTGATATGTATGTGTGATAAACGAGTATATGTGTGTACTGTTGAGGTTGTGTGTGTGTGTGTGTGTGTGTGTGTGTGTGTGTGTGTGTGTGTGTGTGTGTGTGTGTGTGTGTGTGTGTGTGAGGGAGTGAGTTAGTGAGTAGACGAGGGGAGGATAGAGTTGAGATAATGCTGTCTATTGTTGAGACAGAATATGAGTTGTGTACGTAGCCTGGCAGACCGCAGTAGTTAGCCAAGTGAAATGGTTAATGTGGGTTTTAGGGACAAGAGAGTACTGTATAAATGAGAATAATGAGAGTTCCTGGTTAAGAGGGAACCTGAATGCAGAAATGAGCTCAGTGAAGATAGTCATTTAGACATGTGGAAGATGCAGTAAAAATGGGAATGATTATAGCTAAATAAATGATGCTGATTGAAAGACTAGGCTGAATGCAGTAAATATGAGCATACTAAAAGATACTTGTTTAAAGGGAAGGCAATTGTAGTAAATTTCAACATCCTGGACACACTAGCGTTTGAACGATTGGAGGTTAGGAATGTAATGATCAGGGTGGGAGCAGACGCCATGAGTCGCTTAGCCGCGGTACTCATCTCCGTTACTGATAAGACCTGTGAGCTTGGGTTATTCACCGACTGCCCTGGGAGACAAGGCCACTGCATCATCCAGCCTGCTACAGTTACTCCGAAGTGCTAGTCTGGGCAGTTTTTATACCTACCAATCCACAAAGAGCGTATCGGCATTTGAGTCCAGTGATACCAGCTGTCCGCACCACAATTCGAACGCAGACACTATAGTAGCAACGGCAGTTTCACTGCGAGCAACACCACTAGGCGACCGCGGCGGTCATAGAGAACGGGAAATCATTAGTGTAATTTATTGCCTTGATCACTGACTAACCTTATCCCTGTGTGGCCACATATATCAGGTGTCGTTCACTGGCAGGGACTCATCTGTACAGTAAACACAGTATCCAATAGGATCAATGAGGCGGAACCTGATCCAAGCTTTTACCTGTGCTGTAAGAGGCCAGGTACAGTTCCGCCTTATGCACTGTTTCATTTGGCTGTACCCGTTTCACTTCTCCTTGGCCCAAAAATACCCTCTCCTCATCTTGAATAGCGAGTTGTTGCAAGAAATTAACGCTACAGTATGATGCAGGTCATGAAGAAGTGCTGTGGAAAGGATGCATAGCGACAGTATTGTTTTATAGCCCCTGAGTAACGTGAAGTAGTGCCAAAAGGACAAGAATCTGGGAAAGGTTAAGGTAAAACTACTGTAGGTTTTGATGCAGTTTCGAGACACCTTACACGCTGGAGTCTGGGTGATGTTTTTTTTATATTTTATTTATCTGTTTATTTATTTATTTATTTCACCGGACGGTTTGAATTAGCTTAGTAAAGGCCTCTCGTGTTCAAGAGGTTTATTAAGGCAGAATCTAACCCCTCCAGTTATAAGAGTCCGTCCTAAGCAGAATAATATCATCTGAGGAGCAAAAAAAAAAAAGTATCCTCGAACTGAATGGATTGAAGAACCGTAGACTAGGTGTGTGTGTGTGTGTGTGTGTGTGTGTGTGTGTGTGAGAGAGAGAGAGAGAGAGAGAGAGAGAGAGAGAGAGTCATGGGGTGTGAGGTGGGTGCAATAGCTCTAATGCAGTATTGGCCGGGAAGTGTATTACCTGTCCACGGGGCCCTCGCCTCGCTACGCTCTTTATTGTGACAGGGAGAGGCAAGGGTAGGTAGGGATAGGCAGGGGTAGGCAGGGATAGGCAGGGGTGTGCAGGGAGGCAGGAATAGACAGGGGAAGTTAGGTGCAGGGAAGGGGAGACAAAGGTAGATTGAGAGGTAGGAACAGACGGGGGAAATAGGGAAGGGTAAGAGGGTACGACTTCCCAGAGACGAGGAAGGGTAAGCAGGGAGGTAGAAATAGAAGGGGGAAGATAGGGGCAGGTAGGGGTAGGTACTGAGGTAATTATAAATGGGAAAATAGAGACAGGCTGGAGGAGGCAGGGTAGGCAGGGAGATAGGAAGAGACAGCGAGAGATAGGAACAGGAAGGGGTAGGCAGGGAGAGACTGAGATAGCCAGAGGTTGGGATCGACAGTGAGAGAGATCAGGCAGGAGAGACCCAGGGAGAGTTAGAGGCGGGCATAACTAGGTAGGGAGGAGACAGAGGTAGGCAAAGGCAAGGTATCATCACTTCACAGATTAGTATTTGGCAGGGGTAGGCAGGGAGAAGCAGGGATAGGTATGGAGAGGCAAGGGTGGCCGGAGGTTGGGAGAGATAGGAAGGGAGGATAGAGATACAAAACATAATCACACAGACTTTACGAACTTTTATCGAGGCGGGGATGGGGAGAGGCAGGTAGGGGAGGACAGAGGTAGCAAGAGAAGCAGGTGGGGTAACATCATTAGCAGAATACAATGTACCTTACACCACAAATAAATGGAAAGCGGGCGCAGGTAGGTGGATAGATAGGCATGGATGAAGCAGGGATAGGCAAGGAGAAAGCAGAGGGAAATACAGTGGTAGAGGCAGGAAGGGAAGCAGGAGGTAGGTAGGGCATCAGCAGCAGCAGCACACAGCATACCTCACACCACGGATAAATGGAAAACTAGGGTAGGCAGGCGAATAGATAGGCGTGGAGGAGGAACTGGTAGGTGGAGAGGAGGCAGGGGGAGACAGAGTGGTAGAGGCAGAGGGAGAGGAGGCAGAGGTAGGCAGGGAAGAGGCAGGGCAGTCGAGAGGTTAGAGGGAGGGAGGGAGGCAGAGAGGTAGGTGGGGCATCATCAGCAGCAGCACACAGCATACCTCACAGCACAGATAAATGGAAAGCACCGCGTATTGTCTATAAATTCCACAAGATACGGCGGCGTTGCATAAAAAGCCAGACCACATATCCAGCCGTAAAAGAGGCATGCTTTTATTCGTTATAGATATCGCTTAGTTTTCAGTCACTTTAGCGTGTTTGTGTATAAAGTTGATTCAGTAGTAAAGCTCTATACAGTATACCTTTTATTTATTTTGTATTTGATTATTCACGTCATCTTTTCATTTTAACCACTTCAGCATTCGTAGACCCCTTAGATGCCAGAGAAGGACGCCTTCATGCGGTGGCACAAGTATCGCCTGGCAGATTCTCCAACCAGTTATACGAACACTCCCATCATTCTCCCCGTCACGCGAAATGGTATTGATAGACTGCTTGAGAAGGGCAACTTTGGCCTTGAAGTCTTCCGTGTGTGTGTGTGTGTGTGTGTGTGTGTGTGTGTGTGTGTGTGTGTGTGTGTCAGAATTTCCCCCTCAAGCCTCTCCCATGTTGACTCCACGCTCACATGACCGTCTGGTGTGGCTACAGTTGCATGTGCGGACCTCGTAACCTGGCCGCCTGATCGCAACTCACATCACCATAATACTTCCACAGCTTCTATAACGGGGGATACTATTACGCTCCCAAATTGTGCGATATTAGCCTCGTCTCTCGTAAACCACAAAACTACCGTCCTTCCATTGTGCCTGTGATAACGCAAATGAAGTTAAATTGGTGGTTTTAAGGGTTTAATTAACTCTGAAATATCATAATAAGGCCAGTGACCTTCTGTGGGTTTTTGGCCTGATTTCCCTTCTCGTCTGCTGACCCTCTGATTGCTGTTCGTCTTCGATTTTCGGACCCCGGATTCACGGAGCCTCTAAGGAGACGTATCTTTGTGGGTCTTTTAACTTATATCTCTGTTAACTTTTATTAATTTTCATTACATTTGCTGCTACCGGAGTTGCCGTTGAGGAATACCTTCACGTGGTGGCATCGATTTAGTTGGGTGGCTGATTGAAATCGTCTGGAGGTTGCAAAAATAAACCGTACACATTTCGTCATCTGGTGCAAGAGGTAATCGCTTCAACTTTCTCATGCTCGGGACAACTCCAGTATGAGAAGAGGGTTAATGGTGATACTGTTAACACTTAGATTCCTGCGACTCACTCTCACATGAATAAAATCGTCTGGCGTCCGCTGGAATGGAGTACTAGAGTTATCCTGACCAAGATAGGATCAAGGTTAGAAGCGGCCTCTCTTCATCTAAGGTTTAATGAAGCCAGGTCAGTAATTAGCAGGTCCTTAGTCTGATACCTAATTAAGGAGGGTTAATCAGTGGGGTCAGGTAAGCAATTAGTAGCTGGTGGTTGAATCGGATGTTTACTTTTGGTAGATTAGAGGACTCGAGGTCGTATTTATGAAGGATCTTAGCCAATTTTCGCAAACAAATATAGAAGGATTTTGTTTTGTCATAACTTTCACTTTAATGTTCTTTCTGGTTTGATTGTGAGGTGCTTGCTGGCTGGATGAATGAAGGGAAGAGTAGAAATTACCGTACACACAACCTTAGCTCACGAAAATGTATGAATACAATCCCTGGTCTGAGAAGCTGACCCCCGTGACCTAGTGTATGCTCCCTACCCCCTTTCTCCCCCCACTTCCACCCACACCCGCACCCTTGTTCCCACCGCACACTGTCCTCTCTCACATAGCCTACTCCCTCACCCCCACCCCTGCTTCCACAACACATCACCCTCCCTCATACACTCCACCATCCCCTTCCCTTCCCAGATATACCCACCCCACCTCCATCCTCTCTCATGTACCTTCTCAATCTACCCTTCTCCCTCACCCCACTTCCCATCCCACACACCCCTTTTCCCACCCCCACAACATCCCTCGCAAAACTCTCCCCATCTCTGACCACCATCCACCCATCTTCCCAAAACCCACCCCTTCCCCTCCCCACAGCATCTCTCCCTTGTACCCTCTCCATCCCACACCCCTCTCCCGTCCCCCATACCATGTACCTCATCTCCACAGCGTCCCTTTCACCCCACCTCCACCCCCACCTGTTTCAGTGTTGGGGCCCCTCATTAAATGTTTCCACGGCGCAGGCTTTCCACTACACCACCCCTTGCTTCTTGCCCTCCCTCGCCATCACCTTCTCTCTCATTCTTTCTCACCCCATTGTATTATTGTCTCGCTGGAGTTGTAATCGCCTCTGTCCTAAGAGTTAAGAATGAGGAGTAAGGTCACGTTTGTCTCATCTCTCTCTCTCTCTCTCTCTCTCTCTCTCATTACGCCACCACACCTACAACCACCTATCCTAAAAACAACACATATAGAGTAGAATATCATTACAACTTTCTTCTTTGATTTCGGTCTTTTTGGCAGTAATTTCCGTACTGTCTTTATTCCTCTCAGCCCAGCCACTTTCTACGTCATTTATTCTTGCTAATGCCAACCAATTATAATCTAAGAGAGAGAGAGAGAGAGAGAGTTCGATGTGGAGGGGTTAAATTTAGCACACCTAAAGGCTTTCAGTACTGTGGAGGGATCTTAAGGTGACTAAATATTGTCTGACATTAGTGAAGACAAAAGTGAAAAAGACGTCCACGAGCTGAAGGGGTTAAGTGGCGTAGGTTTATATTGAAAAGTGTGGGATATTCATCATCATCATCATCGTCATCGTCATCATCGTCTGTATCATCATCATCATCATAATTATTATCATCATCATCATCATCATCTTTCCCTTTAATATGTTTTCCCCAATAACAACCCGCATACTTTTCGACACTCACCCCCTCAGGCAACAACTCCAGCCGTCATGAAGCGAAACTTGCATCTCTGCCCGAGTTGAAATGAGGAGGAGGAGGAGGAGGAGGAGGAGAAGGAGGAGGAGGAGGAGAAGGAGGAGGAGGAGGAGAAGGAGGAGGAGGAGGAGAAGGAGAAGAAGGAGGAGGAGAGATAGAAAATATAGGGAGAGGGAGAGGAAGGGGAACAGAAGGAGGAGAGAAGAAGAATGACGAGGCAGAGGGGGGAAAAAGAAAGAAGAGGAGGAGTAGAGAAGAAGGAGGAGGAGGAAAAAGAGCAAGAGGAAGGAAAGGAGAGAACTTAAAAAAGAATGCAGAGAAAGGTTAAAAAGGAAGAAGAGGGGGAGGAATAGAGAAAAGGAAGGAAGAGGAGGAGTTGAGAAAAAGGAGGAGGAGGAGGAAGCGTTGACAAAGGAGAAAGAGGAGGAATAGAGAGAAAGGAGGAAGAGGAGAAGAAGGAAGAGGAGTCGGAGGAAGATGAGGAGGAGTCGTGGAAGCGGCGTTGAGGTAAAGTTTATTGGTGGCGGTGGCGAGAGCGGCGGACGTGTCAATCTTTCGTCAGCTGCGGCGGAGGCTTCGGGGAAACTATCCGTCACGGGGGATATGTTGCCGCTGGACTAGTGAGAGAGAGAGAGAGAGAGAATGTGTGTGTGTGTGTGTGTGTGTGTGTGTGTGTGTGTGTGTGTGTGTGTGTGTGTTCGTGTGTGTGTGAATGAAGATGTGAGAGGCGAAAGATGGCCAGGAATGTGGATAGCTAGTGATAGTGATTGGGATGTTGCTTGTTGGGAGACTGCTGATTGGAATTTGATTGACTTATATGAATGACTGGAGAGGCAGGGGCGTGGGAGATGCGTGTGAGGGATGTGAAAGAATGTGTACCTCTGTGTGTGCGATTGTGGCTGATTGGGATGTGACGGAGATCTGAGGAAACTAATCAGCAGTCGGAAATATGGTGACACTAACTGGACTGCCTCAAGGGGGTGTCAGACGAAAGATGTAAGAGGGCTTAGGATGTTATTAATTGGAGATGTGTATGACTACAGATGCCTGGGCGCTGAGAATAACTGGGAATGTGTCAGACGGTAGATGTGGGGGGACTTTGGATGCGTGCAAGTGGGGATGTGTATGAGTAAATGATATGTGAGGCCTGAGAATTACTAGGGATGTGGCTGCATGACAGGGGAAGGGTTAAGTGCAATGTGGTAACAGGAGAGGTGAGCTGCCTGTGAGATGTGTAGCGAGGGAAATAAACATGAGGACAAAGGAAGGGAAACACACACACACACACACACACACACACACACACACACACACACACACACACACACACACACACACACACACACACACACACACACACACACACACCTGATACGAGAAATAGATTGATATATGAAAATTTTATGCACTCATGGGCGTCACAGTCGGAATTTCGTCTCACAGCATCATTTATCTCCCGAGTTCTGGCGCTCACAAACTCCCAAGCGTTTCAAAAGACGGAATGGCAGCCCAGAAACTTACATCCTCAGAAAATCATCCGGTATTAGTGTTTGATGCCTTCTGATTAGTGAAATAATTTTGTAACCCACATATCCAGAGAGTATTGTTGTATGCAAGGAAGAAGGAAGGAAACGCCAGAAGCCCGCAAGATTCTTTCCGCCAAGAAAAAACAAAAACAGTATACTTCTAAGGTATATTTGTTCCTTCTTCCATGCATAAAAAATAATACAATCATCTTAAGGTAGCAGGTGCGACCGGGAAAGATTATACCTGATATTTGTAGAGGTTAAGTACTGGAAATGGTGACTGATATGTTATTTGAAGGAAGCAAGAGGAAATACTCGTACTGAATGCGTTAGCTCCTTCGCTGTTGTTCCTTCCATACTGTCTAAAGGTTACTGGATTAAAATAAAAACGAAGTAGAGGGAGAAGAAGAAGAAGAAGAACAAGAAAAGAAAAGGAAGAAGAAGAAGAAGAAGAGAATCACCGAGATCGAATAGGTTATCTCTTCTTAAATGACGACTTTTATGTTTTACCTTTTTATTTTATTTATCTATTTAATATTTAAGTTGTGGGAGTGGCACAGTTCCCCCAGGTGACAGCAAACAGAATATAGCCCTTACAAAATATACGGTGCACTTCTTCGTGATTAGCAGTATTATCCATCGTCACTTTATACGCGCTGAGGAGTGGCCTGGGAATTAACAGTCTTGGAAGTTTGGCAGGTAAGTACGATACGTTAGCTGAAGTTACGACCTCACAAAATCCACCCCCTGCCCCATCTCGTAACTCTGAGGGGAAAGAATATCCACTAACTTCAGGCATTAAAAAGAAAACCTATGGAATCTTTCATTTTTTTTTATGCAAGGAAGAAGGAACCAAAGGCCAGGAGCCCGCAAATTTTTCCCTCCAAGAAAAAACAAAAGGAAGAGAACAGAGAGCCAAATTCAAGATCCATATCAAGTGTTTTCTAAGATGGGTATTTTTCGTCTGGTGGTTTCGTCGAGAAAGTAGAGAAAACGGTATCATCGTAGTGAAGGGGTTAATAGATGTTTTTCATAGCCTTTCATTAACAAGATTTGCGGGAAGAAGGGAGGGTCCGAGCTAGGAGAGAAGGCTTGGTCAACCCCTTACATGATGCGGCGTAGAGAGAGAGAGAGAGAGAGAGAGAGAGAGAGAGGAATAGAAAAGTACATCGGTAGTAAAATATTTAGTGTAGATGCCGTGGACTTTTTCCGTTCCTGTTCAACTCTCTGGGTTTAGGACATACGATTTTAATATATTCGGGAGAAGCTAAAGACACCTCGATGAACGTTTCATATACTCAGGTGAAACTAGAGACACCTCGATAAACGTTTAATATACTCAGGAGAAACTAAAGACACCTCGATAAACGTTTAATATACTCAGGTGAAACTAAAGACACCTCGATAAACGTTTACTATACTCGAGAGAAAGTAGACACATCGATAAACGTTTTAATATACACAGGAGAAACTAAAGATACCCATAAATATCATACGGTGCTTTGTGACTTCTATAACTCAAATATGGTCTTCAGGTAAAACAATTAAGTTCTAGTTTCTAATCGTACGTTGCTTAAGTGACCATGGCCCCGGGATTCAGTTTGCCGGATTGGTGTACCGCTGCCCGTCTAACAGCGTGACAATTAGCCCTTGTTAGGTGGGTCTCTGGATGGGCAGGGATCTGTTTGGTGGTGATTAGTATTTCGGTAACACAGACTATACTGATCTCACACAAAACCCACCGACTTTTCATACATTCACTGCCCCTAACACCATATCCCCAGAATGAAGGACACTTGGTATGGATGCAGTAAGAACGGTAGGTGTTCGAGCTAAACTAGTGACATGTGAAGGTCTGTGACACGGAGGAGGACTGCTACGTCTCATGGAACGGGATGTCAGGTCTATGTCCAGTGTTGGAGAAAATTGTTAGATATAAATAGATAGTTAAGTTGATATATTGGTAGGTGAGAAAAAGAAAATGAAATATGAGGGGAAATAAGCAGGTAATGAGGTGGGTAGGTGTGAATGTATGAAGTGGACAATTGGCAGGTAAACAGAGGTGGGTATGTGTAAAGGAAACAGGTAGGTAAAAGGGGGTGCGATGGAGGGGTTGTGGGGGCAGGTGGGGAGCACCAAGGAATTAGTGCAGAAGCCAAAGTTAGAGTTAGTTTGCCTAGAACATAGTTAAGGAACGCGGAAGAACTGAACCAGGCTAACGCAGCTCAACTTTAGGAGGAAATGTGCCGGTGAAGAGGCGAAATTAAGATAAGAACAGAGTAGAATGAAACGGGTGGAAGTTGCATGAAATGTTTTGGTGGAATTCTGAGAGAGAGGGGTGTGCCTTCAGTCTTAGAGGGTTTGTCGAGCTGACTGAAATCGTCTGACGTTAGATTAAATTACAAAGTACAGAGAGAGAGAGAGAGAGAGAGAGAGAGAGAGAGCATCATACCAATATTTGACAACATACCGGAAAAATCGAACCATTTGAAACACGTACTAATAGAGATAAGGATTTTTATCTTATTTCGCTTGTTCTATATTTTCTTTGGACGGAAATAGAAAGAGTGATTTCAATGTACGTTCTTGGGCTGAAGGAATCATTTAAGTTTATGGCTTACCGTAGCTTAGACACAGTGATGATGATGATGATGATGATGATTGATGTTGACGGGATAAGTGCTTGAAAACGTGATAAATGATTTGTGTGGTAGTGGATTATCTTTATATGTGTGGCTTGAGTCAAATAGGTTCAGGAATGTATTTATCTAGTTATTGTGTGTGTGTGTGTGTGTGTGTGTGTGTGCAATACGTATCCACACACGAGCAAGTCATTAAAAGGGGATGAAGAAACGCTCTCATTAACGTAAAACAAAGAACGATGACGGCGAGTCAATATCAACAGCCAGCGGGGGAATGATCAAGAAGGGAAGTGCAAGTGTAGGAAGACTTAGCGTGGAGGAGCAGCATCAGGCAGGATATTACATGAGAGGGGAGGAGAGTTATATTACTCGGTGTAGGGGAGGACGAGCCCTGCCGGTGTATTGTGTGCTGGGCTGTGTTTAGGAGGCGAGGGAAAGGGCGAGTTAGTATGGCAGTGTAAGTTGAATGCAAAGGATCATCAACTGCATGCGTTGTTGATGTTGTTGCAAGGTGATTCTCTCCCTGGGATGTACCGTGTTCATGATGGTGGTGGTGGGTGGTGGTGATGATGATGGTGGTGGTAGTAGTGATGGTGATGGTGGTGGTAGTGGTGCTGGTGATATTGATAAATATTGCCAGATGTCTCAGTCCTACAAGGCCACAAACTCTTCAGCTCCCTAACGCCTCTTCCTTAGTTATTTATTTTTGGATATGGCTGGTTAATATCTTTTTATACGATATTTATGCAGAGTATGGCGATATTGGAAGGATTTATATAACAGAATAGAACAGTGAGGCGTAAAACACAAAACAAAATCGCATAGGAAAAAGTGTTAGGAGGCTTCCTTTGCCGACGAGAATACGGGCCTTCATGTCAGCTATGCAGGATTTACTTCATCATGGAAATACAGATGGAAATGCGAGGCGTAGTAGGACGTGGGAGGCGGTGGGTTCGCGTGAGGGGGCCCAAGACACATTCTAATCCTCGGTCATTACCAGATTACCGGAGACACAACACTCCCGCCACCAGACCCCGGAAAATGTGTTCGTACGGTTGGGAGCAAAAGCTGGATTATTACTATAGACTCCCTCGATAGATAGATAGATTGATAGATAGACGTAGATAGATAGACAGATAGGTAGATAGATATTTTTCCCTGGCAGACCCGGATCACTCTCACAGCTTGAACACTTAAGTCGTGGTTGCATGAAATTTGATGAGCATTAGTTTTGAGGCAGGGATGAGTCTCCTTGGTTACTAGTCAAATCAGCCCTCCAATCTGACTACACTAGGCCATCAACTTTGCTGAAAGAGGGTAGAGGTCTTTGTCAGGAGAGAAAAAAGCTAATAAATCTCACTGGGTCTACCTCACACTTGGGGCACGTCCTTCACTTTCCTCCCAATCACATTATATCAAAGAGCATCATATACGGACAGAGATGCAGTCCACGAATCTCTTAGCTCAGGGAAATTAACCAACATAGATTAATAGAGAGGTGAAATACTATACTCTCTTTATTCTAACTTTTGCCTTGAATTGCCATATCTCCATCTTGCATGCTGAGGTATGACGATAGATTAGCAGTAGAATATAGTGCTAATCGAGAAAAACTGCCATGGAGAGGAAGTGGAGTCGTGCCTCTGTCTTTTTCTGCCACTGAATTAGGTGAAGTAAGTTGCAAAAGGACGAAACTCTAAGCTAAGTTAGGTTGAAAGAAGTATAGACTAACTCTTATCCCTTTCTGTATACCCTCCTCCGACCTTCCTCACACACATCCTACTGTGACCTTAATGATAAGCTTAACTAATTCACATGAAAAATTTTTCCGTGAATTCTAGGCGCCTTTCAGAGAGTTCGCGGAATGACAGAGTTGCACTAGCGTCTTGATAATTCCTGATAACTGACGTGAGATTATTGCTGTGTATGCGTGATATGTCGCATTGTGGAATAATATCTAAATACTTCGCGCGGAATTTTTGTCGTGTATTCGTAAAACGTCAGAATTTCCGGTCGCTCTAGTGATTGAATAATTCCAAATAATCCACGTGAGATTTTTGTCATGCACTTTGTCTCATTCGAGAGACAGACTTCGAAAAATGTAAAAACAAAAATGTGATTTCTAGTACCCGAATAATTCCAAATAATTCAAGCCAGATTTTTTTTTTTTTCCTCATGCATTCCTGAGAGAAATTCGCAAAATGTAAAAAAGATTATAATATTTAGTGCCTTAGTAATTCCAAAAAAATCCACTTTTTTTTTTCATGCATTCCAGAGACAGATTCGCATAATGTCAAAAGATTTTGATTATTTGTGTCTGAATGATTCCAAATAATTTACGTGTTTTTTTTGTTTTTTTTCAAAGACAACTCGTGAAATATCAAAGTTTCTGTTTAGTGTTAGTGATCGACCGTGCTGGGAACATTGCGTCGGAATAATTCTGTATAATTCGCCAGGGATTTTTGTCATGCGTTCAGCGTAACTTTGTGGAATTCGTGAAAGTGCAGAGTTCAAGACAGTTATGCTGCGATGAAAGAATGAGGCGTGTATTAAGCTTGACGGTTTACATGAATTTTAAAGAAGATTACAATTTGTACGAATTTTAATCATAATTTTAGTCATGCATATGGGTCAGTCATAAAAAAAAAAAAAAGGCGGCGGCTAAGATTAACAATTCATATGATATTTGTTGTCATGTATTCTCTCTCTCTCTCTCTCTCTGCCTGGAGTTTGTGTCATGCAATTAACCCTTTAGCGGTGTTGGAGGGGGGGGGTCGCCTTCACGCGGTGGCATCAATATAAGGAGTGACCTGGTGTTTGCTTAAGCCGTTGGTCAGGGTGTTGGTGGGTGAGGGGGGCGTATCCAGCAGACGTAAAGACTCCCCCCGTCCCCCCTGCCCCCGCCCCACCATGTCTGCTCTTCCGTTACCATGGCCACCAAAATTTAAGATCCCTAAAATTCACCGTCACTAAAAATTACAGCCAATAAATTTTTCGGGGATTTTCGCAGTTGCTGAAAATCTTGATTCCTGAATTTCACCGCCATTAAAAACCATGATTACTGAAGTTTGTGGATACAGAAATTAATGGTGTCTGAAGGCTGTAGCGTCTGAGTCATGGTTGCTGATTTCATGGGTAGTGTGATGGTAGTGGCAGGTGGTATGGTAGTGGCAGGTGGTATGGTAGTGGCAGGTGGTAAGGGGAGCGTATCCAGTGGTGGTTAGGACACCCCCCCCCCTGCCAGCCAACCATGCCTGCCGCCCAGTTACCATTGTGAAACGAAATACCATGATTACTGAAGTTGCTGGTCGCTGAAACTAATGGTAACTTTAAACCATGGGTCCTAAATCAATAAATACCATGGTTACTTAAAATTATGGTTCCTATATCTCGTGGTCACAACTCATGGTACCTAATAATCATGGTGGGTAAGAAGGGCGTATCCAGCAGTGGTAGGACATCCCCCCCCCACCACCGTGCCTGACCCAATATCATGTTTACCAAAATTCATGGTTCTTTAAGTTCACGGTCACAAAAAATCATGGTTTGTAAAGTTCATGGTTGCTAAAAATCATGGTTCCTTAAGTCCGTGTGAGGGGGAGGGGGAGGGGCTTATCCAGTGGTGGTCAGGACGCCCCCCCCACCGTGCCTGACCCGTTATCATGCAACCCGCCGTGCCTGCCAGCCCCCACCGCCATGTCCTGCTACACACACACATATTTTCATGACGGCCCCACCTCCTGCATAATAATATTTCACTCTCTAACCAGGTGAAAAGACTTAATATTTCTCCTTAAGCAGGCGAGAGGATTTAAGAAGTGCAGATACATGTGGATTTCCTGCACAACCAATATTTTTTACCTCTAACCAAGCGACAAGAGTTAAGATGATATTTCTCCTTTGCCAGGCGAGAAAGTTCAAGATAATGCAGATACTGGAGGATTTATATGCCGTCCCTATCAGTACTTGTGGTCGCTTTTTCTCTCGTATTGTCTTCCAGTTGCCACCAGACGATTTTATTCAGCTGGGAGTGAGTCGTAAGCTTAAATTGTTCAGCATATTGTCGTACGTTTCATTTAGATGTATTTTTGTTCTTTTGTTTATTTTTATTATTTATTGCCTCCAGACGATTTTATTTATAGTGGAGGAAACCTTTTGCAGCGAAGGGGTTAGTGAAAGCAAAACCAAATCAGCTTTCTCTCCTTAGCTGAATAAAATCGTATAGAAGACGGAGCAATAAAAGGAAAAATTACACCTTAGGACTGAACAGGTTAATGAAGGCTTTATCTTAACTCCTGCTGTTCATGACACCTTTACTCCACACCAGTTTTCATGATGGTCCCAGCACCTGCACACCAATACTTCTCTCTTTAACCAAGCCACATTTGCTTTCACGTCTTTTTCTTCAGTCACAGAGCTCTTCACCAGGTTGCCAAGATCCCATTTACCTTTAGCCGAAATGTAGTGAGATTACCGAGTCAGCGTTAATGGTCTATGGTGACGGTGCAGTGAAGGTGAGACATTATACCCCAAAGCCTCTGTCAGTCATCGGTAGTTCGTATGGTGCAGGATCTCAGTGAAGTTGTACCTTATAATCCCGTAATTTGTGACACCCGTGATGAGAGAGTGTTTGGCTCCTCCACCTCGCTACTACAGGCACTCCGTAACCTGGCGTGCAAGCTAATCACGTCAAATGATCTCCACTGTATCATGAAAAGTGACCATCAGAGCAGGGGGGACTCTGCACACAACTTGGCCCTCTCATTCATAAGAATACTGTCGTTTGTCCCCCCACGTCATGATGTTTCCTGGTTTTAGACAAGTTACGACTCTGAAATAGCGGTGAGTTTCATACCCCGTTGGAATGAAGCTGAAGGTCTTATTGGTGTGAAGTTGGGACGTTCCAAGACACCGCTTCCATGCCAGTGTAAATTTGTAAATGGCATGACTGTGTTAGATGTTAATTATTGAAGCTGTGTGTATACTGACCAAAGACTGTATATGCAAAACGGAACCCGGATTTCCACACTTACGATCATTTCTTTGCTTTGACTATATATATATTTTTTTTATTGAAAGACACGCAAAGCTTCCCATGTCCCCAGTTCTTCCCGTAAAAGTAAGTCTAAGTAACGGAAGGCAGTTGACAGAAAGCTTGCTCGTGAATTAGGACCCAGATCACCTTAAGATGTGAATGAGAAACCCTTTAAGCTCCTCACCTTAGGAGACTCTCGTAGCACCACTTGTTTAGGGATTTATTTTGCATGTTAGACTTTATTATCCACCTCCATGTTATTTAAATCATTCTCATATCGACAAACTTTGCATGAGAAAAGCGTATAAAGATATTAAGTAGCTCAGTGCAGAAAAAAAAAGTGGCAAAGAAGAGGCGTGTGAAAGTCTCCTGAGCATAAGAAAATACGGCTGAGAGATCAAGACTTACCTCAGGTCCCTCCCCAGCAGCTCCCCGATGGTGGGGTTCCAGTGGATGCGGTGCGGCCTCTCTACCTTCCGTCCCAGCGAGGCCACAAGCCGGTGCAGGTCAAGGTACGGGTCCGGGGGTTGGTCTGGGGGTCGTGAGGGGTGGTGGTGAGCGGATCCGTCCTCAGGGAACGGAGTGGAGGTCTGGTGGTTGGGATCTTCTGCACCGGCACTGAGCTGACTCGAGGCTAACTCACGGGACGCATTGCCGGTCCTCTGCAAGTGGCGCTGGTGGAAGGCGTATCTGACGGATGCTAAGGCCGGGGATTGGTCTGGGTCTGCACTGAGTCTGGTTTCAACATCAAGAACCACTACTACCGCCACCAGCACTGCGCTCATCAACACACACACTGCTACACGTTTCTTTAGTTTCATCGCCAGTAAATGTCTGCAATAATAAAGTCAGTGTTCAGCAGTGGGGAAGGTCCGTTGTATAAAGCGACTATTCAGCAACGGAGAAGTGCTGTCGTAAAGGCAAGACGTCTCGAACAGCAGCTAAACAGCACTTTTACAGTTTTATGTCTAGGTAATGTCCAGAATAGAAAAGTCAGTATTAAACAACAGAGAAGTGCCACTGTAAAGCCAATAGTCCAACTTGCCTGGTACTAACTGATCGGAACTGAACGATACTTATTTTGGGCAAGGTCTCTTTAGCCCAGCCTGTTCGCTCCTAGAACTGAAGTAGGGACATGGATTGCAGATTTTATGGTTGCGTGCCGAAGTCCTAGGGGAGTGTTTGGGCACTTTCTCTGTCAGTCACACATAGCACACCGTACGCGATATATCTGGTACCGGATATCACTGAATGTAGAGAGTGATGGTAAACTGAACCGAGTCACTTCGCATTAAGTCTAAAGTCATTGTGAAGTTGTGGTGGGAATTTATAAGCTTCGTCTTTGTCCACAGCGAATTTATGTCCACCAGCCTTACTTATGCTTAGACAAGACAGGACAGTTGCGATTTGTTGTTTGTGCTGTAAGGAAAGAATATACCACGTGAAGATTATCAGGCACGACAAAGTGAACACGATGAGTATACTCGTGATAAATGGAGACTGGTAAATGAATGTGAAAAGCTGGGGGTGAAAAGTGATGACGCTGAGGAATAAACAGTGGAATCGAAATGGATGGATGAAGTGTGTACGAATAAGTACGTGATAAGGCCTTGTCACCCCATTTTCATCCCCTTCGATCTGGTGACGTGTTTTATTGATTTATTTTACCCACTTTCAGCCAATTTTGTACAACTTTAAGGAGATCTCTTGTAGTGAATGGGTAATGGGAGGCAATATCTAACCTCACCAGTTCGAAAAAGTTTTCCCTTAAATTCGATACTCTAATATTTAAAGTTATGCTTGATATCTCCAGTCTATATTGTTCTAAGGGAGACATATTATTAATGAAGGAGTTGTTGAAGACTATTTCTCTGTACTTCAGCTCTAAAAGTCTCTCCTGTGGTGACTATAAACGGAGTTGGAGACAAAAAGGACAAATATGCAGAAAATACGTCCTGGAATTGAAGGGGTTAATTCACATATTTTCCTCCCACGGTTTTTATTCCTCCTTCTGTGTGTTTATATAAATTTTCCTCTCGTCGTTTCATAGCGTCTAACCCCCTCATGTACAGTTTGAGTCAATAGTTCCTTTACACCGTCGCGAAGTAGTGTCACAATTTATTGATATCCGTCTACATTAACCGTCTCTTGGTCGGGACAACTCTAGTATTACAGCTAACGTTAGACGATTTCTCTCTCTCTCTCTCTCTCTCTCTCTCTCTCTCTCTCTCTCTCTCTCTCTCTCTCTCTCTCTCTCTCTCTCTCGAACTGCGACTAAGTTCTCAGCATGACAATAACTCTCGCAAATAGTACCACACCAGTCCTTACTGAAACAGCTTATTTGGTATATCTATGTATCTGTCTATTACCAGACGCCTTCATCTGTGGGTAATAGCGCCGCGGTGGTGATATGTGAAGTTGTGTGGCATGCCGGAGGAATACCGGGTCTTATAAAACGGACTAGTAATACCCAAACAGCAGTCCTAATACCATCCCTCACTCCAGTAATTCCTAAACAGCAGTCCTAATACCATCCTTCACTCCACCAGGATACCACTCCGCTACACCAGCCACTCGACCACTCCCTCCCCAAGAAGGGTGAGGGTAAACTAACGGGTCTCAAATCCCCTCCTGTTAACGGGGACCCTCTCTAACGCTACCTAAGCTAAACAGATCCAAATGTGCGAAACGGGTGCAAATTTGCCACCGTTAATTTGCGAACGGGTGTAAATTTGCTGCTGGTAATATGCTAATAGGTGTAAAATTGCGATGTGTTCAGAATTTGCGACCAGTACCGTTAATTTGCGAACGGGTGTAAATTTGCTGCTGGTAATATGCTAATGGGTGTAAAATTGCGAATGTGTTCAAAATTTGCGACCAATAATTTGCGAACAGGTGTAAACATGCGACCGATAATAAGGCAGACGGTTTCCTCTCCGACCACCTCCCCGTCAATATTAACAATCAAGCAGCGACCACAAAGCCCCCGTAATTGTCCAGGTAAGTCTTAATTGACCGGCTTAAGGTGCCTCATTATAAGCAGCTTTCACAGGTGGAGAGAGTCTGTGGGAGAGGGGAGCTATAGAATGCCGATGTGTGTGTGTGTGTGTGTGTGTGTGTGTGTGTGTGTGTGTGGCCTTAATGATGGTGCGTACATGTCTTCTTTCACTTCATGTTTGCCTGGAGGTTGGAATGCCACAGACAGCTCCATGTATGCTTCTCGTACTTATTTCCCGCTTTTCTCTTGCCAGTGTGTTTTCATCTGACGGAACTGGACAATTTCTTCAGATTCTAGGTCGTGGTTGCATGGGATTTGGTGAGCCTTAGTTACGGGATAGGAATGAGTCTCCTTGGTTACTAGTTAAATCGTCCATACTACGTGACGGCCGTAACACGTGACGACATTAACACGTGACGGCCGTAACACGTGACGGCCTTAACACGTGATGACATTAACACGTGGTGGCCTTTACACGTGCGCAAATTTGATCCCCAAAACAGCGACAATAGGTTCTTCGATCTTGTGTTAATGCCATCAAGGGACGTAGGCTGGTCTACTCTTAAATGTAATAGAGTAGGTGGAGAATAACTTTAGCCTGCAGTCCACCGGGTTCACGTTCCGATGAGCCTGGGGTTGCAAATTCTGATAGTAACAGAAATGATGAAATGGACAGCTTTGACCGAGAGAACCCCAAATTTAAACCTTTGAAAAATGAAATATTCGCCAAAACAGCTGTCCCTTTGTTTACAGTAGCGTAATTAGCACAGTAAAATGATATGCACGAGGCGGGTTTTATGTTAATGGCCACTGACGGATAATTCAGAAGCTGCTGTAAAAAAAAAAAAAAAAAAACGATGGGTTGTGTGTTTTGACATCATTTTACAGTGTTTATTTTATGCCTCTGGTGAGATGTCTGTTTGATTTACTTTGTTGCCAGTTGCCTTATGCCACAATCTGTGAATCCTTCACATGCATACATTTGTATTATAGCCTACAGGCGTGCTGATTACAGGACATTTATAATAAATATGTATATACACAGATTATTTATGAATAAATAAGCACGCATACATATGCTCATAGACTCTCTTGCCAACTGTCAATCTGTCTATCTGTCTGTCTGTCTGTCTGTCTGTCTATCTATATATCAGTCTATCTTATTATCTGCCCATCTGTCTATGTGTCTGTCTTTAAAACACATTTCTCAGCTTAACACAAATAAATCAGTAAAGTTAAACTACAAAACTCGCATTGTTAATGGAAGTAACGTTATATTAGGTATCGTTGTATCGCAATACTAAGAAGCGTACCTTTATAAATAAAAAGTTAAACGGTGCTATGTCTTAACAGGTTATGATATATATATAAAATGACTCGGTCTTGGAAGAACATTCTGATGGCACTATCAATGAGGGGTCCTTCCCGTGATGAATACAATCGTCAGGTAGAGGCAAGAATAAAGCATTTTTAATTCGTCAGCATGAAGTTCACAGGCACACGTGGGGCCCTGCCTGAGAGCCCCCGCCACGATGCTGTGTCTCCCCCTTCCCTCCACTCCTCTCACATTGCCTCCTCTTCCCCCGCATCCTTACCCATTCTCTCTCAGCTTCCCTCCTCTCCCCTCCCTCACATCCTTACCATCCCTCTTGCCTTCCCTCCCCTTCCCTTTCCTTTCCTCTTCTCGCCACACATCCTTACCCTCCTTCTCTTCCCTCCTTTGCCCTCACCTCACCTCCATTCCCCTTCCCTCCATTCCCCTCCCCTCCTCTGAGGCCAGACCCTCAATAATATGATGCCGAAGGAGTTACCAGAGTTGATATGATTCCTTGACCGCTTCGTTTCATTGATCTGTACCCCATTTTTTTTTTCCAGCTAAACTTAAGCCAGCAAGAGGAGAATAAATGTTAAACTTTCCATGATATCTCTTCCATCTTGAACCATGTCTTACTTGTTAACGGACCTTCTTTGTTTGTTTTACCTTGTTTTACTTGTTTGAGGTATCTTCTCTCCCTCATTTTTTTTTTTTCTTTCTGTGACAAATTTAGGTTGAGTCGGGGAGAGATTAAGACTGCGAAGTTGTGGTTGCTATGATTGTACTCCTCCGTTCCATGTAACTCCCAGATGGTTTTATTTAGTTCTGTGTATACCTGAGAGTGTTGATACTGTCACCATTAACCCTCTCACGGTCGGGACAACTCTGATATTGTTTCCTCGTGAACTCTTTTTTTATTTCACTCGGGTATGTAAGTCAGGCACATTAACTTCTGCTCCTCCACTGCGACTACTGTACTTGACACTTAGAGCATGTCCGTCACTTTCCTCCCTAACATATCAAAGAGAATTATCCACGGGCAGAGAAACGTACCAAGCCTCTCTCAGTGTAGAAATATTAGCAAGCAGGGGGAAGTGAGACGTGGAAGAGGTGGAAAGTAGTGCACATATATATTCTCCAAATCTCAGTCCCATAATATCGTAGAAGGTATGGTATGGTATGGTATGATATAGTATGATTATGGTATGGTATGGTATGGTAAGGTATGGTATGGTAAGGTATAGTATGGTAAGGTATAGTATGGTACGGTATGGTAGGGTCAGCGTGTCTTTCCCAATTCAGTTCACGTTGCCAGTACTCTAAACTCCATCACAAGGTAAACTTCGTAAAACTCCTCACAGTTAGGGTTGGCACTTTTACGTACTCTTTTTGTGGATGATGAGAGTATGTATATTTTTAAACTGGGAATGAAGATAGCCCTTTCTGTCACATAACGTCTTCTTCAGTTCTTTTCTTGCTGATTTCAGACGATTTTATTCACTTCGGAGAGACGTCATGTTGTCAGAGGGGTTAATGAAGAGTGTTTCTGGCCTCTCCAAGGCTTAAGAAAATTGTCTTGAGGTAACAGGACTAGCGTAAAAGATATGTCATTGAATTGAAGGGGTTAATGGTGAAAAATAATGAAGACTGGATATTGACGAGGCTGCTACTTGGACGGTCTTTTGGCTAAGGGGTGAGTGTGAGGCTGGAACACTTGAAATTCTCCTCGAGGTTAACTTGACAAAACTCCACAGAATTTAAGCAAGACGTTGTAAGAAACCTACTGTTTTTCGGATGCGTGGATACTGTTAGAGCTACTGGTGGAGAGAGAGAGAGAGAGAGAGAGAATATAGGTTAGTCTGTTACCTGTGCAGCCACGAGGTGTTACCTCGTGAGCGACCCGAGTTCACTTAAGCTCAACCACGAGACTAACTTAACAAAACTCACAACAAAGAGTTCCACCTCGCAGTTACTGATATCCGGATGCGTTAATTAAAGTAGCTACTGTGGAGAGAAACCGAGTTAGACCGGAAGTGACTGGGACTATTTTGGCGCGGCCACGAGGAGGCTACCAAGTGAGAGGGTGAGTGAGCGTGAGAGAGAGGCGGGAGCGGCACTGGCACTGTGGAGGCGCGAGGCACCAGACTACTGAAGCTGGCACACACCTCGACCCACCACCACCAGGACCGACTCAGCTGCTGTTTGTTGACCCTCCACCACCATAACCCCTCACCCCAACCCACCCCCACACCCTGTTACCCTTTCCCCCCTCCTGATTCTACTTCACACCCTCTTTCTAACCTTCATATATTTTTGCTCTTTTGGCCCAAAATTGCCATCTCTCCATCATGAATGCTGAGTTAGAACGAGAGATTAAAATAAAAGTATTATTTTAATCACGTAGGTGTCGTTTGGGAAGGCTGTAAAGCTGCAGCGTTTTTAAAAATTGATGCGTGAATTAAAGTGCAAAAGGAAGAAAATATAGGCCAGGTTAAGGTGAAAGAAGTGAAGTATCAGTGCCGGTCATCCTGGGTCTCTTGTACTCGTTTTTTTTTTTTTTTTTTCTTTTTACAGCGACCCACCACTTTTATACGAATACCTCCTGACACTGTCCGTCCTGTCATTTCTTCGTGGCTTTTTACATGAGAGCCATTTATGTCTTCCTCAGGTTTCTGTGCTCCTCCTTCCAGTTCTTCTTACATATACATTACCATTCAAATATTCGCGCAAGCTGTCCCTGTGATTTAATTTTTTCTTGTTGACACACTTTCAGCTATTCTTTTCTCTTCTTTTTTTTCACATCTTCCACTGTCTTTATCCTTTCTTTCATTTCATCTTGTCTGCACATCGTCAGCCGTTTACTCCCCCCCTTTCATTGCTGTTCCTTGACACTTCTGTACAAAATACACAACAGCCATTATAACACCCTCAAGCTGCCCAGACATGCACAGCACCGTCTGGTAGCACTGCCGGCCATTTCTGGATCTCCTGTCTCCCTCCTAGGACCTGTCTAAACTACGGTCGCTCTCAGCCATTTTCACCATTTGCTTTCCTCTTCTCGCACACACTAACTCTTGACAAACTCTTCCAAGCTTCATGTGTGTGTATAATTGTTTGTGAATGCGTTTGTCTTCTCTCATATAGCCAACAAAACCTTGACAGTGAAGTTACAGTGATTATTAAAGAGACAGCACGAGAAAATAAAAGACAGGAGGTAACAGTTACGAGGAATGTTTAACCTGTAGATAGTTAAGAGCCTTGATAACTAGGACCCCTGAACTGATTTTACGCTTCTGTATGTCCACTTGTCATTTTGGTACATCAAGCAGCGGGTAGTTACAACACGTTTACCTAACCTAACCCAACCCATCCTAACCTAACCTAATCTAACCTGTCTGAATCATCCCGTGGACTGTCTTTTCCCTTCTAACCCAACCCAATCCAGTCCAACCTAGCCCAGCCTAACCCAACTTAGCCCAACCCAACCCAACCCAACGCAACCCAGCCTAACCTAGCTAAACCAAACACTAACCTAGCCCAATCTAACCCAACCCAACCCTCCCCAGCGCTGCCTTCTCCGTTGCCCACCTTCCCTCTGCCTTCTGATACAGGGAACGACCGAAACTTGCAGCACCTCTTGGTAATCACGCTTCCCCCAGACACGTTCGCACCCTCCCCATCCTGGCAGTATTTCCCGTTACTTTGTCTTTATTGCATTTGCTCCCCTTCCTTGTATCTCTGTCTCTTTTTTGCCATTTTCTTTTCAACAAGCATTCCAAACAACGGCAGTTCTTTTGCTCTTTTTTTTTTTTTCACAGTTCCCTGTCGCTTTCTCTTTCTTTCTTTTCCCTTCCTCTCCTGACTGCATTGTAAGCATGGATTTGTGATGCACCTAATACCGTTTTATAAAGTGAAGGTGGGTGATTGGGTTTAATTCTGATAGTTGTTTTCTGGAGTGACTGAAATGTAGATAACAATGCAAGAGGTGTATTGTACTTTGTTCAGTTTAACGTGGAGGAGAATTTCGTCATTTTGCAGTTTGTATCCTGTAGTTCAGTGACCGAATAACGCTATACTTTGGCTCTGTATCATTTCCATGCCACTTCCTCGTAGCTGTACCTTATTCCAATGTTAATCCCTTTTTACAGCGTAGTATTCAAGATGGAGGTTGTAATATTAGGTCAGGTTAAAAGTGAGAGGGTAATCAGCTACATCTCAGAGTAGATAGACTCTAGTTTAGAATTTAACGACACACACACACACACACACACACACACACACACACACACACACACACACACACACACACACACACACACACACACACACACACACACACACACACACACACACACACACACACACACACACACACACATATTCATTGCGTGATACAGTATATTATGTGTGTGTGAGTTTATTCGGTGAATTAGCACTGAACTGATTTCACATCTTAAGCTGCCCCTCATATTTATTCCCTCTAGTTCTTAGAAGTTCTGCACTTCTTTGGTCCCCTGAATGAAAAAGAAAAAAGAAGAAGTTATGATCAGTTGTGAATTGGGCATGTTAATATATTTTGTATGCTAGGTATACGTTTTGTAAGTTCTTTATGCCACTTGCGTCGATAACAAAAAGATGTAAAAAGGCATACGGAAGAATAATGAAGTGAAGATAGCAAAGTATCTCACTAAGTTAAAGGTGTACAACAGAAGGCCTCCTTAGAACCCTCGAGCGTGGGGGCCTGAGACTGCCAACCACCCAGCCTTAGCGCCAGTGTTTTTCTTGCATTGGAAACAAGGGAACGAAGGCTGCGATGGGGAGTTGGATGGGTAGGAGGAGAAAATGGCAGGAAAGTTCAGGAGTGGGTTTTGATTTCAGAGCGCCGTGGGTTGTACATCTGGGAGGAAACCAACCGACGTAGTAGAGTTGTGTTTATCTTGGACTTATAAAGCTCTCAGTATGTGAAAGTTAAGACGCTGTGATGGTTGAGATAACGTGAAAGGTGAGATGCTGTGAAGATTGAGATGCTGTGATAGATGAGATGCTGTGAAGGTTGAGATGCTGTGAAAGATGAGATGCTGTGAAGATTGAGATGCTGTGAAAGGTGAGATGCTGTGAAAGGTGAGACGCTGTGAAAGGTGAGATGCTGTGAAAGTTGAGATGCTGTGAAAGGTGAGATGCTGTGAAGGTTGAGATGCTGTGAAGCTTGAGATGCTGTGAAAGTTAAGATGCTGTGAAAGGTGAGATGCTGTGAAGGTTAAGATGCTGTGAAGGTTTAGATGCTGTGAAAGGTGAGATGCTGTGAAGGTTGAGATGCTGTGAAGAGTGAGATACCGTGAAACGTGAGATGCTGTGAAAGATGCTGTGCAGGGTGTTGGTTCAGGTAAAATAAATCAAACGAATATTCGGTTTGGGTTTGTGTATGACTGTAAAGGAATCGAAGCATACATAACAGCTTACCTAAAACACTGATTATATAGCATGGGCTCCTTAAAGCAGGTTATGAATTGGCATTTATTTTTGTATTTCGGACTGAGACAAATGAGTGTTTGTGTCATCTCATTCCTTATGGCTGGTGCTAAGGTGGAAAGGAACAGTAGACCACTAACTTCATCCACAGCTTCTTATCTTGACTTCATTAGTGCTGTTGAATATGATGAAGAGTCATACCCTGCTGTGTAGTACTCCTAGAACTTAATTAAATTGTTAGATGTTGATGCTAGTTTTGAAAGTGATGGAAAGGAACAACAGACTACAACTTTATAACGTCTCCTTGATCCAGACTTCATTAGTGCGGTTGAAGATGACGAAGGGGGAGTCATATCCTGCTGTGTAATACTCCTTGGTGTTGATGCTGGTCTCCCCCGCCGCCACCAGGTCCTCGGCCAGCGCCCTCGCATTCTCCACGTAATCCTCACCGTGGGCGAACCCGTGGAACCTCCTGCCGAAGGGAAAGGGCATGTGAGTGTAATGATCTCTTTCTTATTTCACCCTGTCTTTAGTGATTTATTTGGGCTGTTAAACATTACTATTCTTGTGTATGTGTGTGTGTGTGTGTGTGTATCTTTTACCCTGGGTCGATATGAAGAAGATATCAGTGGTGTAAAATGCATAAGAAAAATAATAAGACGCAGGGCCAGGAACCTCTCTGTCACCTCATCCTTATCCTTCTTTGCCTGTTACACTGTTCCTTTTTTTACGGAAACTATCTAGAATAAAATGTGTGACATTTAGGACAGAGACAGCTCAGGGAAGAGGTAGTAAATATATGGGAAAGAAACGTAATATCCTGTGAATCTTAACCTGATGAAGGCATGGAGAGAAAAGTATTATGATGTGGATATTACCTGACATAAACCTCGACAAGTACTATGTTGTGGATAGGAAGGTAATATTTTTCTGGATATTACCTGGAAAGAAAGCAGAGAAAAATAAACAGTTCAAGTCCAACTGTTATAGAATTTTTTATGAACAGAGGACGCCTGTAATCTGGGGTATGGATTTTTTTTATTTAATTTGTTTTTCCGTCCGTTCGTCTTCGTAAAAAAAAATCCTGTGAATCCTACCTGGTGAAAACACGAAGAGGCGGCCGTTCCTCGATGAAGACGTCTGGGTTGGTGGGTCTGGGTGGGTTGGCTTGGTGGACGGAGGGGATGTAGAAGCTCTCACTGAAGGTGCTCTCACAGTTAGGCCCCTCCCCAGGCTGCACCAAGACAGTCACGGGCGAGGTCATGTCGATCTTAATTCCTGTCGACGTGAGCAACCGGGAGAAGTTAAGAGACCGGGTTGGGGATTCTTGAAGATTTTTGCGAGCGTTTCCTTGTCGTAACCGTGATTTCTTGTAACAGGAAGAACTGGAAATGTTTCAGGACCCTGCACTTTCTTTATCTGAACTCTCATTATTCTTTGTCCTTCCTGCTACAGTAAACGTATTTTCATGGTAATTTTGCCCTCATAACTTTTCCATTTTTATCAGAATGAGACATGGAGAGAACCTATTGCTTGTCCTTCCTACAAAACCAGATCTAGAGATATTTCCTTGTCCTTCCTACAAAACCAAATCTTGAGTTACGACAGGGAATCGATCTTAAATATGTCTGAGAATCCCGTACGTGGTTAAAGTTTGATGGTATCCCGTTCAATGCAGTGTTATTATTGTATTTTGTTCTTGCTTTATCCAGACGATTTCTTTCAGGTTTAGTGAGTCTTTTCAAACTGGAGGTGTTAGATACAGAATTTATTTACCTTTTCACTACTAGAATGCACCCGTAACCTGAAGAAAATCGTCTGGTTTCTAATGAATAAACGACGATAAACGCAACATTGGACTAAGAGTATAAAGATGGGAGGGGAAAACGCAGGTAAGATTTATAGTTACTCACCTGCATCGTTCTGCCCGTCAATGTAGTCGAAGAGTCTATGGAACATGTTATTGGCGGCCTCATCGTAGTAGGGGGAAGAGTACGTTGTTGTGACCCACTTCTGAGCCGGGTAGAAACGTTCCTCATACGTCTGGAGAGTGTTGATATGTATAGAGGGATAGGGTTGATATATAGAGGGAAAGGGTTAATATTTAGAGTTATTTTATTTTCTGTAGTATTTGTGTTCATTTGACCTTTTAAAACAAAGTACATGTATTATTCCCCTAATATATAAACCAAAGTACTTGCGCGTGCTCACACACACACACACACACACACACACACACACACACACACACACACACACACACACACACACACACACACACACACACACACACACACACACACACACACACACACACACACACACAGATAGATAGACGTAAGTAGATAAATTAATAGATAGATAGATAGATTGACAGATTTGAGCTATCCTTACCTCTGCTGTATTGAGGACCCGGTATGGCGGCATCTCAAGCCCTGAACAGATCCCGCAAACCTATGTGAGAAAATATTATCATTTGTAGTAATTATCCCCCACACCTGTCCCCAAAATAGGTGTATCTTAGCGCGTTTGTTCTCCTCTGCAGTGATCCGTAACTCCTTTTTATCCTAGTTGATGGCCAATTGTAGTTAGATTGGGGGACAATTTTGGCTAGTAATCAAGGAGACTCATTCCAACCTCATAAGTAAGGCCCAGAATTTCAAACAACCACGACATAGCATTCGATTGGTGGGAGTAGCCTAGTTCCGTCAGATGATGTTATTATTGTTGTTGATATTATAGCTGTTGGTGTTACTGTTACTGTTATTTTTCTGTTGTGTCCCTAAGCTCCAAACATGAACCCAGTGACGTGCAGGATGAAGTGCACGGCGACTTGCATACCTGAAGCAACACCGTCAGCGTGAAGATTGCCAACATGATGGTAACTGGGGTGGCGTAGAGAGATTGCAGTATAGTGTAGGCTGGCAGGGGCTGTCAGCGATGTGCCCGGAGGTGTTGTCAGCGATGTGTCTCTAGTGATGAACCATAAGATGCAGTTTGGCTGCTCGGCGCCTCTGTTTTATAGTCAGCATCGTTTCGTAAGCGCCACTCTTGCTGCCTCCCACCCCCTATCGGAGCTTCCCCTCCACCCTTCAACTTCCCCCTCTTCCTTGCTTCCCTCCCCCCCTCCTTCCTCGGGATCTTTCTCCGCCTCCCTCCTCCCAGGCGATCCTTCCCCTATTCCCCCTTCCTCCTTCCTCCTGATTTCCTCCCGCCTCCCCCCTCTTCGGTCTTCTCCCGCCTCTCCCTTACCGTTTTTCCCCCGCCTCACCGTCCTCTACGATTCCCTCCCTCCACTTACCCCCCCTCCTTTCCCCTCTGTCTCTTATGGACCTTCTCACACCTGCTGTTTCACGTACTAGCTTTCTTCTACGCACCGTACATGACCCTTGGACCTCAGCGTTTTCCCACCACCTCCAAGTTTTACACGGGGTAACAACAAAGGAAGTTTCGTATTTACTGACATTGCCTAAGGACATAATGAAGAGAAAATATTGGATAATTATTTTATTTTCTATGGTATCGTATTCCAGTAATTTTATGGTGTACTCGACAGTGATTTATTTTTTCTTAATCTGTGTTGATGTGGATATATTATCGGTGCATAAAAGCAGAAGTCGCAGGTAGCCTAAGTTGCCTCATATCCAGAATGTTGGTCGAAGCTCTAAAAAATAAAAATAAGTAAATAAAGAAAACAAGAAACTGCACATGGGTATATCCTATGAATATTCCCCTACAAGTACCGGTATCCCCCACGAGTATCCCATGATGACGAAGTAAACTTAAGGTATTTGTATAATCTTTGTATTCGTCCTCTCGTAGCGGCGTCCCCTCGGATTTTATGCCATTTAACCCCAGACAATTTTATTCATTTGAGAGTGACCCACAGGAGCCTGGATGAAAAGTGGTGCAATTTACAGGTTAATTAAGGGGAATGGAGTCTCGGACCATCACTTAGTGATGGCCAAGGTAGAGCTGCAAAGAAAGTGGTTGAGGAGGCGAAGGGGAAGACAGGAGGAAGCAGCTCCTGTGAGAAGAGTGGAGAAATTGCAAGATAGTGAGAAGAGGACAGAGTATAAGAGCATAGTGGAAGAAAGATTGGGAAGGTATGAGCTAGAGCAGATGGAAGGGGTGGAAGACGTATGTAAGATATTCACGGAAGAGATAAGCGCAGCGTGTGAGGCGGTTTGTGGAGTGAGGAGGAGATGCAAGGGTGTGCAAGGGACAGCATGGTGGAATGATGAGGTGAAACGAGCTGTGGAACAAAAGAAGAAGGCATATGGTGAATGGTTGGCGAGTAGAGGTAGGGGAGAAGATGAGAGAGAGAAGAGAGAGGTATATGTGAGCAGGAGAAGGGACGTTAAGAGACTGGTGAAGGAGAGTAAGAAGAAAGTGGATGAAGAGTTTGGGAGGAATCTGAGTGTGAAATGGAGGGAGAGTAAGAAATTGTTTTGGAAGGAGGTAAAGAAAGTAAGGCAGTGTGAAAGGGAAATAGTAGGGGAGTGAAAGATAGGAATAACAGATTGTTGGTGGAGAAGAGAGAGAAATTGAGGAGATGGAAGGAGCACTTTGAGGATTTGTTGAATGTAGAGAGTGAGAGCAGTGTGAGTATAAGTGGTTGGGGAATGGCTGGGAGAAGAAGAGATGAGAGGAGGGGAGGAAGAGATCAGTAGGTCGGAAGTAGTGGAAGCGATGAAGAAGATTAAGCTGGGAAAGGCCCCAGGAATTGATGGAGTGTGTGGTGAAATGCTTAGGTATGGGGGTGAGATTGTTGTGGAGTGGATATGGAAGTTGTGTAGATTGGCTTGGGAAGAGGGAAGGGTTCCAGAGGACTAGAAATCAGGTATAATTGTTCCTCTGTACAAAGGAAAAGGGGAGAGAGAAGTATGTGGTAACCATAGGGGTATTTGCCTTCTTAGTGTGACTGGTAAAATATATGGTAGAATACTCATTGATAGGGTTAGGCATATGACAGAGGAGCTAGTTGGAGAAGAACAAGGGGATTTAGGAAGGGGAAAAGGGTGTGTAGATCAGATATTTGTTCTAAGATGTTTAGTGGAGAAGTATCTAGAGAAGGGAAGGAAAGTGTACGCTGCCTTCATGGACTTGGAGAAAGCTTATGACAGAATAGATAGGAAAGGTATGTGGAAGGTACTAAGAATATATGGAGTGGAGGGGAAATTGTTGAGTGCTGTGAAGAGTATGTACGAGGGAGCTAGGGCTACGGTGCGAGTGGATGGTGAGTTGAGTGAGTTCTTTGATCTCAATGTGGGACTGAAACAGGGGTGTGTAATGTCTCCATGGCTGTTTAATATATATATGGATGGCGTCGTAAAGGAGGTACAAGGTAGGGCAGTGGATGTGGGGGTGGCCCTAATGAATGAGGGTGAGATTTGGAAGCTTCCGGTGTTGCTGTTTGCTGATGATACAGTATTGTTGAGTGAAGATGAATGGGAGTTGCAAGGTTTGGTGAATGAATTTGGGACAGTGTGTAGGAGGAGGAAGCTGAAAGTTAATGTAAACAAAAGTAAAGTTATGGTGTTTGAGAGGAATGAAGTCACAGAGTGTGCAGTGAGGTTGGATGGTGAGGATATGGAGAATGTGAGTGCATTCAAGTACTTGGGTAGTGTGATGAGTAAGGATGGAACTTTGGGGGATGAAGTACGTGAAAGGGTACAGCAGGGAAGGAAGGTTGTTGGCACACTGAAAGCAGTGATGAGAAATAGGGAGGTGAGTATGGAAGTTAAGAAGTCACTGCATGATGGTATTGTGATCCCTACCCTGACGTATGGAAGCGAGGCGTGGACCTTGCAAGAGGGGAACAAGTCAAGAGTGAGAGCAGTGGAAATGAGTTACTTGAGAGGAGCATGTGGAGTGACATGGAGGGACAGGTTGACGAATGAAGAAGTGAAGGAACGTTGTGGGGTAGATGTGGATGTGGTTGAAAAGATTAGGAGAAATACACTGAGGTGGTTTGGACATGTGGAGAGGATGGAGAATGAAAGACTGACTAAGAGGGTGTATGTAGGTGAGGTGGAGGGAGGGAGAGGGAGGGGTAGACCGAGGATGAGGTGGAGGGATGGAGTTGAGAGGTATATGAGGGAGGGGGGGGTGAGTTGGGGGGAGGGGAGTCAAATGGTGGGTGACAGAGTGACTTGGAGGCGTTTTGTCTGCGGCCACCCTTTGCGGGATTAGGGCGTCGGGCTATAGATAGATAGATAGATAGATAGAATTAAGGAACGGTGAACTTTCTCTGACCCCTTCGATAATGGTTACGTTTCTTGTATTTTTCGTTAATCTGAATCAGACCCCTCAATCTCCAATATGTCTTCCAAATTGAGTAAAAACGTCTGGTGTTAGCTGGAATGTTATAAAATTATTCTCCCTTCCTTCCTCCTTCCCTCCCCCCTCTCTCTACCTTCCTCCTTCCCGCTTCCTCGCCCTACCTTCCTCTTTTCCTCTCCCTCCCCCTGCCTTCCTCCTTCCTTCTTCCTTCCTCCCCTTCTCTCCTTCCGCCCCCTCTTTTTCCCTCTTCACCATTTCCCTCCTCCCCTTCTCGATCCCTCTCCCATCCTACGTTCACCTTTCTGCCTCTGCTCTCTCCCTGTACTTTCCTCCCTCTCCCTCTCCTCTCCCTTCCACCCTCCTCCCTGTCTCAGATAGGCCAAATATGCACCAGGTGTCACATCCCATGCTGAGATGAAGTAAGGCCTATTGCTTCATGAATTACACCTCTTTTTCCTATTGCGACAGGAATTAGGTCATCGATGGGCGGTGATGAGTAGTTTGTGTACTTTGTTCACTTTAACTAGGCGTAAAATGGCCATCTAAGTACTAGGATTCTGTGCTTTGATGAGAGATTGGTCCTAGAATACGGTACTAGTCACGAAAAAGTGTAATAGAATGTACTCGTTTGTTAAAGCCGTAGTATTGTGTTATGTTGCCACTAACCTGCGAGAAAGAAGTTGCAAAAGGACAAAAATTTCTCCCAGTTAAGGTGATTGGATTGTATTTGAAGAATGGGAGAGGGATTAGCTGTCTTTTACGTATATATCTCAGTGACTATACTTGCAGGCGGTATATTTATTTGCACAGGTATTTATTGACAGTACTGCGATCATGAAAAATATATACCTAGGACTGAAATGTTGGGTGGGAGAGAGGCACAGAGTAGAGCTTGAATTCTTTATTTTGTTCAGCGCTTCGGGCTACACAGTACTTTTAGGGAAGGTAAAGAATTCAGACTCTAACCTGTGTCTCCCACTTGTCGCCATGGATCATCTACATATCCAGGGTTATTTATAATAGAAGGGGTACTCTTATGACAAGCAGAATTACCTCCACTCTCGCATTTCCCACTCACCTTTGACATTGTTGGCGCATTACGTGGCTATGATATGTGGTAATAAATAAAGAAGCCCAACTAATTTCCGATAGACAAGCTCTCGTAGGTTAATGTTAAGTTAATGTTTGGTTTCACATTATTTCACTTTTAATTTCCCGGTATTATTTTACTTTAATACCTGTACTCTTTGTCTTAATTGTTTTTTAGCCGTGAAAGTGAAGGTGAAAATATAAACAAGGAAGCTTAAACACTGCTTAAGCTTAATTTACACGTAATTACATAAATAACGCAATTATATGTGTGTGTGTAAAGAAAATGCCAAAAACGTGACTATAGATGGTTGGGCCTGTGAGGTAGAGTCAGGAATCCAGGGGCTTGAATGATGAGGGCTTGACTGCCACTCCCATTTCATCCGGTATCTGTTATTAGCCTTCCCATTTCATTCTCCTTCCTTGTTCCCAGATCGCAACTCTCCTTGTCCTTAAAATAGGCCATCATGATATATAAAGTTAATTTTATATATGTAGAGATATTATTCTATATGGTCTGCATGGTATTTTTATGTTTATTTATTTATTATAGTGTGTGTGTGTGTGTGTGTGTGTGTGTGTGTGTGTGTGTGTGTGTGTGTGTGTGTGTGTGTGTGTGTGTGGCCATTCCTACAAACATCCTTATTTCCACGAGGAGGGAATCTTGACGCTGACGCCAGTGCAAGAAAGCCCCGGGGTACGTGTGAATGAGGTCAGAGATGGGCGGTGGAGGGTGTACGCGTAAGTCTCTGGCGTTATCAGGGCGGGTGGAGGCTTGGGAGTAGCCGCTGATAACCGCTATTGCTGCTGCGTGGCATCCTCGCTGAGCCGCCACCGGAATGAGCTTGAGTAAAGGTTATGGCGCCGAACACTCGCTCCCGATCATTCTTTTGCATGTTTCGGGTCGGGCGTGCTGGAGAGGCACGCCTTCATGTGGTGGCACTGGTATAACTGGGCGGCTCAACTAACCGGTTACACAAAGTCCTTCATTTCATTTCCTGTAGAGAAGGACGGTTTACTGTAGGAGACGTGTAAATTCAGTCTGCAGTCTACAGGGTTCACATGCGGATGAGCCTGGGATTGCAACTACTACTACTACTACTACTACTACTACTACAGTACTACTACTACTATTACTACTACTATTACTACTACTACTACTACTACTGCTACTTGTACTACTACCGCCATGAGGGTTTGCAGCCTCTTCGGACCATCCATAACTCCTTCACTATAATCTGTTTGTTTTCATCTGACGGGACCTGACCACTCCCACAAACTTCACTAATGTATCTTGGTTGCGTGTGATTCCATGACCTTTTGGCATATGGGAATGAGTCTCCTTGGTTACAGGTCAAATCAGTCCTCCAGTCCAATTACACTTGACCATCAACAGAGCGGAAGGGGGTTAGGGATCTATGTCAGATTTCAATAAGAGGCATCCGCGTAGGTATTTTGAATTTTCTTGTTTCCACCATTAGGTTATTTCAGTCAACTTAGTACAGACTTTTCGTATTGTGATGGGTGTGGCTGGATGAATAAATCGCGGCGGAAGAGGTGTTAGGAAAAGTCCCAAGCCATCAAGAGTCCGTCCCCTTATCAGATAACAGCCTGCCACAACACGCACCCACTTCAGCCGGATCCCACGTTTTGTATTTTCTTCCTGCTATATCCAGACGATTTTTATACAATTTAAGGGATGCTTTTCCAGCTGGAGGGGTTTAGATACAGCCTTCACTAACCCCGACAGACCTTTCTAACTGGAGGGATTAGATAGTAAATATAGCATTCGTTAACCCCGACACCCCTTTCTAACTGGAGGGATTAGGCCAAAGTTACAGTTAGCCATCATCACTCTGACAGATTTTTCTAACTGGAGGGATTAGATATAGTATTCAATAATCCCTACAGACATTACTAACTGGAGGGGTTATTACAAAATATATATTGTTCCCAAGTGGACGCCGCAGCTGCCTCACCCAGGGTACAAAGCGCCACCACGTACAGGCTTTTCGTCAGCCTTTTTTAAGAGCTCTGCAGGGGCGCTACTTCAGAGGCATTTGTGGGTGTTGGCTCCATGCCCGGCTGTCTGTCCGTCTCTGTCTTGGCCGCTTCACCATGTATCTCTGGCTCTCTGTCCTACCTTAGTCCTGTGCTGTACATTTAGGGTAGAATGGGGAGGCGGTGGCTGAATCGGTAGAGAGGCGTCCTGCAGTCCTGATGGACCCAGGTTCGAATCCCGGCTGGAGCAGGGAACAGTTTAAGGATTTGAATTTCATAAAAACAGACTTTTCTGATCTACCAGATAACCCGCCGACATGTCATAAAAGTACCCCCGCTAATGCCAATACACCAGTCCTGTATGAGACAGCCCTAGCATGTATTCAATATGGACGGTGGGTGTTAGCGCCGAAGTGGTGACATGTAGAGAGGTGTATGGTATGTAGGAGGACTACTGGGCCTTGAGAGCAGGCAGTGAAGCCTATGCCCAGAAGTCGGACACAAAAAAAAAAAAAAAAAAAAAAGACCAATTACTTGCAGTGACGACATTATATGATCGAAGACCCTCCAGTCACGTCTTGGGGACGGGACCTGTGCAAGGCTGTTACTCCGACTGGGGCGCTCTAACCACTATACTGTACAGTACCTGAAGGCACACACACACACACATACACACAGTATCGTGGCTGTCTTTAAAAAAACGGGGAAATTCCTAAGACACACATGGATTTAGTCTTGGCGCCTTACGCAATATAATGTGGTGTATGTGACTATTTAGTGTAATTTAAAATACAAATAAATTCTTCGGATGATAACTGCACTAATAGTCACGGTGGCACATACATCACAACGCATCGTTTTTGTTTCAGAATATTACGCGCTGTAAGAGGGCCCTTTTTCTTCCTCCTTAATATTGCATCTCATATAGACACTAGAAATATAGCGACAGTGACTGCCATAACTCGGGGTAACAGAAGTTTTCTATGTGATGGTAGTCTTTGCAGAAAACGCCGGAAGTCGCACACACTGAACTATCATGTGTCGGTCATGTTTTCAGTCACATATTTATAGATCAATGGCGGATCCAGAAGGAGGGGAGGGGGGGACCAAGGAGTTCGGACCTTCTTCCCCCACCCCCTGTGTTTTTTTTTTTTTACCTGTGTTGTTTTCCTGCGTACAACAATTATGAAGAATTTTTGAATGAATACAGCAGTGCATTTTTCAGAATTTCATACCACATGAATCTGACCCCATTGAAGATATGTACTTACGGTGTAAAACTAGACTTGGTGCGTTTTAACTACCTCAGATGGAATAAACTTGTTTGGCTCTATCACGAGTAAACTAAAATATCGCCGTGGTATATCTATGCGTCAAGAGAGTTCACCTATAAGCCAAGTATCTGTGACTGGTGGTGACCAGATTAAAACAATATTTTCTTTAATGCAGCACTGTATCATGGGCAGTTAGTAACATGGTATTTCCGTTTTATTATACAGTAGAATAGTTTTGTTAGTTATAGCCTGCCTCATAAAAAATAACCTCGAAAGGACCAGCAGGTCTTTTGCCTTTTGCTATCTGTTTTCCTCCTTAATATTACTCAACGGAATTAGCTTCTAATCTCCGCACTGATCAGAATCTCATTTTACTGAATAATCGTCTGCTGGTTGGCAGATATGAATATATAAAATAAGTGTGGTAATTGTAGGATTATTAGAGATACAGTGTGTATTTTCTGTATTTATAGATGACTGATATATACAAGAAAATCTCTCGGAAATAAATGTTCATGGAGATAGAAAGTAATAATAATATTGAATAATTTAATGTTCATAAATGACATTGGTAAGTGCAACATTACATAATTATAAATAAATAGGGATGAAGTATAATGACTGTTGTAGATAAGACACGTTTAGTGCAGAGATACAGTGGGAAAAAAAAAATAAAAAATAAGTGATAAAAAGATTCATATTTGTCCAACAACATTGTGGTTTGGTGGATGAAAAGTGGACGTGATGTTGTAGGAGCAGGTACCAAACGTTTTATGGGACTTGTGTCTTCATGTTGGACGCTAAGGGACTGGATGAGATCAGTAATCATTACTGGTCACCTAATGAATTGTGGTGATGATTATGGTGATGATGGTGGTGTTGGTGATGATGGTAATAATGATGGTAATGGTGATGATGCCGTGGCACTATGAACGGTGCACCCTGACGGTGGTCTGGTGGATGGTGGTGTCCTGTGAGAGGAGTAGGCAGGTGTAGTCACCAGAATGGCTGTGTACGAAGGGGTGGAAGACCAGGTAAGAGTGAGGCAGGTGTGGCCCGCCTCCCACAGTGTAAACTTGTGGCCCAGATCTGTGTGCTGACCAGGGAGCAACGCGCTGCCCACCAGCCGTCACCCAGGTGACCTGGTACTGGTGCAAGTGGTACCCGGCCGGCGCCTCTGCCTGGCAGTATACCCAGGCCTCGTCAGCAAACCCCACAGACACTTGAGTCCCGTTCACGATGACGGCCTTTGGTGCTGATGTCTGGCCAAGTGGCAGTGAGGCCACCAATGGGGCCACAGTGGCCACCATCACTACCACTACTGTTGCTGACGATGATGAAAATGAAGATGCTGGCCGGGCCATGTTCACACTTACTCTCTCTCGGCCCTGCAGATGTTGTTCTTGTATTTGTCTGGCTGTGTTGCGGTAGTTCTAACGCTGGTGACGATGCTTTCGTTGTATGATCACGTTATTGCAGCTGTGCCTGGGTCTAGTGTAGCTTCTGTAGTTTTGTCGATGGCAGTTGAGTAATTGTTTGCTTGTGTTGCTATGGTTCTGAATTTACAACTTCCGTTCAGTGATAAATTTAATAACCAGTTCCCTGATGTACCTTCTTCAGTTATATTCTATCTTCTTCAGTTATTTACGTTTGTTATGTGAATGAAGATGTGGCGTTGAAGGGAGGCCAGGCAAGCGGGTACAGTTGTGACCCAGTAGCGGCTGTGGTGGTTGTGCTGGTGATGCTCTGCCCACCACACATTATATACACACTGACTGACGCACATGAACCTACGGAATACAGGATCCTTATCTGTAGGTGTCGGATCCGTTCTGGGTACACAAGAGGCGTGTAGGTAAGCCGGATGGTTTCTTATCTCTCCCACTGCCAGCCAGGTCAGGATGCTGGCCTGTGACGTCCTCGCACCCTCACAGATGTCACTGAGCATTACATATTTCCCTTTCTTTGCGTTGTGGACACTACCTCATGTCATCCTTATGTGGGAAAAAAGGTCATGATGATGATGATGATTTTTTTTTTCCGTATTGTGTTACTGTCTTACAAAAACGTACCTTGAAAGATTTAATGGAGAAGATGAGACAGGAGGAAGCATGAGACGAAGTAGTATATGAGATTGCAAGGAACGCCATTTACCCTTTCAGGTGGCTGGAGTTTCTTTAGACATATCAGATTTTAGCGTGTACCGGAGTAAGATATTTTAAGTTCTAGTCATCAGTCGAAATGGCTCATCGACATCGGTTTACCCGTTCAGAAGCAGACAATTTCCTCAGTTGTATGTAATCGTCATGTGTTGGGCAGACAAAATTTTGTGTGTGGATTTGGAAGAGTCGCACATTTGAGTCCTGTTTAGCCCATATCCGTAAAATGAAGATTTTTCCTTTGTTTTGTCTTTGAAATGAGCATCTAGTTGGTGACGTTGTATGCTTGTATGTGGTAGTCATTATAATAGTTCATCCTGTTGTTGCGTCACAGATTATATAAATGAGTGGCGACAGTCCATTCCAAATCCTAAGCTGATTAAGATGAGAATCTTCATTTAGTTTACACCGTATTATTTTCCTTAACGCAGCTATATATGTAGCGTAGGTTTAGTCATACTCAGTGCAGGTTATGTCTGTTAATAAGCACCTTCATATGAAATTTGCTAATCGTCATCATAATTACTGTGACATTTTTTGCATATTTAAGATTCACATGGTCATTCCATGACGTAGGTGTACATTAATCACCATGGTTCGTTTTTAACCCTCTTATCGTTGGTACATGTCTAGTATTCTGTTCCAGCCAACGTCATACGATTTTATTAATCCGAGTGTCACAGGAGCCCCAGAATATTAGTACTGTCACCATTAACACCTTCATAATTTGGACAACTCTAGCAATCCACTGCAGTCAACTACCGACGATTTTATTCAGCTGGGTGAGTCATAGGAGCCCGCGTGTTAAAATCCTTCGATATTCAAAACGAGCTTCCTCTAATGAATGATGGATCCATAGCCATATATAGGAAAAAAAGATATATGGCCTTACCCATCCCAGGTGTCCACAGTGATGAAGAAAACCCTGATAACATCCACTCATTTTTACACAGGAGTCTTAAATTTCAAGCATATGTACTCCCGTTTCTAGCAGTTTTCGCCAAATAAGTATACGAGCATTAGTAAACACGTTATTTTGTGTAACTGAAAAATGATTAGGTTTGGTTTATATTCCTATGGTTGCTTTCTTACCGTTGGCAGTTTGATATTAAAATCCGGGCAAAAAACTCAGTGATCAAGATAAGAGATAAGTGTGTTATAGGCTGGGAATGTCGGTGCGATGATGTGAGACAAGTCAGAGATAAGGTCAGACGAGGATGCTGCGAATGTGAGAGGGTGATAAGAGATGCAAGTAAAAGCGATGATCGTATTTGCCAGGCACTAAGCGCTGATCCCTATGGACGCACCGTGTTGCCTCTCACCATCAGATAATTTTTTAACTAGTCGCCATTCTTGGAGCGGAAGAGGACTCGCTACGTCACACCCTCAACAGTTTTCGCCAAAGAAACGTATATGACCAGAACACATTAACAACATTACGTCAGTGAATTACGCAGTGCCAATTTCCGGCGTCCTCTCTGTGAGTGCTCCATATATCACCATGTCTTTATGTAACAACAAAATTACATTTAAAATTATTAATACATGTCACATAGTTGCGATTCACATGCATATAGATAGATAGATAGATAGATAGATATTGCACAGAGAATGAAAGGTGAAGCAAGGCCGTTAATTGACGGTGTTTAGACGTCATGCCGGTGTAAGGGTCAGTGAACATAATCATTACACGGAATGTACGTCAGAATAGCTGTCGAAATGGCTTGTGATTTTCCTGCATAAAGTCATTAAGAATATGGTAGTCCAGCTATCAGTTCATTTAGGACAAGCAAGCTGTGTTCAGGTCCTGTCAGTTGGTCAGTCACCCTTTGTACCAGTGTCAGTCGAGTCGGGCCGATTTTAGCTTAAGATCACCTCAGGGCCATGGCGGTACATTTTGGCACTGATATAAACCTAAGCCCTTCACATCCTGTCCACCTGCCAAATTAGTTCGTCCATTCATAGCCATTCAGTGTCAGTTAGGTCCATTTAGTGCCAGTTAGATTCAATCCGTGCCATTTTGGTCCACTCGGTGCCAGGTGCCATTTAGGTCCATTCAGTGCCATTTAGGTTTATTCAGTGCCATTTATGTCTAGTCATTGCCAGTTAGGTCCATTCAGTGCCATTTAGGTCCATTCAGTGCGAGAGAATCGTGCATATAGTGTGTGTGTATATCTATCTATCTATCTATCTATATATTCATAAAAATAGCAGATAAATGTTTTGTATGGATTAATGAGATTTATTTTGCAACCATTAATTGCAAACTTTCTCAGTTGGGTCAGATTCATAAGATAAGAAATTTTCAGACTTGTTTTGCTGTTTTTCGTTCAGTATTTTTTTTTTTTTTTTTTTTTTAGGGGGTGAGGGAGGGGAGGCAGAGAAAAATGACGCAGATAAAAAAAAAAGCGAAGGAGGGGATGGACTCCCTGGACTCTCCCTGTGGATCCGTCACCGGTAGACTGTGTGGTTAACCCCTTCAGTAAGGAGTCTTATTTCTCACTGTACTCAGGCTTCCACCATAACCGGTGATCTTGTCGGTTACAGAAGCTCTCAGACACCTTTTCCTTGGCGACTCATTATTTTTTTTTTTAATCACACTTTACTCTCCTCATCTGTGTTACGTAAGTCCTTGTCTCCAGTATCACCATCCTCTGCATGAAAAGCGTACAAAAGGATATTAACCAGCCGTATCCAGTAATAAATCTCTAAGGAAGTGGTGTTAGGGAGCTTTCTTACTCGTCGAGAATACGAACCTAGACGTATTGACTCAAGTTAGCAATGACCTCTAGCAGTTTAGGGGTCATTGAAGGCTCTATCTAACCCTTACAGTTAGAAAAGTCTCTCCAGTTAGAAAAATATCCAGTTAGAAAAGTCTCTCCAGTTAGAAAAATCTCTCCAGTTTGGAAAGTCCCTCCAGTTTGGAAAGTCTCTCCGGTTAGAAAAGTCTCTTCCAAGCGAAAAAAAAAAAATCGTCTGCAAGAAACAAGAATACAATAAAAAATCCGTCACTGGAGTGAAATGGTTAATATCCCTTGCATCACATCTTTATACTCATAGGTGACTCACTCAAATCGTGCCATCTTTATAATGTATGGGTTAACTGAAAATCATTTACCTGTTTTCAGTCTAGTATAAGATTTCATGCATCCAATACCTTTAAAATTCTGCTTAATTTGTTATAACAGACTTTAGGACAGGTAAGTCTGTTGTTATGTGGTATACTGCCATGTGCTGGGTAGTGATTTTTTTTTTTTTTTTTTTTTTTTTTTTTTTTTTTTTTGTTAGTCGGTGTCACTGAAGATACTTTTTGCCTATAATAAACGTAGCCTTCCTAGGTTAAGCCAGTCGTCTGATATCTGGCAGAAATAAATTAACCAATAACTACCATAATGAGAGGATTATTAGAGGTAGAATCTAACTGAGACTGCATTTACTTCGGAACATTTGTAAAAAAAAAAAAAATTCCTAGATGTACAATAGATGGTCTTGGGGATAAAAAGAAGTCAGGGTAGCAGCTGATTAATTTAATGTTCATAAATATCATTCATAAATAAAGCAGATCAATAAATAGGGATCTGAGTAATTGTTCAGTAATTTAATGTCCGTAAATAGCGTTCATAAATATAACAGGTCAATTAATTTACATTCTTAAATAAAGCAGATCAAGAAACAGGCCTCCAGGAAGTTGTTCAGTGAATTAATGTCCACAAATAGCATTCGTAAATACAACAGGTCAATAAATAGGGATTAAGTGACAACACAATGATGCAGTGGTTGCTGCAGGTAAGTCACATATAGTGCTGTGAAACATTAAAGAAAACTACTAGATAATATGAGATTCAGTTTCATCCAACGACCTTGCAGTGTAGTGGATGAAAAGAGTAGATTATGCCGTAAGTTGAGCAAGTAGGACGCCTGTCGTGACTGATATCCGTGGTGGACCATCCGTTGGGGACTAGATGACTGATCCTTCTAGGTCTTATGGTTCATGATAATAAAGATAATGATGGTGACGATGATGATGATAATAGCAGATGTCATTAGGATGAGCCCACTCTGACGGTGGTCTGGTGGATGGTGGAGCCCTGTGAGAGGAGTAGACAGGTGTAGTCACCAGCATGGTTGCGTACGAAGGGGTGGAAGACCAGGTAAGAGTGAGGCAGGTGTGGCCCGCCTCCCACAGTGTAAACTTGTGGCCCAGATCTCTGTGTTGACCAGGGAGCAACGCGCTGCCCACCAGCCGTCACCCAGGTGACCTGGTACTGGTGTAAGTGGTACCCGGCCGGCGCCTTTGCCTGGCAGTATACCCAGGCCTCGTCAGCAAACCCCACAGACACTTGAGTCCCGTTCACGATGACGACCTTTGGTGCTGATGTGTGGCCAAGTGGCAGTGAGGCCACCAATGGGGCCACAATGGCCACCACCACTACCACTACTGCTGCTGCTGCAGCTGCTGCTGATGGTCTGGCCATGATACAATTCCTGTCTCTCGTTCGTGCAGAATATAGTTGATGTCAGCGTACTAGTTTTGGTGATGGAGTTTTATCTTTGTTGTCGATGCTTCTGTATAGATCAGATTGTTGCTGCAGTGTTGTTAGAGACTTCCAGGCAGGTGGGTGCAGTGTGACCCAGTAGCGGCTGTGGTGTTGTGCTGGTGATGCTCTGCCCACCACACATTATATACACACTGACTGACGCACATGAACCTACGGAATACAGGATCCTTATCTGTAAGTGTCGGATCCTTTCTGGGTATATGGGAAACATGTAAGCCGGATGGCCCCTTATCACCTCTTTACTGCCCGCCAGGCCAGGATGCTGCCCTGTCAGATCATCACTCTCGTTCGGTTATTCCCAGAGAGAGAGAGAGAGAGAGAGGGAGAGGAAAAAAATTCGTACTTGTGTATAATCTTTTCTTTGCAGTGATTTAAACTAATTATTTCATTCCCGGTAATAATAGTTGATTTTTTCCCAGCTAAAAGAAGCCGTATGCAGCAGATTTTTCTGATTTTTCAAGACATGAGAAGATATCATTCATAAATGCAAGTCAGGGGCAAAGGTAGCCTACGTGAATTGAGGGCTACATAATCATTACATTCTTGTTATCGACGGCGTTAGAGAAATTCATGTATTACATTTATTTCTTTTATTTATCAGTCAGTCTGTCTGTCTGTCTGTCCGTCCGTCTATCTATCTATCTATTTATCTGTCTTTCTGTCTGTCTGTCAGTCTATCTATTTACTTAGATTTTTGCAATATTCTTGAATTTGACTCTCTCTTGTATTTTGTTTTTCTCTTGGAAGGAACAGTTCTGCGGGCTCGTTGCCTTTGGTTCCTTCTTCCTCACATAAAAAACATAAAAATATTAACCATGAAGGAAACTTGGGAGGAGAGGCGTGTTGAGTGCTGGGATTTGATGAAGGAGCGTTGGGACTGAGACCTGGGAGTGGGTATTGGGAGTGAGATCTAGGGATGGATGGGATTGGTGTGGTGATGAACTGAGTGAACGGTAGGCGTCAGGGAATGCTAGGGAATATTACTGTGAGAACTGGGACTGGAGTAGCTTAGGGAGTGGGAGTTACGAGTGAGAGCGAGAGATGAGTGGGAGCAGTGAGGCAGTGCATTGGGTGAGAGATTAGGAGTGAAGGGAGTGAGATCTGATATGTGGTTAGGGAGTGAGAATATCAGGAGTGGGTATGAGGGGTGAGAGCAAGGGATTATTGGGAGTTGTAACGTGGTCATGCTGTGTGAATGGAGTAGAAAGTGTCTCTCTCTCTCTCTCTCTCTCTCTCTCTCTCTCTCTCTCTCTCTCTCTCTCTCTCTCAGTGTTATTCTTGCTGTTACTAGAGACTTTTATTTAGTTCCGGAAAAGCCTTTAGTGGTGAAGGGGTGGTGCATCCTGGTCGTTGTATTTTGGTCGCCATGACAACCTCTTCCCCTGTGACGCCAGTGAGTGGCGGCGTCTTCTGCCATCCTCCTGTAGACCTCGTGAATGAGAACACGTGTTACGCCCTCCCGCCTTAATTAGTACACCTTGACATCACCACATCCTCCATCACATCATCACATCCTCTTTCTTCACATCATCGCATCCTCTTTCGTCAGTCCTACGTCACATTTACCTACTTCCCCATATTCCTTTCACTACTTGGACCTCTCTTTTGCTACACCACACTTAGAGCATGTCCAGTGCTTTCTGCCCCGTCGCATCATAGCAAGAGAGAGAGAATCATCTATGGTTAGAGGAACATACCAAGCCTCTCTCAGCTTAGGAATATTAGCCAGCAGAGGAAAGTGAGAAGCAGAATACAAATTAGGCGAACATTTGTGTACCGACTGTACGATTGATACCAGTTCTGCCCACCAGCTGGCCTGAGATCCCTGCCATGACGTCAGCTTTACGTCACTTGCTGTTTGTTTACTTACATACCCAGGCATGCTAGGAGGCTGGGGCGGAGTTCTGTTATCTCTCACTATCCCCACCCTGCTGATTGCCATAAATAGCGCTCCACAAATCACCGATTTTCTTTTTTATCGAAATAATTAAATGAAATTGATTAGTTGGGGTGTCCACCATCTGCATACCTGATGTAGTGCTCTTTCCAGGTGACTCGACACTAAGTGACAAGCCAAATGGTTTCTTGTCGCCCAGGAAACCTTTCGCTACGATTGGCGGTGGCCATGTAACCAAATCGCCGTCTGACAGACCAATGGTTTGACACTTTAACCGGGTATGACCCATGGAGTTACATCCGACGTGTTTGAGGTTTATTGCTCATATTGCAATTTAGGGAAGAGCGACTAGTCAAGTCACCTAAATGTCCGGACTGCGTAGCGTAACCCCGACCCCTGCGCTGCTGTGGGAACAATGAGGAATCATCCTTTGGTCTGAGAAAAACAAGGGAGAAAAAAAAAAAACGGTTCCGACAGACTGCAGTGTGACGAAAAACGATCACTTTAATCTGTCTTGCCATTATGAAATTCGACTTTACTTGCATCTTTTATCGTCATCGTGAACGGGATTCATATTTCTGTTAGATTTGCTTGCGAGGCCTGGGTATATTGCCATGCCCAGGTATCGCACAGGGACCACTTGTACTGGTATCAGGTGACATCGATTACAGCTGGTGGGCAGCGCGTTGTTCCCTGGTCAGCACACAGATCTGGACCCGCAAGTTTACTCTGTGGGAGGTGGACCACACCTGCCTCACTCTTACCTGGTCTTCAGCTCCTTCATACACAGCCACTCTGGTGACGGTTATTCATCCAGTTGCTGTAATCTCATACATTTCCGAAGTATTTGAGTCTGTCGTCGGTAGGATGATTCTGGTGTGAGTTCCGCCAAGGACTGTCCACACGCGATTTTCTGTCATTTCATTCAGATTTTTGGTCATCCATCATTCGGGCCTTGGTGAAACCTTGGCCGTTGAACTTGACATCTCAGTGGATTTTTTAATCTTTAATATCCAGTTGATCCTCTTACAGTTTTCATCCTTCATCCTTCTGTCTTTGCCTTCATCTCAGGTTTCCTGTTGGGTCGTATTATAGCTGCTGTTGTAGACTTCATTGGATATGATTGGCCATAAACTCTCCTTTGTGAGCCAAAGCTGACCTGACAACCTGGACTGAACCCAAATAGACGCTGATAGTTATGACTAGCTCTGAACATGGCGCGCATGACATAACATAGTGGATGAAAACAGTACCTGAAGTTGCTTGAACTGATCACTGGACTAAATTTGCTCCCACCAGTTCACGCAGGAAAAGGTCAACTCTTTTCCTTCTGTAGTTATGGTAGCTGATGGTTATGACGCCACGACGCAGATAGGCGGTCGACGAACGTGCTTACCTCCACAAGGACTACACTAAATATGTCTTCTTCTGAGTCTTTTGTATTACTTCGTTTTATTCATAATAATTAATTATTGATAATAATATTATTTATTTGTATTACTGTTATGACAAATTATTTAAGTCATCATTTTTTCTCTCTAACCATTTACATCAGAGGCTCCTTGGCCTTTGCATGATAGGGATAATATAGTATTCTGTTCCGGTTAATGCAAGATACTTTGTTCGCAGAGTGTGAATGAGGAGACTGAGTGTTATACCTGTCGTAAGGCAGCTTGTCTCTTTAAGCCCCAGCTGCATCCTGAAATCGTGTCCCCTCCCAGTCTATGGCATTTTAATCAGTGAATGGTGGGTGGGGGGAGGGGGGTTTCAAGAGACAAGTTGCATGGCGGCGGATATAGCACTATCATCATTAACTCATCAGTGGTCGGGACAACTCTGGTATTCTATTACAGCAAACGCCATGACGATTTTATTCAGCCAGGAGTGGGTCATAGGAATAATTCAGCGACGTATTTGACATCAGTGTCGGGAATGTTGTCAATGTGTTCTGGTCATATAAGTTGCTTTGGCGAAAACTGTTGAGGGTGTGACGTGGCAAGTCCTCTTCCGCTCCAAGAATGGCGACCACCGAAAGGATTATCTAACGGTGAGAGGCAACACCGTGCGCCCATAGGGATCAGCGTCTGGTGCTTGACAGATATGATCACCGCCATAACTAACACCTCTTATATCTCCCTATCACTCTCTCACTCTTGCAGCATCCTCGTGTGCTCTTGACTTATCGCTGCCTTGTCTCACATCATCACGATGCTGCAGAGGGACGCCTTCATGTAGTGGCACCGATGTAACCGAGCTGCTCCGCTGCCTGGTCATACAGGGGTCTCTCATTATCCCTCCCTGTCCCCAAAAGAAGGATGGTGGGCTATAGCAGGATGGCATCTTCAGCCAGCAGTCCACCGGGTTCACGTTCATTTGCGCCTGGGGTTGCAGTTGTTGCTACTATTACTTACGTTATCGTACGAAGCGGCTCAGCTTAATCCACGTAGCTTTTATAGCAACTGTATAAACTCGTCTGGTGGAACCCATTGTATATTACCCAGGTTGATTATAAGGGACACAAAGGTCGTTTAATAACCTCTGTGCTTCAAAAGGCCTCCATCATCTGAACTAGCTCATCTTTAGAAACTTCGTCAAAAGTTGTGTGTGTGTGTGTGTGTGTGTGTGTGTGTGTGTGTGTGTGTGTGTGTGTTTTGACAGATTTGACACATACTACGATAGTTTACCCGGTGTGTCAGTGTGGGTGAGGTGAAGTGTATACAGAAGTTCGCTTTGCTTGGTAGGTAAATGAGGCACCTTTCGTGGCTCATTGGTAACGTCGTGTTTCTGTACTGCGCGGGGCCACTGTTTATTCCCGGCCAGGACAGTGATTAGTGTTACAGAGGCGCATGGAGGCCTTGTACTGAAGGGGTCAATTTCACTATAGCGGCAACACTACAACCAAGCAGGACAGGAATAAGGCAAAGCAAGACCTATCCTGCCTCGAACGTCAGTGAATGGAGCCGCCACCCCTTTATCTCTTATCTTCCACTACGGTCACTGATTATTAGTCCGGGCATCAGTAGTTAAAAAACTGAACGCCTGCAGCAGTGGAGATGATGAAAGTTAAAATAAAGTGATCGTTTGAAATGCGCGCAGAGAGAGAGAGAGAGAGAGAGAGAGAGAGAGAGATGAGTGGAGCTGTACAAGCGTAGTGTAAGAGGACTCTGATTACGCCTCGTACAGACGTAAAGGCGATCGAAGGGAGTGCATAATTTACCAGTTTACCAGGTGTAAGGTAGTCTGCTGGGGCTGTATAGAAGAATAGAGGAAGTAAGGAATATGTCAGACTGTACTGTGTGTGACGAACAGGATGATTTTAGGAGTAGGGTTGTTTGAATGAAATATTTGCAGGAAGACACACACTGGCGAAAATGTGAGGACGAAAATGTCTCTGGAAAAAGCGCTTGAAGTTTTGAATAGCAATGGATTTAATGTGTGTTGTGGATGGAAGGTTTTTTTTTATCTCCGCCAGTGAAGTTGGTGGAGTTTATGTATTCACCTATGTTTGTCTGTTTGTTTGTCCACACGATATCTCCAAAAGTTCTCAATGAATTTTAATAAAATTTTGTGGAAGGGTGAGCCATGGGCCAAGAAAGAACTGAATAAATTTGATCGGATCCGGATCCTATGTATCCCGCACAAAATCTCCGAAAGTTCTCGATGAATCCCAATAAAATTTTGTGGAAGAGTGGGCCATGGGTCAAGGAACAATAGATTAAATTTGGGGGCGGATCCGGTCCCTATGTATTCCACACAATATCTCCACGGATACGGCTTCGGATCCTTTTTTACGGCAGTGGCTTTGGCGGAGGTATGCACTCTCTGCGCGCTTTCTAGTTTGAATACTGTAGTAGTAATGGTAGTCGAAGCCCTATGCTCATCTGAACGTGAACCCTTCTCCCGCAGTCCGCTATCCTCTTGGGGAGATAGGAAGGGAAGTGATGGACATTTGTATAACCAGGCGTCAGAGGCATCCAGTCATGTCGGTGTCACAACGGGAAGGTATAACTCTCCATCTCCAGCTTTATGGTACTAGTGAATCCGGCAGCAAAATTAAAGTAAAATGCGTAATCACAGTCTGGGGGTTTTGTAGGAGGAGGAAAACAAAGGAAAAAACTGATCGTACCAGCAAGATTAAAATGTAAGACGTATTCACACTGAAGGAGTTAGCGGTGTGTGTGTGTGTGTGTGTGTGTGTGTGTGTGTGTGTGTGTGTGTGTGTGTGTGTGTGTGAGAGAGAGAGAGAGAGAGAGAGAGAGAGAGAGAGAGAGAGAGAGAGAGAGAGACTAATCATGCCAGGGGAAAAAAAAAAAAGACGTCATCACACTGAAGGAGTGGAGTGAATAAAAACTGATCACGCCAGAATCCAGAAATGAGGGGCAGTGAGTGAGATAAGAAACCATCCGGCTTACCTACATGCCTCTTGTGTACCCAGAACGGATCCGACACCCACAGATAAGGATCCTGTATTCCGTAGGTTCATGTGCGTCAGTCAGTGTGTATATAATGTGTGGTGGGCGGAGCATCACCAGCACAACACCACAGCAGCTACTGGGTCACAACTGTACCCGCTTGCCTGGCCTCCCTTCAACGCCACATCTTCATTCACATAACAAACGTAAATAACTGAAGAAGATAGAATATAACTGAAGAAGGTACATCAGGGAACTGGTTATTAAATTTATCACTGAACGGAAGTTGTAAATTCAGAACCATAGCAACACAAGCAAACAATTACTCAACTGCCATCGACAAAACTACAGAAGCTACACTAGACCCAGGCACAGCTGCAATAACGTGATCATACAACGAAAGCATCGTCACCAGCGTTAGAAGTACGGCAACACAGCCAGACAAATACAAGAACAGCATCTGCAAGGCCGAGAGAGAGTAAGTGTGAACATGGCCCGGCCAGCATCTTCATTATCATCATCGTCAGCATCAGTAGTGGTAGTGATGGTGGCCATTGTGGCCCCATTGGTGGCCTCACTGCCACTTGGCCACACATCAGCACCAAAGGTCGTCATCGTGAACGGGACTCAAGTGTCTGTGGGGTTTGCTGACGAGGCCTGGGTATACTGCCAGGCAGAGGCGCCGGCCGGGTACCACTTACACCAGTACCAGGTCACCTGGGTGACGGCTGATGGGCAGCGCGTTGCTCCCTGGTCAGCACACAGATCTGGGCCACAAGTTTACACTGTGGGAGGCGGGCCACACCTGCCTCACTCTTACCTGGTCTTCCACCCCTTCGTACGCAACCATGCTGGTGACTACACCTGTCTACTCCTCTCACAGGGCGTCATCATCCACCAAACCACCGTCAAGGTGGAAAGTTCATAATGCCATCATCATGATCATCATCATCATCATCATCATCATCATCATCATCATCATCATCGTTCACCGGACAACCAGGGAAGATCACTTATCCAGTTCCCATCGTCCACCACGAAGACATCAGCGCCTCCTGGCGTCCACTTTTAGTTCCACTTCATCCATCCATCACACCATAATGTGGCTGGATTGATCTGACTTTCTCCACTATATACAACTATAAATGCCTTGATCTACGACAGTCAGTAGTCACTACATCATTATGATCATTAGCCCACTATATCACAGGTCTAAATATTCTACGAGTCTTTCCATCAATATACGGTGATCTTAAACTCACAACTCCGTCTTATTCAACGACATTCACTACATTATTGTATCATGATCATATATCCACTTTACCAATAATAATAATGAAGTCTCCGATAGCCGGATCGGTAACTTGGATGGCTACCATTACTCATGATCCGGGTTCAGTCCCATCTGGAGGAGGACATTTAAGAGAGTTCAGTAGTACTGTATGTTCTTTGATGTGTTTCCTCTCTCTCTCTCTCTCTCTCTCTCTCACACACACACACACACACATTTTTCCTTTTACATGCATACATGCAAATACTGATATGTGTGGTATTTATAGCAACTATTTATGGAAATTAAATTATTTGAACATTATCATCAGTTTTCTCCTTCAAACCCATTAATATAAGATTTTCCAGATTATTAAATGCATGAATACCGAATAACTGATGTTTGTTAAGAATACATTTTTTTTTTCCGCTGTTTAGATTAAGGTTTCATTTAGAGAATGGAACAAAATTAAATATACAGAGTGAACCATATTCAGGGCTCCTCTTCCACTTTCTCGGCCGATTTCTCGTGTTTTGCGGGGACGGCTCAGTCAGCGTTATCATTATCTATCGTGCATTATCTGTTCATTACCTACTTCCATTCCAACATTCAAGCCCACACCAGCAGGACAGGCAACTGGACAAGCTCACTTTAAAAGCCGGGACTAACTAACCTATCCCTGGTCGCAAATTTCCGTACTTAATACTAATTTTTTTCACAAGTTTGATTTTTTCCCCGTATGCCGATTTCCCCCACGTATCAGGGTTACAGTGATGCAGAACTCCTACCCCCACCTGCCCCTACCAGTAAGCTATTGGTGTGGACGTGGCCTTCTATCAGGAGACGTGACCGAGGAAGAATTATGTGACCGTGCATGTAATTGGCAGTGGGAAAATGCACCTTTGATCTAACATGAATACAGTGAGCAAGAGGCGGGCTGGTGGAGTGACTGAGGTGGTGAGGGGACGGGACAGCATTCCCTATTAATGGCAGCAGTTAAAGGCAGCAGAGAGGGCCAGTTCACCCTAAACGAGTTTATTTGGCTGAGAGTGAGTCACGGGAACTTGAGAGTGCCGAAGGAGACTGGGGACACGAAAGCTTCCTGATCTGACGAGATGATGGCGTGATAAGGGTTGGGTAGCTTCATGGCGCATATACGGCCACGGAGGAGGGTAGAGGAGAAGGCCAACTCCGTCAGCAGCAGCAGCAGGGCGCAGCAGTGGCCCAGCAGCAGCAGAAGGAATGCGCCCTGAAGCTGCGTCACGTTTAGCGATCTCGGCTGCACCTGAAAACATCCATAAAAAATATTACGTCAGGAGTAAATGATAAAGCCTGCAGTCAGGGAACGTCATTAGATGAAGTGTGGTATTTTAAATGTTTTAGATGCTGGAGAGGGACGCCTGCACGTAGTGGCACCTATATGACTGGGTGCTAAAGGTGCCTGGTTATACAAACGTCCCTCAACTCCCTCCCTATCCTTTAGAACGGCAAGAGATGAGTGTAGATGATGGTGTGGTTCTGGTGTGGAGGTGCTCGATGTGAATGGACTCCGAGTGCATGGAGCTTGTCGTTATAGGCGGTTTCTTTTCATCTGATGGAACTGGTCCACTCATAGCTTGAATATGCACGAAAATCGGTAAACCATAGTTATGAGGTACAAATGGGTCTCCTCGGTTACCAGCCAGATCAACCCTCGAGTCTGTCCTTGGCCATCATCCGAGCTGGAAGGAGTTACAGAGCTTTGCGTGATTAATACAAACCAGCAACGGTGGTATCATAGAGTTGCCCGAGTCAGGTGGTCTTGTGGTGTTGCAATAGTCGTTTAATTGCCTTAGGGTTGAGTGAGGCAGGTGTTCATGTGATGTGGAAATGGTGAGTGTGGAGTCTGGTGATACGTTAGATACCTTTGAGGCGAATGTGGACTGTGAAGTGTGAAAATAGTGAGTGTGGTGGAAGTGGTGGCATGGAAGTTGTAGGTGTAGAAGTTAGTGGTGAGTTACATGAATAGGGCACATTAGAAGGGAGTGTAGGTGTTAGTGTATAGAGGTAATTGGTGTAATATCCGGTGAGAAGTTACATAATTACTATAGAGCTTTGAGAGTCAGGTAGTGATGTGGTTGTGGTGTTGGAGAGATGATTAACTTGGTAATTGAGCCATATAATTACCTTACAGCTTTGAGAGTCAGGTAGTGATGTGGTTGTGGTGTGGAAGTGATGGTTCTGGTGATTGAGTTATATAATTATCTTAGAGCTTTCATAGTCAGGTAGTAATGTGGTTGTGGTGTGGAAGTGGTGATTCTGGTGATTGAGTTATATAATTACCGTAGATATTTGAGACTCAGGTTGTGATGTGGTTGAGCCTTGGAAATGGTCGAGGTAAAGCTTTGTGATGAGTCCCGCCTCCCTGAGTCTGGCGAGGCAGGAGGAAATCTTGGCGGTGTAGGCAGTGTTGCGAGGCAGCAGCCAGACCGAGTGGCTAGAGTATACCTGCAACACATCACAGCACAGCACAGTATAACACCACACCACACAACACCACAACAATACAACATACCATACAGTATCACACCACAGCACACCACACCACACCATACAAGGCCCTACGACACAACACAGCACACGCTAACATAAGAGAATGTTCAGAACGGGGAGACTAAATTATATATATATGCAGACTTCCAACGTTAAAAATTTCCTGATACCAATGAATACTAGCAGCGATCCATCAACTTACTTGCTCCTTCATGAGATAAGTTTCCTGGGTAAGATTGAACTTAACCTGGACTCCCCTAACGAAGGAGTAGGTGTCGATGTAGGCGTGGGTGCCATTCCTGACCCTCTGGATGAGCTCGGTGTTGTACGTAGATGATGTCAGAATTAGGTCTAGCTTTTGGCCCAGTCTGGCGAAGTCATGGTCCGGGGAATTGGCGAGAGCTTCTGGTACAAAATTCCCATAGTCTTCCATAACCAGCCTGTAAATGTTGTGCTGTTAATGGGTGCTTATATATGGATCTCAGGTCTCTGCTTGAATACTATGCAAGATCCGGTATACTTGAGTTTGGATGTGGCTAAGCCAATTACTGTCTGTATCCAGTGTGTGTGTGTAATGGGAGGAAAGTGAATGAAATAGTGTGTTGGTGGTAGAAAGTAGAAGTAGTAGTAGTAGTACTAGTAGTAGTAGTAGTAATACAACTCTGCACTTTAACTTACCTGAGATTTGATGTAGCGAGGGCTTGCACCGTCTCTATCCTTGGTGTGTAGTGTGGTATGGTGAGGAATGCGATCAGGTTGGTGGTGTAGGCTGTGGTGATGATGATGCACGCCAGCCACCACCCTGCCAGCCACACCCTCTGCCACACCCCTCCACCCACACCACCCCCTTGCCATGCCCCGGCCTGCTGCACCACACCACCACACACCTGTAACCACGTAGGCCACATATGTGATCTTATAGCCACACCACCTGTCACACACACCACCACACACCTGTAACCACATACGAGTATAACTACATCTGTAATATTATAACCATACCACCACACACCTGCCACACGCCCAATGACACCTAAGCCGATGGATAAATACAGCGCTAATGAGAGAGAGAGAGAGAGAGAGAGAGAGAACCGGGATCAGTCTCTAGTTCTAATGATCAGAGGTTCAGTTTTGAGGTCGCATTCTTGTCGGTTAAGAAGGCTTTATACTAACCTTTGTGTGTTGTTCTTGCGATCCTCTTCTGTACCTGAAGGAGATGAATTACTTACTGCACAAAAAGATGTCACGGTGTATTGTACAAAATAAATCGCTAAGTAAGAGGTGAAAAAGTCCCTTAAGCTCACAAGAATCCAAGTTAGAAGTAGCGCCAGTAGAGTGATAATAAGGAAAGACCAAGGAAAGACAGAGCATGAAGCATTACGAATAAGAGAGTCAAAATCAATCCCCAAATTCCTCCACTAAGCAATTCACTCCTTAGCACCAACCATAATAATATTCCTCAGGTGATCAGTGAAGTTCTCGGACGTTAGAAGCGGCGCCAGTAGAGTGAAGAGAACTGCCACAACGACGGTGCACAAAATGATTGCCAGCCAGAGGGTCGGCGTGAACGGGTGTGTGAGACTCTTCCACTGAGGCACCGGCGGAGGCAGACTGATAAGGAACCCAAATCCCTCGGAGTAATACGGGTAGGTGGAGTCAAAATACCTCCAGCGCTCGTAGTTCAAGAGGAAGAGGTTGATGACTAAATGTTTCCCACGGTACATGAGGTCGCCCAGCATCCCTGTCCATCGTCCGTCTTCCAGTTTACCCCAGTTCAGGTCCTCCGTCTCCATCTGTACCTCGTAGGTGAAGTTCAGTTTTCCAGCGATGATAGAGAGGATTTCAATGTTTGATCCTGTGCATCGGTTCTCGAGGGGATACAAAAACGGGTGATCATGGCACCAAGACGCCAGAGATAACACTGCTCCGTGGAAGTTCACGTAGCGGTCAGGAAACATTTCTTCCATCGATTCATACATTGTCTGAGGCCAAAAGCCTCTGCTGGTAATCCTGTCTTCACCATTAAAGGGGTAACTCGTAAATCTTTTGAAAGTGGATGTGGAGTTGACAACTACTGGTTTATACATCAGTACATACGTTGATCTCTTCACTGTGGGGTGACTCAATACTTCCTTTGGATCCTGAGTAATGTGGGTAGCGATAAGAACAAGAAAAGTTGGGTTCCACACACTTGAACAATTGAGTACATTTAGGAATTCGACAGGAGAATAAGAGAAAAGGAGTATGACGATGCTCTCCTCTCCTCGCAGATAATGTGTCGGATATCGTTCTTGTGTGAAATTGTCTTGTGTCGCCACCATAACAGTTCCTTCACACCTTCCACTGATGACTCGGTCCAGCATCACAGAACTGCCGGACTGCCTGTCATGGATGAGGAAGACATGACGCTGCCGAAAATTGGTGGAGAAGAGATGGAGGAGGAGAGACTGAGGTGAGGGAGTGAGAGGGTCCTGGTGCTTATGACATGGCTGGGAGCCGGTAGAGGACTGCTGGAGAGACTGTGGTGAGGAAGTGAGAGGGTCCTGGTGGTGTTGACGTTCCTCAAAGTTGGTGGAGAAATGATGGTGAGATTGAAAGAAGAGAGCTAGAAAGTCCTTGTGATCATGACGTTCCACTGAGTTGGTTAAGTGCTCGCGAGACTGAAGTGAGGGAGAGAGAGGATGATAGTGAGGGTGGTGGTATTCGTGACGTTCCCCAGAAGTGGTGGAGAACTGGTGGAGAGACTGAGGTGAGGGAGCGAGAGAGTCCTGGTGGTCATGTCGTTCCTCTGAATTGGTGATTTGATGGAGAGACTGTGGTGAGGGAGAGAGAGGGGGATGGTGGTGATGGTGAGAGTGAAGCACAGAGGCCAGCGCCAGGAGTGAGGCGACATGTGCTCCTCCACACCACACCATCGCTGACAAACTACCCTAGTCTCCCGTACCTCGCCTTCCACCTACTCTTTTGTACACGAGTCTTGTCGATATCTCAAACCATTTTATTCCGGTGACGTATTATGTAGGTTATTCGTGGAGTCAGAGGGTTAATATTTGCTTTTCCCTTCAACAGAACTTGATTCCTTTCGTATGTTTAATTCTTTTGCGAGTTTGATGGATGAAGTTTAACAATACTAAGGTTATAATAGAGGAATGTAGTTTACACCCAGTGTTGTTAACCGCTTCACTCCGACTGAGCCATTTATGTTTCATTCTTCTCGCTGCCTGACGATTTTATTCCGCTTAGGAGAGTGCTCTAGCAGTGAAGGGGTTAGTGAAGGCTGTATTTAACCCCTCGATTTCGAAAAGTTTCTCCTAAGCAAAAAAAGAAAAATAAAGAAAGAGAGGAAGTCGCCAGGGATGGCTAGAATAAATTGAACGGTACACCAAGGGAGTGAGTGCTAAAATAAGGTTACACAGTCAGGTACAAAATTCCGCCTAATAGTACACCTCTTCAGCTGCTCGCTATCCACATCTGGCCGATATTCCTGTGTTGAGAGACTTGATGTATTTCTTTGTTATGCGATTATTCTTTTTAATCTGATGCGTATAGGAGAAAAGTGACGCACATCCCTTGTTTGGGGTAGTTGAAATTTTAAGCCTGACTCGTTGTTGTTGTGGCTGTTCTTGTTATCTCAGGCTCATCTGGACGTGCACCCGGTGGACTGGAGGCTGAAGTTAACCTCCTGTAGTCCATAATCCTTCACTGGGAGAGATGGGAATTGAGAGCTTCTTTTTTTCTTTTTCTTTTTTTTTTTTTTTTTTTTTTTTATCAGCCGCGATAGCGAAGCTGGTATTGTTTTCAGTTAGTTTGTCTGTCTGTGTGTCAATCTGTGTGTCTGTTAGCATGATAACTTCGCAACCGCTCAAGATACCATCACAAAACTTTACAGGTGTGTAGTAGGGATGAAAATCTCGGATGAGTTCGAAATTGGTGGAAGTGGGTCAAGATCAGGGTCATATTCTGAACCTCGCTAGATATATATCGGCTTGCGGCTGATGTGATTCTCCCCTTGGGGCCTCTAGTTTTTTTTTTTTTTTTTTTTTTCCCTGGCTGCCTGCATATCTCCGTGCCATCGGATGAAGGCGTCCCACTGCATCACCTTCCATGACTGCACTTCTTCAGTACGCCGTGCAACCATTATTAAACTCTGATATCACGCAAACCCTTTCTATATTTTATTCTTGTTGATGCCAAGCCGGTTGGTTTATAGAGACGAAGTTAAAATCAATGTCATTTAATCCCTTCTGTACAATGTCGCCATTCATCTTTTATTCTGCTTCCACGAGGTTATTTTATCCAGCTTGAGAGAGGCCCATAATAACGAAGACTTTGTTACTTGTTATGTGTCGTTATTTTGTAATAAATAACCAGTGATGTTATAGTTACACTGCTTCGGTATTCTACTACTGTTACTGCCAGGTATGAGATATTGAGATTTAGCGTATAGAATAAGTCGCTAAGAAAGGTATACTGCGAAATCAAAGCCACTCAGCATACGACCCTGTGTGTTAAAGGTGTTACAGAGTGTGCTGTGTCAACGGGAATAAATCTTTTTTTGTACCAGTCACCCAATAACACCCTCTTCTTTTGGCACGCTGGTCGATGCCACTTTGCCAGCCTCTTTACAGATTCATCCATTACCCACGTTAACCTGGCGAATTTATAGAGATTGTTATTAGCTTATTTATTTTGTTTTTGCTTTTCATTAAAATGGTTGTAATTTTTATTTTATCTTTGCTTCTACCAGATTAGTTCATGTAGGCTGCATATACAACATTCTCGTAGTAATGGGGTTACTGAAGATTATATCTAACCTTTGCGGTAAAAAAAAAAAAAGAAAAGGAAAGAAAAATGAAAACAGTCCCCTACACAGCAGAAAATCGTCTGATGGCAGCCTCTTGTTAATACTATGGCGTCTGAATTGATTATCCTCTTCACCACAATGTCAACTTTTGCCCCACCCAAATTCAGTGTGTCCCTAACTGTGTCACTCACTCACGAAGTCACTGTACCTTTTAGAATGAAATCTGTCAATCTGAACCTGTAGAGATTAAATGAGCATGCGTGTGGTGTGCATTTAAGGTGTGTCTGGGATGTGTCTTTGATGTGCATCCAAAGACATAGGAAACCGTATGGGAAATCTTGGGGTGGGGGATAGGCTACGAGTGGGGTGGTTGTGGCTATCAGGGGTGTCAATTGTCTTGTTACTTTTCATAAGCCTTTTCACAGCGAGCTCAATTTTACATTTTTATCACGCTAACATCGAGTTTTCTTTTTAAATTCTGAAAAGAAGATATTTTTCGAACCATAAAGGATAAATTCAAGCTTCATTTACTGTGTCTCTGCCAGGATTTCCCCTCAATTCAGTAAAATCGTCTGACTTTAGCTTGACGGTGTGTTCTGGCGATAGGGATAGTAAAAACACTCCAAGCAGAAGACGAAGTACAACAGCAACAACAGCAACAGCCAGGGACGTTTGTATAACCGGGCAGAGGAACCGCTCAGTTATATCGATGGCACCACTCGAAGGCGTCCCTCTCCAGCACTAATGTTTTAAATGTGTTTTAATTTATGTGAGAGAGTTAATCCAGAGAGTTTTAAAAAATCATGAGAGCCTTGCACCTTTTGACTTTTGGATGCCTCACGGCGGAGCAAGACCTGATGTAAATCCAGATGTGACTCAAATATACCTCACCGGCCGTAGTGTTGAGTGAAATGGGAACACGCCATCTCGAGGGCACCACCTATGGCATGTCGCACCGGTATATAGGCTTTGATATCCATGAGAAGTGGTGGGTAATGCTAGATTTATGGTCCTGTAGTAATTATGGTGCATGGCTTCTGTGGTATGCCGTATAGGTCGCATCCTTTGAACTTATACAGACGTGCGCGCGCTCGGGCGCACACGCACACACACACACACACACACACACACACACACACACACACACACACACACACACACACACACACACACACACACACACACACACACACACACACACACACACACACACACACACACACACACACACACACACACGTTGGATGTACTCAATGAATTCAACTCTTGAAGAGTGGGAGGAGGCGTATGCATTTTACATGGTTAACGCCTGATAATTCTATTCACCACTAGGAACCCTCGCTGTTCCTGAGGGTTGCTGACAGATCAATAAATAACTTCTGCATCCTTATTAATGAGACAGACCTCTGTAAGAGAATGACACCAGTGAGGGCAAGACAGGGGCGACTATTTTAGTGTGTCAGCGATGGTGTGGTGTGGCGGAGCACTGGTCGTCTCACTCCTTGCACTGGTCACTGAGCTTTACGCCTACCAGCAGCAGCCTCTAGCTCCGTCACCTCAGTCATTCCCAAACTCCGCAGACTTGGAGGTACGCCATGACTACCACCATCGCCTTCTCACTTCATCACCTCAGTTTGTCCATCATTATTATACCAACTTTCAACAACGCTATCACCACCAGGACCATTTGTCTCCTTCACCTCAGTCTCTCCAGCACTTCTCCACCAACTTCCAGCGACGTCATGAACACAAGGACCCCATCACTCCCTCGTCTCAGTCTCTTCTCCTCCATCTCTTCTCCACCAATTTTCGGCAGCGTCATGTCTTCCTCATCCATGACAGGCAGTCCGGCAGTTCTGTGATGCTGGACCGAGTCATCAGTGGAAGGTGTGAAGGAACTGTTATGGTGGCGACACAAGACAATTTCACACAAGAACGATATCCGACACCTTATCTGCGAGGAGAGGAGAGCATCGTCATACTCCTTTTCTCTTATTCTCCTGTCGAATTCCTAAATGTACTCAATTGTTCAAGTGTGTGGAACCCAACTTTTCTTGTTCTTATCGCTACCCACATTACTCAGGATCCAAAGGAAGTACTGAGTCACCCCACAGTGAAGAGATCAACGTATGTACTGATGTATAAACCAGTAGTTGTCAACTCCACATCCACTTTCAAAAGATTTACAAGTTACCCCTTTAATGGTGAAGACAGGATTACCAGCAGAGGCTTTTGGCCTCAGACAGTGTTTGAATTAATGGAAGAAATGTTTCCTGACCGCTACGTGAACTTCCACGGAGCAGTGTTATCTCTGGCGTCTTGGTGTGACGACCATCCATTCTTGTACAAGGTTGCCCCCGAAAACCACTGCACAGGAGCCAGCCTTGACATCCTTACTGTCATCGCTGGAAAACTGAACTTCACGTACGAGGTACAGATGGAGACGAAGGACCTAAACTGGGGCACGCTGGAAGACGGACGATGGACGGGGATGCTGGGCGACCTAATATACCGTGGGAAACATTTAGTCATCAACCTCTTCCTCTTGAACTACGAGCGCTGGAGGTACTTTGACTCCACCTACCCGTATTACTCCGAGGGTTTTGGGTTCCTTATCAGTCTGCCTCCGCCGGTGCCTCAGTGGAAGAGTCTCACACACCCGTTCACGCCGACCCTCTGGCTGGCAATCATTTTGTGCACCGTCGTTGTGGCAGTTCTCTTCACTCTACTGGCGCCGCTTCTAACGTCCGAGAGCTTCACTGATCACCTGAGGAATATTATTATGGTTGGTGCCAAGGAGTGAATTATAAGTCAAAGGAAGCAGAAATCAAACCCACCTGTCTTAAATGGAATGCTTCATGCTCTGTTTCCCTTTCTCTGTTTTCATTCTGCTTGCACGTCTATCTTCGAACAGCCACAATAATCATCTTAGGAACATTCTTATGGTTGATGTAAAAGTTGTATGTTCTTTCATGCTGTTAAATTCACAACAAATTAATAAAGTTGACGTCCAGACTTTCACTGGTATATAGAAAGTTGATTTACCAGTTTCTCTCAGTTGATAGTACTAGTTGTATGGGAACAGTAATGGTATTTTCTAACACATTAATGACATTTAACGACGACCACCTGTAACAAGAAATGGCAGTCATTAAATTAAGTTATATTGCTGCAGGTATTAGCGATTTCTTGTTGTTTTCCCTGCACATAAAAACAGTTCCTCTTTCAGTGCATAGTTTTTGCATACGCTAATTATAACTTATGCAGTAATCTAAAGTAAAACAGACCAGGGGAATGTTGTAATGATTTTTAGAATGCTTGGATTTGGCTTAGTTGGGTGTTTCAGAAGAAGGGGTTGCAATTGGTAAGTGCGTTCCATGATATCCCCTTCCCCAATAACGAAAAAACATTAGTGATTATAAATGAACAGCGTCACACTTGTGGTTACGTAAGAAGTAGCGTGTCGCGTGGTATATGTATTATCACAGTGTATGGTTGTGCGGAGATTGGGTATGAATTTTACATCAAGAAAAACTACTAACGGACTTCTTAGTGGTGGTGGTGGTGCGTTGGGGGTATGGCAGGTGTGGTATAGGAGTGTGGCAAGTGTGGTGTGGGAGTGTGGCAGGTGTGGTATAGGAGTGTGGCAGGCATGGTATAGGAGTGTGGCAGGTGTAATTTATAAGTGTGACAGGTGTGATTGTAATTAGTGTCCTGTTGATGCTGTTTCTGTGATGCAGGTGTGATGCAAGGATGATTGGAATATTACTAACCTGTTCTTGTGCTTGTGTGTGATTACAGGTGTGTGGTGGTGTGGTGCAGCAGGCCGGGGCATGGCGAGAGGGTGGTGTGGGTGGAGGGATGTGGCAGAGGGTGTGGCTGGCGGGGTGGTGGCTGGCGTGCATCATCATCACCACTGCCTACACCACCAACCTTATTGCATTCCTCACCATACCATTCTACACACCAAGGATAGAGACGATGCAGGGCCTCGCTGCATCAGATCTCAGGTAAATTAAATTGCATCACTGATCTTCTTCTTCTTCTTCTTATTATTATTATTATTATTATTATTATTAATTTATTTATTTTTCATTTTTAACATCATTACACTAATTTCTTCAGCATCCTTACCATCCCACTCAGCATACTCCAAATGGAGACCGTCTGCTTCCTTAATGCTTCTAATCTGGGGCAGTCAATGATAGTGCCTTATTGTAAATCCCTACCAGAATGACCACGCTTATTTTATTGTCAACACGACCCGATCGCCCTCCTCACCATCCCAAGGTACACCCCTTGCTACTGCCAGTCCCTGATGAAGTATAGTACGTATGTTTCTATGTAAATATTAGTACAGTTATATTATGAGTCTTACCCACCGCCGCGCTTCTAGATTTAGGCTTCTTCATCATCTCACCCCACAAAGCCTCGAGTCTCGAGTGAATTATTGTATGTATGAATGTATGGCTGGCTGGATGTAAATATTAGTACAGCTGACTTGCATTCGTGCCTGTTGCAGCGCTCCTGTGCTCTTTGTACTCTTACCTGGCCTAAAATTGCCGTCTCTCCAGCTTGACTGCTGAGGCGTAGCAAAAAATTCACAGTAGAATATGATGATAGTTATGGGGAAGTGCTGTGAAAAGAATATAGAGCTATAGTCATGGTTTATTCTGCCACTGAACTGTGTGAAATAGGCTAGGAGAGGACGGAGATCTCAGCCAAGTTAAAGTGATTGGAGTTTAGTTATGTGGAGAAGCTGTGATGTTTCTAGAGGACATCCTTAAATAATAACGACGACTATTGTAGCTCAGTGGCAGATGGGGACAGTTCTACGGCTCTGCATGCATTCCATAGACCTTCTTCGTGACTAGCACCATATTTTAGTGGCAATCTCTTTATTTCAACTGAACATTGAGAGATGGCAAATTAATGCCTGCATACCCCTTCACCTCGATTGCTCATTGTCATTCCATTTTTCATCCCGTCAGACAATTTTTATTTAAATTATGAAGGCGACTTGATAGGAAAGTTAATAATGGCTGTATCTAACCCCTCGAGCTGAAAAAATATATCTTAATCTAAATGAAATCGTCAGGAGACAAGAATATGAAATATGTCATCGGACTGAAGGAATCAAAGTAAGTAGAGGAGGATACAGTTGCCTGGAGTGTTTTCGATAATTTTACAGCACAGTTGTAAGTGAAAAAAATTTGTGATATTTTAAAGCACAGTTGTCCAAGACGGAGGAAAATTATGATATCGTTAGACTGTGTTCCTAACTTTAAAAACGACGATAATTACAGGGTAGCAATGGAGGACTACGGTAACTTCCTCCCAGATGTCCTCGCCCACTCACCCAACCCCGACCTGGCCACACTGGGTAGCAAGTTCGACCTGTTTAAGATCGTGAACGGCACCAGCCCCGGCGTGCAGCAGGTCCTGAAAGGCACACACGCGCTGGTGGAGACCTACTCTTACACCAGAAACATACAACGAAGGTTCAGCGTCACACAGCACACCTATCTCATGAAGGAGCAAGTGAGTATAGTCCATTTTCAATATGGTGATGACTTTTTTTTTTTTTTTTTTTTTTTTTGTATTCTAAATATATTTTTGTCCTGAATGGCACGCACTTGCTGGCGAAGGACTACCCTTACACCATCTCAAGAAGAGTCAAGTAGGTGTGGCCGCTTTTCAATGTGTTGGTGTAATTTTTAGTATATTCTCAGTATATATAGTATGTTCAGTATATATATAGTATATTCGCGGTGTTCTCGGTATATTCTCAGTATATATGGCCAAAGGGACGAGTTCACCTAATGGTATTGTATTTTGTTGCAGGTATACTCTAGCCACTCGGTCTGGCTGCTGCCTCGCAACACTGCCTACACCGCCAAGATTTCCTCCTGCCTTACAAGACTCAGGGAGGCGGGACTCATCACAAAGTTTTACACCGACCACTTGCATTCATCACAACCCTCCTCTAGTAACTCGAAGGTAATTATATAACTCGTCAAGAACCATTGCCACACATCACAGCCCATCCCCAGTAACCCTGAAGTATTCAAATGCGTCGTCACCAAATTCATCACCTACCACGTCCGTACATCACCACCAACCTCACTCAGATCTAGCCCCTTCAGTACCCCTTTCACATTACATCTTCACTCTCCACTTCCACACCACTCCATCACCTACCCCACTCAGCTGTAGGATAATTGCCGGCACCATTAGGACCACTCTCACAGTATTTCTGCATCTATCTCTAGTACATCACCTCACCATCTGTATCTGCCGCTCGCAAATATAAGGCAATGACATAACCTCTTTGACACGCATAACTCCTTCACTTCATGATATAGTTTTTTGTAATATTCTGGGCCAAGTTAAGGTAAAGAAAGTATAGTACCTACTTTTATTTTCGGTCATGACTGTGTTTCGAACGGGAGACCCACGCGAAATCACCGAGTCAGCATGGATCCCGCTGCGCTACATTCCCTCCCAAAGAGAAAGAGAGACACGAGTTAGTTCATAATTCACTCTAATTTTCCTCGCGTGTAAGACGGCGGTGAATATCCTGAAGGGAATGGAAGCCCTATCTGCCGAAAACATACGGGCCGACGGACAGTACAGTTTGGGTGCTTTATATACTGCGTTGGGAACTCTGTGTGATGGTCCCCTGTTGTCTGATTTCCGTATTATTATTATTATTATTATTATTATTATTATTATTACTACTGCTACTACTACTACTACTACTACTACTACTACTTCTACTACTACTACTACTACTATTTTTTTTTTTTCCGATTGCGTATTTTGTATTTTATTTACTCATCCAGTCCGAAACGTATTTCATGAAGTGCCTTGGATCCTGCGACTTATTATTTCCCCATTTTCTTAACTTCTTCTGCTTGGTGATTTATTTTCCTTAACCCATGTTTGTTATTTATTATAGATTTAATATGACACCTTTTCTCCTATTGTTTTTCATTTAACACCGACCAAAATTACATCAGTAGCATAATGTAAGATAGTGAGGTGAAATATGCAGAATAAATCGCTTAGGAAGAGGTGTTAGGGATTCCACAGAGCCACTCAGAGTTCTCCTTCAGTGACATCGATTATCTCAAATATTAACATCCCTTTGAACCTCGTAAGTGCCTGCATTATCTCTCTCTCTCTCTCTCTCTCTCTCTCTCTCTCTCTCTTTCTTATATAAAATGACGCGCACCTGAAGCTTTACTAACTCTCCTACCTGATGTCGTGATGGTTTTTGTCATATCGAGGCCTATAAATAACACTGAACAGCTGTCTATCCATCTGTTAATCTATCGCCAGACGTTTTAATCCTAAGGGGTGGCCACAGACGAATCGCCACCATATCACTCTTTCCAAAGCCATTTAGCTGCCCTTTCTCCACCTTACATTTTCATCTCCTATACCTCTCCATCCCTACATGTCATCCTCCCCCTCCCCTTCCATATTATCCTCCCCCAGTACCTTCCACCATCCACCTCACCCACAAATACTCTTCTAGTTAGTCTCTCATTACCTTTCTTAGTGTTGCGTGTAGTATCCAAAAATAACACTACATAACTAAGCATAATGGTTATCTTTCTTCTCATGTCATTCAGAATATGGCTTATAGAAAGAATAAAATGAAAAATGACGCTACCGGGTGAAGGAGTTAATTAGGCAACCTCCGCCAAGTTGGAGGAGGTTATGTATTCATGTGTGTCTTTCTGTTTGTGTACAAGATATCCCAGAAAGTTATCGGATGTCGGTGAAATATGGTGGATAGGTGAGCAGTGGGTCAAGGAAGAGTTGATTAAATTTTGAGGTGGATCTGAGTCCGAATTCGGGAGGTATGCGCTCCCTGAAGGTTCATGTTAATCGTCTGTTTCTGACCTGGAATAATGTTCGTGTTGGGTATTTCAGGTGCAGCCGAGATCGTTGAACGTCAGACAGCTTCAGGGCGCATTCCTTCTGCTGCTGCTGGGCCTCTGCTGCGCCCTGCTGCTGCTGCTGGCGGAGTTGGCCTTCTCTTCTGCCCTCCCACATAGCCTTATACACGCCATCAAGCTGCCCAACTCCCACCACGGCCTCGTATCCTCGCCAGCTTAGGAGGCTTTATGTACTGTTTACTTTAGCTCTCTCAAGTTCCCATCTCAGCTGAATAAAATCGTCAGGTGTGAATTTGTTGCCTTTGTACACATGATAGAGAGAGAGAGAGAGAGAGAGGGGGGGGGGCTGGTAAACATACCGACATCGATGCGCATAAATGGAGCATTATTGACCAAAATAATTACAGGCATTGTTAATTGCAGATAAATTAACCAAATATGACCGCGAACGACCCTGGTGCTGGAGAGTGACGCCTTGACATGGTGGCACTGATGTGGACGGATGGTGGAACTTATACGTCCTTCGTTTCCCTTCCTAACCCCAGAAAGGAGGAGGATGGACTGCAGAAGAGAGCCACCTTTGGTCTGAGTCCTCCCCAAAGCTCTTATGAAAAAATCGTCTGTTAGAGTGCCAGTGGAATGCTGTATGTGAACCACCCTATAGCTGTGGTGTAAATCCCTCTGTATTGTGTATGTTCCTGGGTACTATACTCTTTTACTGTAACTTGGCCGACTTTTTCGTCCTTTGGCAGTTAATTTCACGTAGCTCAGTGGCAGAATAAGATAACATTACGGCGCTACATCCTTCCCGTAGCTGTTCTTCGTGACTTGCATCATATTCTTGTGTTAGTAATGTGTTACAACTCAACACTGAAGGTGACAAGATGACGATTTTAGGCCAAGTTAGAGTAAAGGGGAGATAATCTTGTCATCAAGGCTAAATGTAACTCCACCAGTTTGAAAAGTCTGATCAAAACCGTTCAGGAGTGACAAGAATAAAGCAAAATCAGTCATCGGGCTGAAGGTGTTAAGCTTGAATGGCATTGGTAAGTGATTAATGGTTGTGTAGTGGTGGTGTAGTGGTGGTGTAATGGTGGTGTGGTGGTGGTGTAGTGGTGGTGTAGTGGTTGGGATGCCTCGGTCGGACTGGTGGCCTTCCATAGGTTAAATCCCTCAAGAGGTAACCGGAGGCTTGGAAGTCCAGTAATGACCCCCCAGGAAAAGGCTGGTTTGTTTCGTTTCTATTTCTTTTTTCTTTTTATGGCTCCATCATACTCACATGCGTCGATCCTGGTCACCCAATGGCGGCTCTCCACGCTGCTCGATCTCCAGCGGCCTTTCTATTCAGTACTTTATCCCTGAGGTCACACACTATGACCTTTTACAACTCTAGCCCCAACTTCACCTACTCATACTTTATCTACCCTTAATCCCTTGACTCCCGTGACGTATTGTCTTTGATTTTTTATATTTCCAGCTTATTTTATTCAGCTTACAAAAGATCCCTCGCTTTGGAAGGATTAAAGAAGGCTATATTTTACCCCTCCAGTTCGAAGTCTCCTCTAAACTTAATAAAATCGTCTGTAAACAAGAATAAAGTGGAAAACACGTCCTCAGATTGAAAGGTAAAATGTACTGGACTACGGTATCTTCGCCTTGGGACGCCTACACCTCTTACGTGGAGCTGACTTGGAGGTGCATGGTACGTAGGAGGACCGCTGGGCTTCAGGAAACGGGCTGTGAAGACTATGCTCAGAGTCAGTCGCATAAGAACAAAAGTGGGATGGGGTGTGGGCAGTATAGCGAATTTCAGGAGAGAAGTGAATAGTTTTCCGGAAATTTACGAGTATGTAACATGGCTAGGTTGTATAGTGAGTTGTTGTTTTTATTATTATTATTATTATTATTATTATTATTATTATTATTTTATTAAGTGGTAAGTGGGGGCGCACACCATCTACCCACTCGATGTAGTATTGCTTTGGGTGTCTGCCCTTTCCTCTCTTGCTTCCGTCTTTTTCTGTCTTTCCTTCATTCTTTCCACTTCTGCCTACGGTTGACTTTACACCCCCTCTTCTGTCTTTCATTCCTTCACTCTTTCCTCTTCCTACTACCTATGGGTGGTTTTACATTGAGTGACAAGCCAAATGGTTTCATGTACACCAGGAAACTATTTACTACGCTGGGTGGCAACCATATAACCAAACTATGGCGCCTGGTGGTTTAGTGGATAATTATTGTAAGGCGCTCCAATCGGACTGAGCTTTTGTAGGTTTATATCCAAGGATGGTTGGGGTTTATTGCTCACGTAGTGTCACTTGGGGATGAGTGAGGCTGGTCATCCTCATCTTAAATGTCAGAACCAACTTGCCTAGCCCCGGCCTCCTACGCTCCTCATGGGGCGGCATAGGATTGGATGATGGATGGTTGGATTATTAATGGGTGAAGTGGGTAAATACCTCTTATTATTTCGTTATATAAAATTTACAAATGGTTTTGGCCATATGGAGATAACAGAGGTAGAGACTGACTTGGAGAGGAAGTAAATGAAGTGGGAAGGGAGAGAAGGAGGGAAAGGTCGAGGATGGTGTGGTTCAGAGAGTGGAGCCTAATGATGAAAGACAGGGTGATATGGAGGCGATTCATTTGTGGCCACCCTTTTTGGGATTAGGGCGTCTGGCTATAAAGGGCGGAGATCTTGTGTATGCTGGAGGTGTAATCTTGCCATGTCAGGTCCAGTTATTTTTTGTTCGAAATCACTCACTAATGCCTTTATAATAAGCTCAGCATGCTTCAACATATACTCTTGTTCAGAAATAAATAAATAAAAAAGCGCTTGCGTGAAAAAGCAGCTAAAAAAAAAAAAAAAATGAGCATAGAAAGAGCGTGCGTGAAAGAAATAACTATTCTTAGCTTGGATAGTATCACAAGTAGGAGAGTGAGGAGTTAGGAACACACAGCAAAGATCCAGCCATTGTATATACCTCGTTCTGGCACTGCAACACAATTGGCAATGCAGTAAAAATGTACGGTAACTATGTGTCTCAGGAGTGTTCTGACGTTAAATTTACATGCCGGGAATAAAGCAGAACACAGCGATAATCAATAAAAAATAAAGCCGATCTAGTGACCAGTAATGTCAAAGAGAAGCTGAGTCGGAGTTTTGATTTTTTTTTTTTTACTGATGTTTGGGTACTGAAAGAGCGCCTTCCTGATCCACGGTTTCTTTATTTAGACCTGATAATAATAGAACTGTTGAAAGGCAAAGTGCAGTATGCAAATTTGTGTTCGTAAGCAAAGGATCATATTTTTGAGGGACGGAGGAGGGAGGTAGGGAAGAGAAGGGCATGGAGAGCTGGAGGAGAGTTTGGGGTAGCAGAGAGGGGGAGTAGTGGAGGGATGGAGGCCTTTAGGGGGGGGTGGCAGGGAGGGGGGGTATTGGAGGGGTGGAGGGCTTTAGGGGTGGTGGCAGGAAGGGAGGGTACGGGGGGTGATAGGGAGGGGGGTATAGAGGGCTGGAGAAGTGTTGGAGGTTTGCAAGCAGGGAGGGTAGTGGAGGGATGGAGGAGTCTGGGAAGGGGGTGGCATGAAGGCGGGTTACGAGGGGTGGAAGGGAAGGGGGGGTATGGAGGGGTGGAGAAATTTAGGGGAGAGTGGAGGAGGGAGAAAAACTAGCCTCGCCACAAACCACCATGCAGAGGCCGGTAGCAGAAAACTGATGGATTGGCGAGTTAGGAGTAGATTTGTGCTTATCAACTGTACAGTAGAGTATGCAGGCAAGTGAACAATAACTATGGGTTCAAAATTTGATGAGTGGGAGCTCTGTGGCCTACATCTTTGTGTTGATATAAATGGAGATGCGGAAGAGGAGGGCTGTGGAGGGAGAAGGAGGCGGGGTTGTGGGGAGGTTGTGGGGGAGTAGGAGACGATGATTGGGTGGTTAACAATGTGGGGGGGACTAGCCTCCACACAGGTCACCATGGGAACAAAGGAACTGTGGGAAAAGAGTGATACCTACATATCTGTCAATGCCTAAGTTACGTAAAACTCAAATATTTGTAAAGGGGAAAGGATGTTGATAAATATTGATATAGAGTTTGTGAAAGTCTATATATCAGACTGCATGTTTTAGGCTGCGTGAAAGGAAGATCTTGTTAGGTGCTTCTGTGGCAGTATTGGTTATTTGCAAGCGAAATTGCATGGTAAGAGAGAAGTTTGTGGACAGGCGTGGATATAGGCTTCATGAATTCAATAGAGCTGGATGCTCATAACGTGTTGATGCTGTAGATTATATGAAAGGAAAATATTTGGTTGTTGACTGGTTGTAGGTTGGTGGCCATAGGGATGCAGGATTCTTGTCATATCAGTCGACTAAGATTTTTTTTTTTTTCGTCTAGCTTTCCCCACACGATTTTTATTTACTCCAGGATAAGTTGGACGCTCTGGATCTTCACCTTAAGATAGCCTAGGCCTTTCGAATCCGAGGAGTTAGAGATGGCTTCACAGAGTTCTCCTGGGTCTAATTGTTACAAGAAAAGCAGGAACGCTGGAGTCTTGAAGATGTTGGGAAGTAAATGGCTGCGAGTAGGAGGGACCGCATGGCCTAGATCTTTTTCAGGCATTTTGCAATTTTCATACACCCTCTTGCGTTTTTTTTTCTTCTTAAATCCTAGAGTTAACCATTAGACGTTACCGGTACTGTTGATGCTTGTAGTGTCTAGATTTTTTGTTTGTTTTTAATCTTAACCCCTTCAGTCCGAAGCCACGTATTTGTTTAATTCTTGCTATCGCCAGGCTCTTTTCTTCCACTTAGAACACACTTTTAGTAATGGAGAGGTTGTTGAAGGCTCTATGCGGCCCCACCAATTCGAAAAGCAGCCCCTAATCCGAATAATACCGCATAACGATAGCAAGGATGAAATATAAAGCACGTGATTGGAGTCAAAGAGGTAGTTGACGTCTTGTATGCTGCTGTTATCCGTACACCTACCCGGGCAATTTTCTCAGCTTTGGAAATACGTGCAATCATTTAAACAGCCATTATGCTAACGGGATTAGATGGAACAGGCTAACATGTAGTAGGTCAGAGTAAAGAAAGATGGGAGACGCCTTGGTACTAGTGGATAGTCAGGCTAATTAGGCTATATCTTTTAAATCTTGCATGCCATCATTAAGAGCAAATTGTTTGGGTGTACTGTTGTCAGGGAGATATCAAGAGTTAGAAGGGCAAACGTATTTATTACAGAAATTAATTGTTAGTTGGAAATAATAATGGAAAGTAGTGTTGCTGAATTTTAATGTCTATCAGCCATCACTGACAAGAAATACGCAGGCAGTTTTAACGGTAGGAAAAAAACAAACACGTTTTCAGAGCTTTTATAGTTACTCGGATATTAATGGAGATATTAGTTTAACTCATTGGCCGTATTTAGTGCATTTGAATAGGCTAACTGATTTGTCTGATCGAAAGCCAAGAAGTCAAGAGGCTTCAGTAGTAATCTTTAACCTCTGTGATATAGGTACTCATAGGAATCTGTTTTAGCTAACGCTAGACCATATTTATCAGTCAAGAGAAAGCCTATCAGTCAAAATATTAATTAAATCTGAAAATATCCATGGTAAGTTCTTTGTCTAGTTGCTGGGGTTGACCACGCTACGGCCTTTCGCTCCCACCCCCTCTACCCCCGTCGTCTACCCCCCCTATTTTTCCTCCATCTGCCCCCCTGCCCTTCCCTCCTCCCTACTCCTTCCCCTACCGCTAGAAAGCCCCGCGTCCGAATGAATCCGGCTAAGGATTTTGCTTAAAATAAAAACAATTTTAAGTTTTCTAGGCAAGATACACGTTTGATTAAAGCAATATACCATACTTAGGCATGTGCATGTTCACGGATTTCATAATTAATGTGTTAGATTATGTTTGGTCGACTAGTCTTACCCCGTTGAGAACACAACAACTCGAACAAGCGTCGGATAGCTTATCTGTGCCTTGGGCACGTGACCAATTCTTCAGAGCCGCTTCGGCTTCCGCCCGAGTAGGATGCGTGTGTCGCCCTCTGTCGCGTTTTGCCTGGTTAGTAATCTTTCTTTGGCTTAGAATTAATTGAAGCGTTGTTACTTTGATTTTTAGAGCATGAATTTGTGTAATTATGAGGCACATTGATATATATTAATAGCTTTTCAGGTTTTGTGCTTTATTTTAGATTGCGAACGAAGCAAGCCAGATGATGGCGTCCATGTGGTAACTTGGACAGGTGACTGAGAATCGTAGTTTATATGATAGCTTTTGTAGATGTTGAGTTTTGCACAATTAGTAATGAAAGCATTTGATTGCAAAATGATAATTTTCTTTCACTTTCAGCTGATGTAAGCAGCATGAACCAGTGTGAAGAGTTACTGGTGATGCTGCTCTTGACGGGATCGCGTGGTTACCGTCCATCGGCTCGACCACCTCCCTGTCTTCGCATCGTACAAGGTAAATAATCATATTCAGCTTACCTTCACATTTTTACTATGTTAACCGAATATATTAATTACAGGGAATTGGTAAGTTTATCAGTCCAGTGCTTCAACCCTGTCGGAAGCAGAGTATTAGTAAACACGTTTAAAGGGACGCTGGCATAAAGTTGAGCGCGAGATTTAAAATGACGTAGTCTGATTTTTACATTTCTCTCTGCAGTGGGTGATGGATGAGTCACAAATGTTTTTCATTTGGGTTCACTGCTTCTGTTGTATAAAAAGGCAGTAGTTATGATTAAATTTTCAGTTTTTAAGCATCGGTCCCCGCGAAAATGAGGAACCAACATTATTTTTAAGATGCCAGACATAATTCCGGCTTTAAAGAATAGTAGAAGGGACATAGTTGCAACTCTGAATGTCCTGACACTGCATTATCCTGTACTTGAGTTACATTCTTGTACAATGTGCCACATTTGAGCCTGGGACAGCATAGATGCAGAAAGTTTAGCAAAGGTCTGAATGTCTCGCCAGATGTGTACTCAATATTCATGTTTATTGATGGTAGGAACGATAGTGAAGAAGGTTAGCTATCTATCTATCGATGTATCTATTGCTAGACGCCCTAATCCCGTAAGGGGTGGCCATTTGACTTTGAGTTATTGGTTTTACAGGGAGGGGCACTAACCCTCCAACAACCCACTTGCTGACACGTAGGTTGCATGTATGGTTTGGCTATTTGGTTACCACCCAGCGTTGTAAATGGTTTCTTGGCTTACAGGAAACCATTTGGCTTGTCACTCAATGTAAAGCCACCTGTAAAGGAAAGAAGAGCAATAAGAAGTTACAGGAAAAATGAGAGAAATAGGAAAAGAGGAGGGCAGGCACAGAAAACGAATGATAAGGGCTAAGGAAGAAGTAGGCAGAACTACATCAAGTGAGTGGATGATGGTTGCCACCACCTACCACCACCAAGTTATTATAATAAACTTGTACCAGATTTTTTATCTTTTTGCTGCTTATTTCACAGAGCTGAATGGCAGATTATAAAAAGTACACCAGATATAGTCCTTTTATAGCATTTTCTTTTTCTTAATATTTGCTTTCTATTTCTAATATATTGTTAAAGCTTGGCTTTCGTGGAGAGATGACAGTTTTTGGCCAAGGTAAGCCCATAAACTAAGTAAACTAGAAAGCCAAAGTGCATCCCATGTGCAGATATAAAATAGAAATTTAAGTTTCTCATACAGTATTTTTATTATCTTTCCGATTGATGGAGGATGTGAAAAAATATATCAGTTTTCAGGTCAGTATGTCATAACTTAGCTGCTACAAATTTTTGAAGTTTGGTAATTTTGGACCACTGAAACTTTTTTTATTTTCCAAAGACCTGTTTTATGGGTATAATATTGAAGAGACCATGCTGCAGTATGGTATGGGTGTACAAATTTTCATGTTGATATTTACCTTAACCCTTTCGTTACTTAGGGTAGCGGTGCAAAAGTCACCCGCTCGTTACTGGACGATGTAGGTTGTGTCAAACCTAATCTCACCTGCTCGTTACTGGATGACGCAAGCTGCGTCCAACAAAATCACCCCTTGATGGAAAGAAAAATCATTGTAAATTAGCACATAATTTATATTTGCCGAACATTGTTATCAACACCATAATCAAGTACAACTATTCAAGATTATGTGAATAAAAAATCAGGCAGATAGAGGCATAAAAAAAGGCAGGGGAAAAAATAATTTAGCAACAACTTTGACCGTGCAAAACACCGCTCCTGCACTGCAGCGTGATAATTTCCTTTTGTGGTACGTAAAACCGACCCGCATTGTCCTACAGTGAATATTACATACCAATATGTAGCTAATGAAATTTTCTAAAACTCTTTCTCAGTAACAATTACCATAAAACATATATTTCTATGAGAAAACATGAAGGAAAGAAAAAACAAAATAAATTAGCACATAATTTATATTCGCCAAACGTTTTTATCAACACTATAAGCAAGCACAACTATTCGAGATTACAAGGGAAAAAATCATGGAGATAGAAGCAGAACTAAGGGTGTGAGGATAAAATGTTTAAGAAGTACTGCGAGCATGGAAACAGGAGGGGGGGTTCCCCCCAGCACTTAGCCAAGGCCGAGCCGGCCCACATCCTGAGTACTTACCTGCAGTTGGACGTAGCCTGTGTCGTCCGGAAACAAATCTGTTAATTTAATCATAAAGAGCTAGGGTGTTTTTATGTTTAAGGTGAGGTGTACAAAATTGCAGATACCTGGAATATTCATCATAAATAAATTTTATGATGTCTGGTAGCACATAAAAGAGTTCTTGCAAAAATATTATGCAGCATCGTCAGCCCAGTATCTAGCTTGGTATGGCTATGGTGGATTTTAAAAATTTGGCAGGCTGAAGCTTAACTTTCCGTCTTACCAAACAATGACTGAGATACAAATGGAGTAGGCTGCGAGTGGCTGAAAAGACTCCAGATGCCTCTACATGATATTTCAAGTCATTCTTCAGTAATCTGCCCCCCTCCCTCCAAAAAAGGAAAATTAGATTTTCATCATGACGCTGGAGCTGTACATCGCATTGCACTTTGGAATGACTGTGGCTGTACATCAGTCATCATGTTAAAAAGAATATACCGTAATCCTCAGATTATTCAATGCAGTATAAGCTACCTGACAAAGCATGATCAGAGAAACAAAAATCTGTGCAAATTAAGGCAATATATATCTGTTTATGCGAATCCAATGTGCATAGTTTCATTTTGTCACGAGGCAAAATCTACACCCTGGTAGTACGGTTTTTAGTCACATACACAATTGCATGGCACTGCAGGCAGAAACCATGGTTCCAAAAGTGCTCAGTCCTCCCTCCTGTAACTCCACACTCTTGGATTCCCCCTTTCCCCAAACCAGAGGGTATTATATTATAGTAAATAAAAGAAAAAAAGTATCCTCGCATTTGCTTCTTATTTTACTGTTCCAGTGCAAACCATGTATGTATTCAGCGTGGGAAAGTATATTGAGGTCTAAATTAGGAAATGTTGCTTATTTTTCCAAACAGTATGTAACAAAAGCTTTAATGGAATTGCAGTGAAATCTCAATTTAACCCAGTTTACACCCTCGATATAACGAACTAATTGATACCAGACCCTTGATGTTAACATCAGTAGTTCATTAAAGCCGAACACCGTTCTGTTCAGTAATTACCCAGGCATCGTGGCATTTACTGGAGATCGATAAAATATAGAGCATCTTTCAGTCGTACAGTCATACACAGTAACATACAGCAAGGTCTAAGTGGCACTTTTCTCATTAAATGCTCTGTTTATGGCTCCTCTCACTGATGCAGCACTCTGCGGGACATGGAGGAGCGCAGGTGTTCTTACCTAATTGTATCTTTACAGGAATGAGTCAAGCTCGTACTGTCCCTGTCTTAAACCATATTTATCGTACATATCGTGTGTGTGTGTGTGTGTTTGTAGGGTTGCCACACTGGTCAGTGTTTCTCATGTCCATTCTTTTAAGGAACGAAAATTCGTTAGATGAATGTAACATTCAGCCAGCTCAAGATGATGCGTTAAAACCAAAATTCACTAATAGAGGGTTCTGTTTATTGAGGGTTTACAGTATCTAGATAGACTGGATATGGGATTTGACAGACTCTGTGAAACCACCAGATTTCTGTCGGCTGTAATGAACAACGTATCGGTACATTATATGGGGCGCAGTGGGTCATGAAACATGTTTCATGAAGTGCAATGACAAGGATGTGAAATAAACTGCTAAAGGGCGATTTTATGGGCCAAGTTAGTGTAAAATGGGTTTAGCTTTTATTTTTAGTACTAGAATATTCTGTTGTACTCATTTAGTGTCAAACGTTTGCTTGAAGTTTCATGTCAGGAGGGATATTGGATATACAGCAATCCCTCCAAGATCCAATGTAATAGAGCCCAAGCAACGTCCGGGACTTGGGAAAAATGCCCCTGGACAGGTACTTGTAGACCTGAACCCAACCTAACTTTGAAAGCCACTTAAATAACTCTCTACCGGACTTTCACAGCACCTATTTAAGACCCTAGTCACACAAATAAGGAACAGAAACCATAAAATAAGTGAAAAGGAATCAGAGAATGAGAAATTAGAAGTAAGGAAAATATTTATCAGTATACAGGGTACTTATGACACGACCGTGGTTGTCGTGAAGATTAACCTGCCCCTTCTATGGCTCTGACAGCGATGAAAGTGCACTTGAAGCATGTACAGTAATCCAGTGTTGCGCTGCACTTAATCCTTTGCACTCTGAATTCTAATTTCTTAACACTGCACAACACTGTAAATTCCCAAGTGGTCTAGTGATGAGGTATTGCAGTTTATTCACTGTTTATTCACAAAAGCGAGCACGTGGGCAGCCATGGCAACGAGCGTGCAGTCATGACGGTAGGTAGGTGGGAAATGGGGAGGATGCAGGGGCGTTCTAGCGGACGTTGTCAGAGCTGCGCGTCAAAACAGAGCTGTTCATCACTGCGCGGCAAACTTAGAGTAGGGATGAACACATCAGCTGTATTTATTTATTATTTATTTATTTATTTTTTTTTTGGCCATTTTTGGTGTACCAGATCCCAAGTCCAGAATGTCCGGGACTTGGGGTGTCCGGGTCTTAAAGGGATTGCTGTAACTGATTTTTGGCTTTATCAGATCGGATTCCCCTTCCATTTAGTCAGTCAGAGGGAGATTTTACCATATTTGCATAATTTTCAGTATAAGCAGTACTTTCTCATAAAATAGGTCAGTCATGGAAATGGAAGGCCTTCTGTAATTTCTTAGCTGTTGCAAAGAAATTTGGTTTGAATTATCAGTGCAAAGCTCTGGATTGCCTTTATAGCAGCTGTGTTGTTGTGGGTCTTGTCCAAAGACTTAGGGAAGAAGGTGTTGTTTATTACTGAACTTTGTCTTAGAGTTACTTTTGTAATTTTAAACTATTTCTGGAGAATTTGCTCGTCAGAACTGAAACACAGTATTAAACTCAACCTTAATCATGGGTTTTTCATGTCTGAGGAGGTTTGCTAGAATTTCTTGTCTTAGGACTGTCCTGGCACATACCGGTAAAGGTCTTTTCACCTGATGGCAGCTTTATGTACTGGTATGTCATAATCTTGCATTTTCCCTTCTCAAACCTGTATTTTGAAGGTGAGTATTTTGAAGGTGAATATATGTACAGTAAACTCCCAATTTTTCAGTCGTTGCATTATCCAGCCCAACACAATATCCAGCGCTTTTGGCTCAGCTGTATTAACCCGTACCACGCTTGGCAACAAAAAAAAAATCAATAAATAAAACTGATATCCCTCAACACTGGTTGATTTTGGATTTTTTTCTGGCTAAATGGGCTTAATACATCAATATAAGATCCCTGGCACTAACAAAAGTAATCATCAAAGCCAGAAAGTTGGTTAAATTGAGTCAGGTTGGTGCCACTCTACCTCTGAAATCTTCGAGGTTCCTGAGAGAGCAGCGTGTCTGTGAGCTTGTGAGATGATTTTGGATTTATTTTTTCCGGCTAAATGGGCTTAATTCATCAATATAAGATCCCTGGCACTTATAAAAGTAATCATCAAAACCAGAAAGTTGGTTGAATCGAGTCAGGTTGGTGCCACTTTACCTCTGAAATCTTCAAGGTTACTGAGAGAGCAGAGTGTCTGTGAGTTTGTGATCCTTTTTTTTTTGGGGGGGAGGGGGGTAAATGGGCTTAATACATCAATGTAACATCCCTGGCACTAATAAAAGTAATCACCAAATCCAGAAAGTTGGTTGAATTGAGTCAGGTTGGTGCCACTCTACCTCTGAAAGAGCTGCTGTGAGCCTGTGAAGACACACTCACCTCCCGCGCTCCTAAATCAGTGTTGTAAACGTAGTGGAGAAATGTCTGAAGTAGAGATGTACCGTTACCAAAATTTTGACCGATACTGATACCAATACCACAAAACTGGACTGATACCAATACTACTACCAATACCGATACCAGTGAGGAAGGGTGGTGCCTGCCATCTGAGGGCTGTGGCAGGACCCTGAGCCACTGATGCGAGGCTACCAGCCTGTCTTGTACATGTCCGTGGTGGCAGATGTGGCTCATTACCAAACAATGTATTGTATTTATGTACCATGTACTCATAATAGAGTAATCCCCGTACTATCTGAACGCCCACTTTCTAGACACCCCACTTACTGGATATTTTGGTTCCAGGATTCAGTATTCCCAAAATGGCCCCCAAATTGCAAGAATTTCGAAAAAAATCCTACTTTTTTCCCCCCGTAATTTGAACTCAGTGCGTGCGGCGTGGACCAGCTGTGCTTTGGTGCATAGTTCCGCCATTGTCCGCTTGAGCACCCCTGCATCCTCCCCACTTATTGCCCATCTCTTGTTGTGAGTGCACGCTCGTCATCATGGCCGCCCACTTGCTTGCTTTTGTGGTGGTGCCCTACCTGCTGCAGGCTCTGCTGCTGCTCTCCTGCCTCTTCTTTGTGTGTGTAATGATGGCCCTGCTGCCTGAGAAGGGGAAGAGAGTGGTTTTGACTTTGGAGAAGAAGAGGGAGATATTGGACAAGGTGGACGCGGGATGGTCAACCTTACGCATCCTTTGTGAGTTCAACCTGGCCCGATCTACTTCGTTTGACATCAAGAGATCCCGCGACAAACTCATGCAGTACACGACTGACTTCTCATCGAAGAACAAACGCAACGTGGAGAGGAAGATGATGTTTACTCCCCGGTATGCTGAATTCGACTGCTCCACGTTGATTTGGTATCGACAGCAACATGCTGCTGGTGTGCTGGTGCGTAGGACGGAGCTGAAGGCTGCTGCTGAGAAGTTCACAAGGCTTCACGACACCCCAGACTTCAAGGCATCCGAGGGTTGGCTCTTCGCGTTCAAGTTACGACATGGCCTTACCAAACGTAGGGCCCATGACGAAGCTTTGGATGCCAACGAGGATGGAGTAGAGGTGTTTCGGCACAAGGTGAAGCACTTGATCGACAGGGAAGGCCTCACTCTCGGTCAAGTCTACAACGCTGACGAAACTGGTTTATTCTATTGCTCTTTGCTAACAAACACTCTAGTCAAGGAGATGGAGAAGCGTGTACCTGGCTGCAAGCTCTCCAAGCAACGGATATCTGCTTTGTGTTGTGCCAATGCTAACGGCATGCATCGCTTAAGCCCGTTATTGTTGGCCATGCAAAGCAGCCTCGGTGTCTTCGTGGGGTGATGGATGTCCTTCCTGTCGTTTGGTACCATTCTTTGAAGGCATGGTTCACTGCCCACATCTTCAAAGACTGGTTCCACCACCATTTCGTCAAGGAGGTCATCCATTACTAGACGGAGAAACTGGGAATCCCATGCGACCAGGTAAAGGCCATCCTTCTCCTCGATAATGCACCTGCTCACCCATGCAACAAGGACTTGGTGGCTGAGAATGTGCGCATTAGGTGCATGTTTATGCCACCTAATACGACTCCTCTCATCCAACCAATGGACCAAGGAGTGATCGTGGCAACGAAGAGACTGTACCAAAGGAAGTTCCTGGATGAGGTGATGGTTGTTCTCGAGGACGAGGACGAGCGCAGGGAGGGATGGGACACGTGAGGCCAGCAGACTTTGGAAAACCTTCGCCGCAACAACATCCAGTCTGCAATCTACAACTGGGCTAGTGCATGGAAGGAAGTCCCTGTCAAGACTCTATAAAATGGTTGGTCTTGTCTGCTTCTCGGAATGGATGTGGAGCACGATTTCCTAGGTTTTGACGTGGATGACTTCTATGCATGTCTGCGGGTGCATGGCGACAATGTTGATGTGGACGAAGTGCGAGAGTGGTTGGATGACGACGAGGGCGATCCTGGGTATCGGACCATGTCTGATATCGAGATCGCATCTTCAGTTGCAGGTGTTAGTACCCAGCTTGAATATTTTAACGAGGACGGTGACGATGATGCGGACTCATCTCTGCGTGACACTACTCCAGCCATCCCCAAGCTGAGCGCACACCAGGAACACGTAGGGTTCATTCTCGACTACTTGGAACACCCGGACTGCGACAGGGAGATGGGGCCCTTGGGACTTGTGGAGGAAGTGCGCGCTTTCAGGCAGCACATCATTAATCGCCAAAATTGTCGTTCCTTGCGTCAATCAACCATCGACAGCTTTTTCAGACCCGTGACCCCCGCTGTGCCCAGTCCTGGCTCCACACCATTGTCTCCCCAAGACAGGCCCTCATCCTCTGAGCCACAGCCCAGCATATCAGGTACAGTGGAGTCACCACTGGACATGAGTTTGTGCCTGTCTTCAGAGTCGTCTGCAGTGGGTAATCCATCACCACGACCCAGCGATGCACCCCTAGGCCACCTGCATCAGCTACTCTAAGACTCTGACAGTGATTAAACGGCAAGAACTCTCAACTGGACTACACGGGAATTTACAGTGTTGTGTAGTGAAGAAAACAGTGCGTAGTGTTAAGAAATTAGAATTGTGAGTGCAAAGACTTAAGTGCAGAGTGCAACACTGATTTTATTGACATTCAGTGGAGTGCAAATTAGACTAGGATGTGTAATGTTATGAAAATGGATTTATGAGTGCAAAGATTTAAATGCAGAGTGCAACACATATTTCATTAAGGTGCAATGGAGCACAAGTAAGACTAGAGTGTGCAGTGTTAAGAGAATGGAATTCTGAGTGCAAATGACTAGGTTCAGTGCAAGACTTCAAGTACAGTGTACTGCAGGTGCTTCAGGTACTCCATTTTACTGTCAGAGTCTGAGAGGAGGTGGGTTATTCATCGAGATGGCCAGGGACTTGTTGTAAGTACCCAGAATGTTTTACATTGTACTGTTTTTTCCATATTTACCTCTAAAACCTCATTTCACTCTTGTACTTCCCTTATTGGTGTGAATAGGGTCTTAGGTGCTATGCATGTGCAGTAGGGAGGTGTTTTTCTGAGTTAGGCTAGGTTAGGATCCATACAGTAAGTACCAGTCCAGGAGCCAGGGACTTGTTGTAAGTACTGTACCCAGAATGTTTAATATTGTATAAACTCACCTCTAAAACCTCATTCTCTGGTTCTTTTGCATTTATTTCAGTCTTTTATATCCCTTATTGGTTTGATTTGGGTCTTAAATAGGTGCTATGCATGTCCAGTAGGGAGTTGTATAGGTGTTTTTCTGAGTCAGGGTAGGTTAGGGTCCATAAGTACAAGTCCAGGAGGCTGGGGCCCACTTTCCGGACAGGACCACTTTCCGGACATGCTTTTGGCTCTATTGCATCGGATAGTGGAGGGATTATTTATGATATTAAATAATTGGATATTACCAATAATTTACTTTTCATCCCTATAAAACATCCAAATTCTATTTAACAAAATAACTTCCAGTGAGTGATGTGCAACACACTAAATTCCTTTTAAGTATCGGTAATATCGGCAGAAAATCAGCTGATACCGATACTCTAATAATGGGCCGGAACCACCGATACCGATACATCGGTACATCTCTAGTCTGAAGTTAGCGAGATACATTATTACCTTCCATTTTACATTGGTTACTTGCAATGACTTTTCAATGCTGTAGGATGTAGATCTACATCACTGGCGTTTCTGAAGGGGCTGTAGATCTACGTCGCTAGTGAGGCATGGATTGAAAGCAATATCTGGCTCCAAAACAGGACGTAACTGGTGGTTCTGTGCAATATCCAGCTTTGAGGTGTAGCAGCCGGCTCGTAAACGGTAGCCAACTGGCCCTGCATTACTGTATTACTATGCAGTATCATTATTATATTGTATTTTGTGTTTAAGTTTAATCTTTTACTCATGGAAAGTTTTTAGGAAAGAGGTTCGAGACAGACAGTAACGTAGTATCTAGCTCAGTGCCGAATGTTGAGCCGATGGGGGGTTCTGTGCAATATCCGCTCTTTTGCTTTAACTGGCGTAGGGCTTGGCTGAATTATGCCAGATAATTAAGGATTTACTGTAATTTGGTTTCATGCATAGCAATAGCAGTGGAACCACTGATAGATTAGTCACTAATAGCAATGATATGCTGTACAGTAGTAGACCTGGGCAGTAAAGGATGAGGGTATTCGTTGGCCCAGATGTACAGAAATGGTTATGATTAGGTGGATGTGTAGTTCGTCCTTGAATGAGCAGCCTGGGGGGAGTTAGGAGTGCAGTTGAACAGTTTTGGCCTGAGGGAGGGGTTAGGAATGCAGTTGAAGAGTTGAGAGGATGGATCAAACTTGAATGCATTAGTGTTGCGATGAGGAGGGGTAGATAAAAATGGTTCAGGCATGTTCGGCGGATGGAAGATGACACCTGGGTGCAGAAGTGAGAGAAACGAATGTCGTGCGTCAGGTTATGAGAGGTAGATAAAAAACACCAGGAATGAAGCCATAGTGAGACCTCAGGGATAAGGGATTGAGTAGGAAGGCTGCCAGATAAAGCAGCATGGAGAGCTTTCAATAGGTGACCACTGCTGACACATGCAAGTATGCTGGAGCCTTTAAAAATTAGTAAGAACTAAGCAAACTGAAAGTTATGAAGATTGGAGTTGTTCATTGTTTTTGTCATCCAGGAATTTTAAATAAAGCAGCTGTACAGTTGGCACAGCGGGCAGTGAGGAAGTTGGTTGTTGAGTGGACTGTCTTTCATTTTGACAGTGTATGTGGGGAAAACCTGCTAACATTAAGGGGACTGCCTTTACATTGAAGGAAAATTGTATGCAGCATGTGAAATGTGTAATGTAATGCTTTGATCAGTAAAATTTGTCAAGCATAATGTGCATAGGTTTGACCTTAAAGATGAGGATGACCAGGTAAATGTAGCGTTAGTACTAGTGACAGAGCTGCACATGGCAGAAATACAAATGTGCAAGTTAGATAACAGATGAAAAGCTGATGATGTGGGTGATTTGATATGCAGGGGGAAATTGAGGTGGTTTGGACAGGGAAACTGAGGTTATTTGGACACAAGAGAATGGAGAATGTTAATTGAATGAAAAAATCTAGGCACAGGAATGTTGAGGTACTGTACAGTAGGCATCAGGAGACTTTGGATGAGCTCCTACAAAATGACTGCATGATCAGAGATGCTGCCAGAGATTATATAGCAAGAAAACAACAACGAACTATCTTACCATTTCTTTACTAGTCTCTGTTTCCTTTGGATTTGAGCTTGTTGTGAGAGTAGTTCCAATTGTCCAGTTGTTTGTCATTCTGTCTGAGTTCTGTCTTGAGTTTGTTAGATTTGAAGTTGGATCTGCCACATTAAGCCTAGGGTAGGTGAGGTGTTGGGTTGTTATACTTGTTCTATCTATCCATCTGTTTGTTGCCAGTCTGTTGCCAGATGCCTCAATCCAGTAAGGTGTGGCCACAAACAAGTCACCTTCATGTCACTCTGTCCAATGCCACTTCACTGCCTTGCTCCCAGCTAACAGCCCCCCCTCTCCCATATACCTCTCCATTCCATCCCTCCTTCATCTATGGCCTCTCCCTCCCTCCACCGCATTCGCACACTTTCTCCTCGTTAGTCTCTCGTTCTCCATCCCCTCCATATGGCCAAACCACCTCAGTGTATTTCTCCTAACTCTTTCCATCACATCCACATCCACACCACAGTGCTTCTTCGCATCTTCATTTGTCAGTCTGTCTCTCCATGCAACTCCACATACTCCTGTCAGATAACTAATATCCACTGCACTCACTCTTGACTTGTGTCCTTCCAACAAGGTCCAAGTTTAACTTCCATACACATTACCTTCATGCAGCAACTTTTTTATTTCCATGCTCACTTCCCAGTTTCTTATCATTGCTTTCAAAGAACGAGCAATGTTTCTTCCTTGTTGTACCCTTTCAAGTACTTCACCCTCTAAACTTCAGTCAATACTCATTGCACTACCCTGGTACCTAAATGCATTCACATTTTCCATTTCCTCCTCATCCAACCTCTGTGTACATTCAGTGACTTCATTTCTCTTAACCCGCCCCGTCCCGTCGACGTATGGGTACGTTGCAACATTTTGCATTTGCCAGTCCCAGCGACGTACTGGTACGTCGTGCAATTGCAAGGTCCCTAATTTGCACAATTTTCAATTTTCGGGCGTGATTTTTCGTACATATACACGGGACACCTTCCTTTATTCCTCTTCAAGATGCCAAGCAGGGACAATGCCTTACACTGCATAACCTCCCCCCTCCCCCCCTCATGCCATTGTCTCGGCAATTCACCTGTTATCAGTGACCTGGCCAGTAAAGACATTCAGGGCCAGAGTGATTCCCCAATCGATGACAATGTGGAGGACAAAGTTTACATAGCATTAGAGGAAGAAACAGAAATAATGATCAGGTAATGTGGCAAAAGAAGGTCAGGTATGGTGATGAGTTAGTGAGTGAAACAATGCTTATAATGCCTGTATTACTGTTTGAAAACCAATATACTCTCATACTACGTGTAAATTCGTACCAAGTAAATAAATAAATACCGTTTATGAGTGGTGTGAAATAGTTACCCTCCCATAGAACTCGTTTTCTTTGGTGCCAGCCTGTTAGAAAACCCAGTCAGGTAAGGAGGTACTGCTATCTGGATCGAGTATTTAAACCTAAGGTGAGCGATTTCTCTATAAATTTTCGATGTTTCTCAACAAAAGCGGAGGTTTTAGCCAAAAAAAAAAAAAATCGAAAATACCTCGGGATTGGGGGATGTCAGAGGTGCGAAATGGCTCGGGACATGACGGGTTAAAGACAATAACTTTACTCTTCCCTACATTCACATTTAGATTCCATTTCGTTCACAGTCTCCCAAACTCATTCACCAAGCCTTACAGTTCCCCTTCATCTTCACTTAACAACATGGTATCATCTGCAAACAACAGCACAGGGAGCAAACACTGCCGTCTCTCATTAGGGCCATTCCGACATCCACTGCCCTACCATGAATTTCTTTTATAACCCCATCCATAAACAGATTGAACAACCCTGGAGACATGGCACATCCCTTCAAATGGAAAAATTCACTCATTCCATTGTCCACACACACTACAGCTCTAGCACCTTCATACATACTCTTCACAGCATTCAACAACTTCCCATTTACTCCTAATATTCTTGAAACCTAATACATTTCTTGTCTATCGACGTTGGCATATGCTATCTCCAAATCCATGAAGGCTGCATACAACTTAATTTCCCATCTCTAGAAACTTTTCCAATAAAGACCTAAGAATGAATATCTGATCTGCACAACCTCTTCCCATCCTAAAATCTCCATGTTCTTCTCCAACTAATTCCTCTGTTATTTCCCTAACTCTGTCAATAAGTATCTTGCTATACACTTTTCCTAGTACACTAAGAAGACAGATGCCCCTATGATTACCACACACTTCTTTTTCTCCTTTTCCTTTGTACAGGGGAATAATTATACCTGACTTCCAATCCTCCTGGACTCTACCTTCCTCCCAGGCCAATCTGCACATCTTCCACATCCATTCTACTACTTTCTCTACCCTATTCTTTAGCATTTCACCACACACTCCATTAATTCCTGGGGCTTTCCCCATTTTGACTTTCTTTATTGCTTCCACAACTTCCATCCTACTGATTTCTTCCTCTCGTCTCACCTCCCTCCTTCTTCCAGCCATTTATACTCTCATTACTTTTCATTCTTTGTGCCCAGCAAGTCCTTAAAGTGTTCTCTCCGTCTGCTCACTTTTTCTCCCATGCTCACTTTTTCTTCCATCTCCACTAGCAATCTACCATTTTTATTATTCACTCCCTGACTAACGTCTTTATCACCCTAACTCTCTTTACCCCTTTCCAGAACATTTTCTTGCATTCCCTCCACTTTTCACTCAAATTCCTTCCAAATTCCTCATCCACTCTCTTCTTACTCCTACTGATCTTTTCACCTACCTCTTGCTCTCTGCATATAACTCTCTTCCATTTCTCAACTTCCTCCACACCCATGTTTCTTGTCCACACACTATATGCTTTCTTCTTTTGTGCCACAGCCTGTCTCACCTCTTCATACCACCATATTCTTCCTTGCACCCTCTTTCATCTTCTCTTCACCCCACACACCACCTTGCATGCTGCATAGATTTCTTCTGTGTATATCTTGCACACATCTTCCACATCCCCCATCTTCCCCAAATCATATTTACCCAATCGCTCCTCCACATCTCTCTTATATTCTGTCATTTTTCCATCCTCTTGCAACCTTTCTGCCCTCCTTGTATGAACTACTACCTCCTGTCATTCGCTTCTGTTCCTCCAAGTCATCTGAACCCTGACTTTCACCACCACCATGTGGTGGTTAGGAACTCCACTCCACCAACCTCTATAGGCTATTACATCCATTACACACCTTCTCACTCTGTCATCCACACACACATAATCATTGTGTTCTGTTCATTCAGTTCACCGCCCACCCTTATCATTTGCCACATATGCGGATCATTTTGTGTCTAAAGAGGGTGCTGGCTATCACCAACCCCCTCCCTGCACAAATGTCCACTAGAGCACTGCCATTCTCATCCACTCCTGCAGGCACACACCACTCATCGACTACTACATCCATCTTCACATTTCCTACTTTTCTCATTCATGTCTCCAATCAAAAACACTTTCTCATTTCTTTCAGACTTTACCATGCATGCTTCCACATTTGTCCGGAACTCTTCTTTCAGAATGTTAAAATAATAAACTGTGAAAGTAGGAGCCAGTAGGAAGTATTCTGGGGACTTTTGGAATGAAATTGCTGATTGTTTTGGATTGAGGCTTGATAAAAGTAAATAAAAATACTTGGAGCTCTCTTCTGACTTTAGAAATGAATTCCCATGGGAGTTATATGTTGATGACTTGCTGTTGATTGTGGAAAAGGAAAGAAAGGTAGAGGAAAGATTTAGGAAGTGAAGAAACAGAATGGGACACAAGGGTTTGAGAGTAAACCTGGAAAAACACAGGTGATGATACCAAGGGCTGATGGCAGTTCTGTTAAGGCAGAGGGAGAGTGGCCATGTGCAGTTTGCCACAAGTGTGTGAGGAGTAACTCCATCTTGTGCAATGTTTGTGATAAATTGGTGCATAGGAGATTTAGTGGTATTAGAGATAGGCTATGAAATATGTTGATTTTATGTGTGCTGTTTGTTGGGGAGAGCACATAGAGATTGTCAGGCGAAAAAGGATTGTTCTTGTCGGGAAGTCTCTTGCATGTGTGGAAGAGTTTTGTTATTTGGGAACTTGTTATGTGCTGGAGGTGGTGTTGGAGCTAGCCCTGGGTAAGGTAAGGAGTGGGTGGAGAAAGTTCTGGGAGCTGTTTTCTCTCCTAACTTTGAGATGGCTCTCCTTCCTTGCTAAGGGATCTTTGTATGTGGCATGTTAGGAGTGTGATGCTTTATGGTAGTGAGACCTGGGCAGTAAAGGAGGAGGATATTTGTAGGATCAGACATGCAGAAATGGCAGTCATTAAATGGATGTGTAGTGTGTCCTTGAATGTGAGGCCTGGGGGGGGTGGGGAGCTAGGTTTATGATGGAAGAGTTAAGAGGAAGGATGGGACTAGAGTACCGTATATTGGTGTTGTGATGAGGAAAGAGAGATTGAGATGGTTTGGGCATGTGGAGAGGATGGAAGATGACACTTGGGTGCAGAAAGTGAGAAGTATTAATGTTGGGGGTAGGGTTGCAAGAGGCAGTCCAAAAAAGACCTGGGACGAGGTCATAGTGTGTGACCTCAGGTGTAAGGGACTGAAAAGGGAGGCTGCCAGAGATCGAGCATCATGGAGAGCTGCCATTTGGTGACTGAGGCAAACACATGCAAGCATGTTGGAGCCATTATAAATGAAACAAAACAAATGAAACATGCAAACATGGTAGTGAATGATATTGAGATCACTTCAGGGGATAGAGTGAAGGAGTATCTTGGATGTATTAACATAAGTTTTTTAGTCTTGGCTTAGTCTTATTTTCGGTAAAAATGTCTTGACAGATCTAACCCTTTTATATGAGACTTACCTGAATGAAGGGACAATTATACCTGTGAGACTGAGTATTGTTTAGAAAGGAATTGTCAGTTGTGTAGCTGTGCATTTGGAGTTAATGCAAAGTCCATTGCCGTTTGTCATGGCAGTTGAAACATTAAATGGGCCACCATAGGTGGTGTTATAAGCTGATTTAGTTTGGTTGCAGTTGTGAAGGAGGCCAGAGAAAATTTTCAGAGGTGGAGGAATGGGATGGAGGCAAAAGGATTGAAAGATAATGCTGGTAAAAGAGAGGTCATGGTCAATAGGTGTGATGGCATGTTTTTGGAGAAGTTATGTGTGTCTGTATGCTATGGAAGAATTTGGAGAAGTACTGTTCTGTGTTTAATCTGTAACTGATGGGTTCACTAAGGACACTGTTATGCAGACTGCAGGATGAGAAATTTTCTGTGATATGTAGGGATATCTGATCAGTGGATGAAAGAATGGTATGTGTTGATTGGGGAAATGGCCACTCGCAGTGTGTGGAGGATTTTGATAGCTAGGGACATGGTGAGTGTCAGAAGAGGAACTGAGGCTGGCTCCATTGCTAGAATAGGTTGATGGAAGCAAGTTAGGGACTTTGTCTCTATTAGCGATGAGGGGCTTATAGTTTCATGCCAAGGATACAGTATCGTACTTTATAAAACATGAAGGGTCTGTATAGCAGGGAGACTTAGCCTGAGAGGTTGCAGGTGATTGCAGTGCACAGAAAAAAATACTGTTAGGAACTGGGTTTTGACAGCTAAGAATACGCTTCGAGGGACAGACAAATACTGGAGGTATTGCAGACCAGTAGGTTGAGATGGTTTGGACATGAGGGAAGGAGGATTGATTCAGGTGTAAATATGAAGAGAGGAGTGTGCAGAGACAAATATGGATGAAGGGTGAGGTTGTGTTACACTTTGTTCAGGGGACTGGGTAGAGCAGCGACTCAGTTGTGACACTTGGAGAGCTGCCATCAAGCGATAGGGCCTACATTGTGCTAGCATGGTCAGTGGTTTCTTGGGAAAAAATATCCAAGTACAGTGTTTTGATGATCCACAGGATTGTTTAGTTGAAGATGGAATAAGAAGAAGAAAAAAAAAAAGCATTGGCACAGTTTTTATAGCCGTTCCTTGAAAAGTAGCAGTGCTTGATGTAATTTCTAGTGAGAGTCGGTGTGAGTGACATGTACAAAGATGGGAGGCCTCACATAGTGTCATAGGATATGCCAATACTGTACTGTAGTTTTGTCTCCAGGGTTGTTCATGGGCTTCAGAGATTATATAATGTGCATCAGTGCTTCATAATTTGCATTATTTTGTCTTCTCTTGATGACATGTATTGTTTTTATGAATCTTCTCTGTTTTTCCCCTCTGCAGTATGTCATTATGCCCTTAAGAAGAGCAAAATCTATTGCATTACAGTGATTCATTAAATATTAAGTTGGTGCTGTCAACTAAGTGGCTGAAAAACTATGAACAGCAAAATGAATTTTAAATTGTCATTGTGAAATTGAAATAAAAATGACAGGCAGAGGCCGGTTAGTCACAGGAATGTGAACTGAAGTAAGGGCTTAAAATCATAAAAATTGTTACTGATGTTTCACTTGTTGAGCACTATTCAGTAGGAAGGGATATTTCATCTGTTAATGCTTAAAATACCATACAGTAGAATTGACCCTAGTGCATCAGTAATGGACACCTTGTATTGCTACTCAAAAAAAGAAAAAAAAAAAAAAAAAATGTAGGTTCAGTGGGGTATGAACAGTCTGGAGCAGGATTGGGATGATGGTTAGTCTGGGAGACATTGTTTACTCCAAATTACAGAATGATCAAACTGGGATATTCATCATGAAGTGGGAGGTGATCCAGTCATGAATACCAGTGTAGGAAGAATATCTACCTACACAAGTCTGTGCTTGTCTCAGATGCGTGATTTTCAGCTGTAGCTGCCTCTGGTAGATAACATTCGTTGGCTGCAAGTGACCATTAATGGTAACATGCCTTGGCTGTGTATTTGTAGGTCGTAAATAAGGTTCTTTGTATTGTGATACATCTTTTTGCTGTGTATTTGTTGACTGCAAGTGAGCATTTTGTTTTGTGTACCATCTATTGGCTGTGTACTTGTTGGTTGTGAGCAAGCATTTCATATTGTATAGCATCTATTGGCTATTTGTTTATGGGCTGCAAGTGAACATCTTGGTTTTGTATTGCACATCTTATCTATGTATTATTAGGCTGTGAGTGAGCATTTTTGTATGGCATATAATGGCTGTGTAATTGTTGGCTGTGAGCAAGCTTGTTTCGTATAACATCTGTTGGCTGTGTACTGTATTTATGGGCTGCAAGTGAGCATCTTGGTTTTGTATAGGTTGTGAGTGAGCCTTTTTTGTGTAGCATCTATTGGCTCTGTCTTTGCAGGCTGTGGGCAAGCTTGTTTCATATAACATCTCTTGGCCTCAGTATTTGTAGGCTCTGAGTGTGCATCTTGTTTCACGTACAGTAGTATCTCATGGATAGTGAGCACATTGAATAACGTCTCTTTGTTTGTAGTCTGCAGGCATGCATTTTTGTTTCACGTAATGTTTCTTGGCTGTTTGTCATTGTGTTGCAACAGAGTCAAGATATATTGTAGCAGCACCAGAACGGTGTTTTAGGGCTTTTGTTGCAAGAGAATTGCTGTAAATACAGTACCCATTGCTTTATCTTTCCTAGTTGTTTGTATTTTCTTCCAGTAACATTTTCTCCCTGCCTGCCAGTTATTTCAGTTGCTACATGCAAGAAATTACCAGATGGTTAACTGCTGTTTGATTTTTTTTTTTTTTTTAATCTTGTTTATAATCTTGTGATAACTTCTACTTGCAGTCGAACAGTTAGAGTTAATTGATGTAGGTATGTGTTTATGAAAAATTTTTCAATGATTTTTTTTTCTTTTCAGGTAAAAAATACTCACTCCGCGGGAGCGCCCCTCCACCTCCCTTCGCTGGAGCAACTTTATTCAAGCTCGTCGGTGGTAATGTGTTGAATTTTTTCGTTTGGCTAGGGTGTTAGGGCTGCTAGGTTCATAAAACACATCTTTGAACATGAATAACACGTTTTTGTAGCGTTTCTCTCACAGGTTGGATGCGTGGCCCGAAGCTGACGACTGGTTGTAGCAGGGTGGAGTGGAGGGACAGTGGTGCTGTAATGAGGGCAGGGTGGAGTGGATGGGCAGTGGTGCTGTGGCAAGGGCAGGGTGGAGTGGAGGGGCGGTGGTGCCGTGGCGAGGGCAGAGTGGAGTGGAGGGGAGGTGGTGTCGTTGTGAGGGCAGAGGGGAGTGGAAGGGTGGTGGTGTCATGGCGAGGGCAGAGTGGATTGGGGTGGTGGTAGTGCCGTGGTGAGGGCAGAGTGGAGTGGAGGAGTGGTGGTGCTGTGGCGAGGGCAGGAGGGGTGGTGGTGCCGTGGCGAGGGCAGGAGGGGCAGTGATACCATGGCGAGGGCAGGAAGGGCTGTGGTGCCGTGGCAAAGGCAGAGTGGAGGGGTGGTGGTGCCATGGCAAGGGCAGAGTGGAGGGGCAGTGGTGCCGTGGCGAGGGCAGGAGGGACAGTGGTGCCGTGGCGAGGGCAGGAGGGGCGGTGGTGCCGTGGCGAGGACAGGAGGGACAGTGGTGCCGTGGCGAGGGCAGGAGGGACAGTGGTGCCGTGGCAAGGGCAGGAGGGACAGTGGTGCCGTGGCAAGGGCAGGAGGGACAGTGGTGCCGTGGCGAGGGCAGGAGGGACAGTGGTGCCGTGGCGAGGGCAGGAGTGGCAGTGGTGCCGTGGCGAGGGCAGGAGGGACAGTGGTGCTGTGGCGAGGGCAGGAGGGGCAGTGGTGCTGTGGCGAGGGCAGGAGGGGCAGTGGTGCCGTGGTGAGGGCAGGAGGGGCGGTGGTGCCGTGGCGAGGGCAGGAGGGGCGGTGGTGCCGTGGCGAGGGCAGGAGGGGCGGTGGTGCCGTGGCGAGGGCAGGAGGGGCGGTGGTGCCGTGACGAGGGCAGGAGGGGCAGTGGTGCCGTGGTGAGGGCAGGAGGGGGGCAGAGTGGAGTGGAGGGGCAGTGGTGCCATGGTGAAGGCAGGAAGGGGGCAGAGTGGAGTGGAGTGGAGCAGAGTGGAGGGGCGGTGGTGCCGTGGCGAGAGCAGGAGGGGCGGTGGTGCCGTGGCGAGAGCAGGAGGGGCGGTGGTGCCGTGGCGAGAGCAGGAGGGGCGGTGGTGCCATGGGGAGGGCAGGAGGGGCTGTGGTGCCATGGTGAGGGCAAGAGTGGAGTGGAGGGGTAGTGGTGCCATGGCGAGGGCAGGAGGGGCAGTGGTGCCGTGGCGAGGGCAGGAGGGGCAGTGGTGCCGTGGTGAGGACAGGAAGGGGGCAGAGTGGAGTGGTGTGGAGTGGGGGGGCAGTGGTGCCGTGGCGAGGGACGGTTAGGGCTTGAGTGGAGTGGAGTGGAGGGGCAGTGGTGCTGTGGCGAGGGACGGTTAGGGCGTGAGTGGAATGGAGTGGAGGGGCAGTGGTGCCGTGGCGAGGGACGGTTAGGGCTTGAGTGGAGGGGCAGTGGTGCGTGGCGAGGGACGGTTAGGGCTTGAGTGGAGGGGCAGTAGTGCCGGGATGGTTAGGGCTTGAGTGGATGGGCAATGGTGCCGGGACAGCCAGGGCTAGAGTGGAGGTGCGGTGGTGCCGGGATGGCTAGGGCTAGAGTGGAGGGGCGATGGTGCTGGGATGGCTAGGGCTAGAGTGGAGGGGCGGTGGTGCCGGGATGGCCAGGGCTTGAGTGGAGGGGCGGTGGTGCCGGGATGGCCAGGGCTTGAGTGGAGGGGCGGTGGTGCCGGGATGGCTAGGGCTAGAGGGACGGGTGGTGGTGCTGGGACGGTGTAGAGTAGTGACAATTGCAGATAAGATTGGACAGTGGCGAGAAGACCAGCGTACTGCGGTGGGAGACGGGATGATGTTTATGAGGCTGCCCAGGAGGAGGAGAATGCAGAAGACTTGTGTATGGCAGAAAATTGATGTTTCTGTGGTGGGAGACTGGATTACTTTAACAAGACTGCCCAAAGAGAGTGAGGGAACTGACATCCACCATCTTTCTCTACATATCTTTTTTGTAAGTAAAATAATATTTTCCTTCTTTTTGACAGTACAGTACTTATTTTTTTCCGGGTGTTTGGGAAGACTTGTGAATAGCAAATTTCACATTCTTATATTTACCCAGTATCTACAAGGATCCCCACAGCCAGAACTTGACAACAGTTCCGTGAAAAAACCTATGTAGTGCCCCAAAACATTAGAAACTATAATCTTATATGTATGAAGTTTTCAATTTGTGGTAAATTATCCCAAAATTCACCTTAATTAGTATAGTAAGTGATGTTTTATATATGCAAGAGTTAACAGAGACTGGCAAAGCCATAGCTGCATAGAACAAATGATTATGGTATTTAGAAATTTAGCTATAATTACCAGTGGTATCAGCATTGTACTCCACAGGACTGCTTGGATGATGACAGGCTCTGGGCTGATTTGATGTGTGGGTGCAGGTATATGGGATGTTGGGTTCTGGACTGATTTGATGTGTGGGTGCAGGTATAGGGGATGATGGGATTGAAGTTTGGGAGGGGATTTTGATGGCCATGTGGGTGTAGCAGTATGAGGATATGAACATGTTCTTGGAGGATGCACATATGATACAAGTGATGCAGAAGATGAGAGGATACTGTAGTTAGGAGAAGCAGTGAATGTGGTGTGTGCAACACTGTTTTTAGGAAGAGACAGTAGATTGATAACTAAGGAGTCTAGAGGTTATAATAGTCAGATCACCTGTTTCATGGTTTGGGCCAGTACGAGGCTAGAAAAGGATGTGTAAATTATAAGGGGGTGAAAAGTATGTAGCAGCAGCACATATTACCGATATGGGATACGGTAATAAAGAAATGGGTAGTGAAGAGAAGGACCAAGTACAGTACCCGGGAGGAAAATGCAAATTGCAAGGGCTGCTTTCTCGAGTAAGATTAGTGGCTGAGCATGGGACTGTTAGACAGAACTGAACAATAAATGAACAGTAGAGCCCACAAGAACAGTCTCTTGTTACCAACTCAGTGTAGGGCTGAGCAACAGGCCTACCAAGATATAAAGGTAACATGGTGGTGGGACAAGGGAGCAAAGCTGCAATTTGAGAAAAGACTTTAAGGAATGGAAGGGGGTGGTAACAGGAATACTTGGCAGCTTAATGTAGAGCCAGAAAGGAGGGGCAGAGTCTTTGTTAGATTTTTACAGGATAGCCTAAATACCTGTTGTGCTGATAAGGAAAAAAATGTGGAATTTAGTATGTCTAAACTGAGGAAACGGGGATATCATAGGTGAGCAATATGTAAAGAATGAAGGGTGGTGATGGACAGTAAGGATAGTATGAATACTTTGAGAGAAAATTACAGCTGGTTGCTCAGTAAAGAGTTTGGAATAGGGAAAGTTTGGAGATGGCAGATCCAGTGTTTGGCCTTTGGTTGATACTGGCATTACTGTGGGCAAGGGAATCAACAGAACGCAGTTAAGGAAGGCTCTGGGTGTCTGGATTCACTACTGAGTTGTTGAAGGCTTCTGGTGACATGGGTGTGGGTTCAGTTACTGATTTAATAAATGCCATATGTGTTGTTCCAGATGGCTGAAGAGCATGATTGTACATGCATGTAGGGGGAAGGGCGATGCCCTTGAAACAGGAAATTGTAGACAAAGATTTTGGACTAGGTAATGAATGTGATGGTGGATTCCTGGACGGTATGATAAAGGAAGGAGTGAGTATTAATGAGATGAAGTTTGGGTTTATGCTGGGCATAGGGACCACTGATGCAACATTCCTGAAGAGCTTAATTGTCAATGAACATAGGGGGGAGGGTGCTGTCCTGGAACAGGATAATGTAGACTAAGATTTTGGACCAGATAATGAATGAGATGGTGAGAGTCTTGGAAGGTATGATAAAGTAAGGAGTGAGTATTAATGAGATGAAGTTTATGCTGGGCATAGAGACCCCTAATGCACTACTCACTGTCTGACTGAATAGGGAGGCTGCCAGAGATCGAGCAGCATGGATAGCAACCACTAGGTGACCAAGGCCAGCACATGCAAGCATGTTGGAGCCTTTATAAATGCAACGAATGAAATGACAGCATCAGAACAAATAAATAGTGCAGTAGATAGACAGGTAGATAGATAAAGGAATAAATAGAGAAATGTATTAAGGGATTGGTAAAGTGAGGTAAATAGTTCACCTAGGAATAAATACAAGTATAAGCTACTCTGAAAAGAACCTATTTTGAAAATATGTGAAATACAGAAGTCAGAGTGGCAAGTGTAAATGAAAAGGAAGGTGGTGAAAGAATAGTAACAAATGGAAGAGAAGTAGTGTGGAGATGGCAGGAATATTTTAAATGGCTACTAAATTGGAGTGATGAGAGGAGAGTAGTAGTAGATATGCCTGGTTTTGGTGTGCTGAGAAGAAATGTGTTGCCTGAGAATGCGATTATCGTAGAAGTTCTGGTGCTGCAGGGGGACTGAAGAATAAGGCATCATGTGTGGAGGTACCGGTATATGTAGAGAGAATTAAATGTAGCAAGTAAAGTAAAATGAAATGTTGGAAATTTGCCAAAAAGCATGGATAAGAGATTGTACCTGTACCAGTTGATAGAAGACTGTAATTGCACCATGGTACAAAAGTCAAGGTGATTGGACATGGTCCAAAAAATGTTAAAAGTCTTGAATGTTGTGGGAAAGGTATATGCAAGAATAATTAGGACAAAAGATAAGGAATATGTTTATATTAAGTGGCTGGACAGAGTGGTTTTTGGAATTGTAGGGGATATGTACATGAAATATACAGTACTATTGAAAGCATTTGAGAACATGTATTTTGAGAGGATAATGTTTTTATTAAAGTGAAGCTTTTGGAGAGGGTGGATATTGGAGTGAGTGTTGGTTTGATTGGGTTATGAGAGTTTAAAACTTGTTGAGGTGAGGAGTGGATATGATAAATCATAATGGGTGGAGCATTTCTGATCTTATATTTGCAGATGTTGTTGCTAAAAGTGAACAGAAGCTGTATACCCTGATCTAGAGCTTTGTGAATGCTTGAGTGTTTTGAAAGCATGGTAAATGTGGTGATGGTTGTGTGGGAAGGTAGCTATTGAAAAGAGAGCCTTGAGTTTGCGACAAGTTAATATACCCTTATGCAGTTTTAGGAAGAGGGGTGAATATGCAGTACAGAGGTGATGGAAAGATCTTGTTTACATTACCAGTTAGCATGTATAATAGTTGAGTATGTGTTAATTGTTGGCAAAGCATAAAAGGACAGTGCATGGTACTGACCACTGCTGTGTGGACTGTGTGCTTCATGGAGCTGCCTTCATTGTCATTAACTAATAGCTTTATATGGCAAGCGGTAACTTGTATATACTGATAGACAGGAATGCACAATTGTGTCATGACTGCCTGGGGTGGGTTGATGGTTAAGTTCCAGTCTCTACAATCATCGCTTGAGCTTGGGTTTATTATTATGCATGGATATCATGCTTAGTGACTGTAAATGATCACTAAGTAGTGTGGCATTGAGAAAGAAGGTGGCAAGTGATGTGAAAACCTTGTTAAGTGGAGAGGCTGGATAAGATTGCTTGGTGTTGGTGGCCACATTAACAAATGGGTGTGCAAACCTAGTATGGCATGGGGGCAAAGAGCATAAAAGTACAAATGGAAGTATTGTGGTAAATTTGGCTAGTGCATTTCCTGGATAGAATAAAATGTTTTGTGAAAGATGTGAAGTAGGGAAATCTGTTGATAATAGGGTAGATGATATTTTGGCAGTATAGTTGTATGGAGAGGGTGGATGCAGTTAAGTGTAGCTTAAGGAGTATGGATGTAGAGAAATGAGTGTAATAAGTAATCAGAGCAGGGATGTCGATGAGGCAAAGGAATTTATTGGGGAAGTGGCTTGATCAGTTGAGCAGAGGGATACATGTCATGGGTTTGGTACCCAGTTCTGTTAAACTTAATAGTTATTGATTGCTTTTGCCAGGTGTGTGTGAAGCACAAAGAAAATTACCTCCAAAATGTGAAGATGGTTAGTCCTATGATGGAGTCAGTATTCTTAAAAATGTGTTGGTGTGTGATTTATGCTGCCTCATTTCATGGGGTATACCATGAATATCCCTCATGTGCTTTCTCATTTTTTTTTAATCCTCCCTTAGCAGTGTTACAGATGGGAGAAAAGGTTAGGATAATGAAATAGGTACTACCAATATTTGTAAATGCTGTCGTAGCACCAGGTGGCAGTTCCCATGTCACAATCTAGATTTACATGTATAACCCCAATGTGCCGGGGGTTTTCCGATGATGCACGCTCCTTCCTATGGGGGATTTCGTGATTTCGGAAAAAATACCCTTACTTCAAACCCTAATATCTGCCAGACTATAACAGCTAAAAAAATAATTAAAGATACGTAAGACTCACCAACACTTCCTCTTTCAAATGAAAGTATCCCCACGTCTCCAGGTGGTCCCGTCAATGAGTAAGGATAAGTTAAAGTTCAAAGGGTGGCGGGAAGATGCTTGCGGCTATACACATCAACCGGCGTTGCTCCACAAATGAAATTATGATGGCTATACATGTCAGCTGGCACATAGGGGTTAATCCTCGACTGTTGAGGAAGAAAATGCAGCTGTACTTTGCTTTTGTCGATTTAGAGAAGGCCTTTGACTGTTACTAGTGTGGTGGTAAGGTGGGCAGTGAGAAAGCTTGGGATTAAGGAGTGGCTGGTTAGTGGTTATGGCTATGTATGTGAATGTGAGCATCCAGTTGAGTGAATGGAGATATGAGTGATGGGTTTTCTGTGAGTGTCGGGGTGCATCATAGGTCAGTCTTGAATCCCTTATTGTTTGTCATTGTGGTTTAAACTCGCTTGTGTGAATTCAGATTTGGACTCCCATGGGAAGTGTTATATGCTGATAACCTGGTGTTGACTGCAGACAGTGAAAGGGGGGCAGAGGATAGATTTAGGAAATGGAGGGACAGAATGGGGCACAAGGGTTTGAGAGTAAATGTGGATGAAACTAAAGTTATCTGCAGCTGTTGGCAGTACAGTACTACTGAAGACGATGGAGTGTGGCCATGTGTGGTATGACACAAAGGTGTGGGAAGTAACTAAATCTTGTGCATTGTTTGTTGTAAGTAGATTCATAAGTAATGTGGTGGGTTTAGGGGTGAACTGTGAAATAATGCAGATTTCATGTGTGCTGTGTGTTGGGGAGAGCATGTAGAGATTGTCATGTGTAAAAGGATTGATCTTAATGGAGAGTCTCTTGAATGTGTGGAGGAATTTCATTATTTTGTGGATATGTTACATGTTGCAGGTAGGGTTGGGGCAAGATCTGGGTAGGGTAAGGAGTGGGTGGAGAAAGTTCAGGGAGCTGTTGCCTCTTATAACATTGAGAGTGCTCTCCCTCAGTGCTAAGGGATCTTTGTGTGCGGCACGTATTACGAGTGTGACACTGTATGGTAATGAGACGTGGGGAGCATAGGAAGAGGATATTATAGGCTCAGACATGCAAAAATGACAATTATTGGATGGATGTGTAGTTTTTCTTTGAATACAAAGCCTGGGAGTGTTAGGATTGCGACTGAAGATTCGAGAGGAAGGATAGAACTGGAATGTGTTGGTGTTGTGATGAGGAGGAATAGATTGAGATGGTTTGGGCATGTTGATAGGATGGAGAATGACAGTTGGGTGCGGAAAGTGAGAAGTGTGAACAATGGGGGTGGGATTGCGAGTGGCTGGCTGAAAGACCTGGGACAAGGTCATAATGTGACCTTAGGGATAAGGGACTGAATAGGGAGGCTGCCAGAAAACGAGTACCATGGAGAGCTGACATTTGGTGACCAAGGCTGATGCATGCAAGAAATAGAGCATTTATAAGCTATACGACATAGTTAATGGGAAATACATTTTAAATAGTAAGTCTTTCTTTCAGGCCTGGAGAAGGAGGGAATATTGGATGTAACAATACTGCTTTTCTACTCTCTGCCTCCTTGCCCCAGTATTGGAGCAAGTACTGCTTTAACTGCTTGCCTGCCTTACGTTGCTACCTGATTAGTGCAACCTCTGAAATGAAGTTGAATGCATTGGAAATGTCCTTGTTTTGCAGATATATGTTTACAACAACCAGCATGGAAAAGTTGAGGTCTGAGTGGAGAAAAAATGGGAAATGGAAAAACAAAATACAGTAATGCTTTGAAATTGAAAATATAAGTAATGAAAAGGAAAACACTGTAATTGAGAAACAAAATGCCAGATAGGAAATATCCCGGGAATATACTGAAGTGGAAAAAATAGTGTTTGTGTTTGAGGAGCACAGATCTGTGAGGTTTGGTTTCATGGCCAGTACCAGTATCAGTATTATTTTTGCAATTTGTAATTATGTATATTTTGTATTTATGTATATAGTATACCTACTGTTGTATGGTTTTGTATATTGCCCCAAAAGGTGTTTATACCAAGTCTTTGTACTAAATTATTAAAATGATCACTAAGTCTGTTCTTTGTAGCTGTGGTTTGGAAGGTTATGCACATGTAGCTAATTAACTGTAGCTTGCAATAATAGTGCATGTGTAGTATCACAGTAGTCATTTTGTACCTAGTATCTGGTTTCTCTGGTGATTTTAAAATGAAGCCAGCTGTCTATCAACTATTGTTTTCTTGCCTTGTCAGGAGGGTAGGGGAGCATGGCTGGGCTACTGGTTAGTTTTATGTTTAGCATAGCCCTGGGCCTCTGCATTCTTTATGGGGCAATGAGGTACTGGGTGATGGATGGGTGGATGATAATTTTATTTTATAGCTCGTGTTAAATCAGCCACTTTGAGAAGCCAGATTGTATTTCAAGTGGACTAACCTCTTACACACTATGACTGAGTGATCATTGAGAAAACTAAATCCTGTATATACAGTGTATAGATACCTCGGGTTGGGTATTGATGTGCATTGTATTTAACCCCTAAAGCACAGGGATTCCTTTTCATTGTATTCTATGTAACATTAATTAAATCATTTGTTCAGCTTGGAAAAGGGCTCCTTGGGCTACAGGGTAATTTTTTTTTCTATGTATTTTTTATTGTATATTGTAAGTTTTATTGTCAGGTGTTGTGATTGTCATTGTGTTAAGGATTATGTGCTTTGCCTTCTTAATGCCCATTGATGTTGTCCAAACAGTTTTTTGGCCAAGTGCACTGAAAGTAGTTATTGTTGCACTTGTAATGTGCAATGAAAATTAAGTACAGTATTAAAATCTATATTTAATTCAGAACTCATAGCTACGTATCAAGCTTGGTGTTAAAAAAATATTCATTTTTGCATATGTGAATGCAAGAGTTTTAGGTGGTCTGAGTCTGGTAAATGTTGATGGTGGAGAGTGGAATCTGAAGCAGCTGCTGTTTGCAGATGATACTGCACTGGTGACTGATTCAGAGGAGAGATTGAGACAGTTGGTAGAGGAGTTTGGAAGGGTGTGTGAAAGGAGGAAATTGAAAGTAAATGAGAATAAGAGTAAAGTGATGAAGTGTACGAGGTTGATAGATGGTAGGGGGATGAATATAGTTTTGAATGGTGAGTTGCTTGAGGAGGTAGATTGTTTTAAATATCTAGGGTCACATGTTGCTATGGATGGAAGAATAGATGCAGAAGTGAAGTTTAGAATAAATGAAGTAGGAAAAGTGATGGGAGGAATGAAAAAAGTGTTTAAATGTCGTTCGCTTAGAATGGATGTAAAGAGAAGGCTGTATGAGGGTGTTGTGGTACCGACTGCATTATATGGGGCTGAAACATGGAATATGGGTGTAGCAGAGAGGAAAAGTTTGAATGTAACGGAGATGAGGTGTCTGAGGAATATGTGTGGAGTGACACGTATGGATCGGGTGCGAAATGATGAAGTGCGAAGGAGAACTGGAGTTGTTCGGGAGATGGCTGGTAGAGTTGAGCAGAAGGTGTTGCGATGGTTTGGGCATATGGAGAGAATGGATAATGAGCGATTGGTGAAAAAGATAACTAGATCTGATGTGAGAGGTGTAAGGCTGAGAGGAAGACCACGAATAGGAGGGATGGACAGTGTGAAGAGAGCGCTGGATACGAGAGGGATGTCTGTTGAGCAAGGAAGAGTGGCTGTGCGTGACAGAAATAAATGGAGAGAAATTGTGAATGAATAAGCGATGACGCAGCTCTGAGGGGATATTCTCCCGCATTTGGTCTGATCAGCTAGTCAGGTCAGGTGCGAGTAAGGGGATGGGTCTGTTATGATGTGGCAGGGGTAAACCAGCTCTGCTGTCGGGCCCTGCTGCGGATGTCACTGATTGCATTGTGCAGTTGACCCTTGTGCGGTGTGGTGCGGTGAGGATCTGTCCGTTCTCCCCTTTGGGGCTAAGATGCAAATGAATGTGTTTGAATGGATGAGTAAATGGGGAGTGTGTCGTCCTGTCTCGGTTACCTCCCTTTCCTTGGGGGAAGCAGCCTAGGTATATAGATAGATAGCATATGTACAGTATACAGTTTATCTGTATTATCTAACTAGTTGAGTAAGGTTGATGGCTGTAAAGAGTGATAGGTCAAGCAAAGCTTTGTGTACACTTAAAAGTTTAGAGTAACTGTAAATTTTAACAGTAATATTCATATTGCCAGTTGGGCTGGGGTGCTTTGGCTGTGAATGGAGATGGGGAGGCCAGTTAGAAGATATACCAGTATGCAGTAAATTTTTAGTTCATGAACTTTTATTAAATGGTCTTTCATTGAGACAGTAAAATGTACAGTATGTATATCAGCTTCTTTGCCGGTCGGGCTGGGCTTTTGGCTGTGAGGGGAGATGGGGAGGCCAATAAAAAAATACTGTATACAATACTGGTAAGTTTGAAGTTCATGAACATTTGAAGAACTTGTTAGGAAAGCCAAATTTGTATATGTAAGCTTCTTTCTAGTTTATATTTCTGCTTCTTTGCATGTTGGGCTGGATTTTTGGCTGTGAGGGGAGATGGGGAGGACAGTAAAAAAATATACTGGTATATGTCAACTGTTCATGATCATTAAAGAGCTTAAGAAAGTTATGTTTATGTTTGTGCTTCTTTGCCAGTTGGGCTGGGCTTTTGGCTGTGAGGGGAGATGGGGAGGTCAAGTGAAAACATATACAAGTATATCTTTTATTCATGAACATTTAAGAACTTGTTTTAGGACAGTAACGTATTTAGTTACCACTTCCTTGCCAGTTGGGTTGGGTTTTTGGCTGTCAGGGGAGATGGGGAGGCCATTTAAAAAAATATACTGGTATATTTGTATCTTGTTCATGAACATATAAAGAACTGAAGTCAATTTTTTTTAAAGAACTAAAGTCAAGTTTTATATATGTATGCTTATTTGCTAGTTGGCCTGGGCTTGTGGCTCTGAGGGGAGGTAAGGCAGCCAGAAAAAAAAACGTAGGTACATATCTTTAGTTCATGAACAATTTAAGATGGTAAAATGTGCCTGTCTATTTCTTTGTCAGTTGGGCTGGGTATTTGGCTGTGAGGGGAGATGGGGAGGTCAGCTGAAAAAATATACTGTACCAGTATATCTTTTATATATATACTTTGTTCATGAACATTTAGGAATTTGTTGTAGAACAGTAAAATGTATGGGTTTCAGTTTCTTTGATAGTAATGGCAGGGATTCTGGCAGGTAGTAGAGATGAGGATGTCTAGTAAAGCAGTGTTTTGAAAGGCTCATTTGTTTCATATTGAATCATATTGCCAGTTGGGTTGGGTTTTTGGCTATAAGGGGAGAAGGGGGAGGCCAGTTTAAAAAATTATCTTGGTAATGAGCATGTTAAAGATAAATCTTTGTTTAATTTTCTTTGCTAGGTGGGCTAAGTTTTCATGACAGTAAGGGGAGATGGGAGATAAAAATAAAAAATATTCACTAATTGAGAATTTGGAAGTGTTATGAAAGCACAAAACTTTTCTACTTTTTCTGTCCATTGATGTATTTTCTATAATTCTTGTTGTCTCCAGAGTTTAAATTTAGCTTTAGTGACTTGTCAGATTGGTGTCAGGGGTGTTTTTCATTAGCTCATTACTGGAGGTCTGAAGTTAAATGAGTCTGTTGGTAGCAAGAATGAAATAGAAAAGTCATCAGATTGGAGTTAATTTTCTTTGCTAGTTGGGCAGCCGAGGAGAAGTAAAGCACATTTTATAAGCCACTCTAGTGCACTGGAATGTTTTGAGTGTTTTTTCTGTGTTTACACCATTTTACTTAGCTCAGGAGAGGCTTTGAAGTGAAGTGGTCAAAATCTCTCAAACTTTTATCATTAAATTTCTTGCTAAATATACACAGTACTGCCCCTTACCCACAGTGGAGGGTGTTTGTTCATTTTGGGGTGACATAGTGAAATGATTAAAAAGTTGTATACAGAGTGCCAGGCACCAGCAATTTTGTATATTTTGATCCACATGAGTATGTGTAGGAATATTGCTAATGAATTACAGTGAAATTTTTAAAAATAAGGTAGGGCTGGGTATTGGCTGTAAGGGGAGAAGGGGAGGCCATTTTAAAAAAATTACAAGCTATTAGTGAAATCTGTAATTTATCATGATTTTGACTGAAATTTAAATTATACTTTGATGAGACCCCTGTTACTTCTAGATTTTGTCTGCCCCCATTTTATGTGAGTTAAGGTGATGTGTTAAATGATTTCCTGCAGTGTGAATGGAATGAATGGCTACAATGTAAGATGGATGATTTTATGAATAAATGGTGAGATGCAAAGTAGGATATGTATGGTGTTGGAAGTTCTTTAGTTTTGTTTGTTTTTAGCTGACAGATGTTCAGCCTACAAACTTAATACAAAGTTGTGGTTGCATGAATCACTTATCTTTTGTTGCATGGTAGGAAAGTTTCCTTGCTTTTTTCATTAAATGTGCCCTCCACCCTAATTGCACATGGCAATCAACTGAGCTAAAAGAGGTTAGGGATCTTCATTATGGTAGAACAGATGTGCTATAAGTAGTGGGGTTAGGGAGGAAGGAGAGATCAATTTGTGAAGTTATGGTTGCCGCCTGAAGAGGATTTTTTTTTTTTTTTTTTCTCTTTAAAGGATAAAAGTGATACACCAGGGGTTATGTTCATTACAACTCCAGTTAGTCAAAGCAGGCATTTTCAGATACAACATAGCCTGTACAGTGCATACCTGTATCAGTATTTAAAGTATTCAGTTTCAGTGTGTTATCAGTTTGTGTATATATATATATATATATATATATAGATAGAGAGATAGATAGATACATACATACATACATACATAGATATAGATAGATAGATAGATTACCTGAATCTTGTAATTGTAAGTTTCATTTGGTAAGCCACCAAGTAGATTAATCTTGTTAAGTACCATAACCTCACTAGTATGATTGCTTTGTTTTATTTGTAATATTACCATCATGTGAGTTTATTTCAGGAGGGCTGTTGAGCTGAAGAGAAGTATACTGTATAGTCTTATCAACAGATTTTCCTTAAGCCAATAAATCAGCCTGACAAGACTTAGTTTGATTGGTTTAAGCACTGTAGCATGCATTATTTTTTTTATTTTTTTTTTAATAGCTGAGTGATGTCCACTTTAAGCAGCATTTTATTTTTATTTTTTTACTTGCTGAGAATGATGTTTCAGCAATTTAAGGAAAGTTTTAAGGGCAGGCCCATCTGCTGAGATTCTGATCAGGCCCTTTGTTGCCAGCAGTTCATGTTCTCTGATCAGTATTGAGTGGCAGAAGTTGTTTATGCATAAGGTGCAGCAGGTCTTTGAAATAATACATGTAATTTTGCTTTGCCAACTTAGTATTTGAGGTAGGTGTGGCTTATCTTGAAATTCTCTAACCATGAGTTTCTATATTATTCCATTGATTTGAAACTTTCTTTGCATATGTTTTTGACAAGCAATCGACAAAATCAGTGGCTTGAAGTATTGTGCTGTACTACGTGATGGTGATGTATTTGTGAATCATCGGGCAAAGCATCTAGACTGAAAACTTCAAAACCATCAACTGCTTTAGATAAGCCTGCTACAGCGATAGGGTTTATTATGGCACCTGGTGGTTTGGTGGGTAATTAAGGCACTCCAATCAGATTCAGCCTGTGCAGGTTTATATCCAAGGGATGGTTGGGGTTTATTGCTCACATAATGCTCTCATCTTAAATGTCAGGACCAACTTTCCTAGCCCCAGGCTCCTATGCTTCTCGTGGGGCAACACAGGATTAGATGATGATGATGATGTATTCATTGCAGTTTTCATTTTATTTATTTATTTTTTTTAATGGCTTCTGCACTACTTGTATCGCTACTAATGCATCAGCATCACTTGAGTCATAAGTCACGTCATTGTGTGTAAATTTATGTGTCTCCAGTCTCTTCACAGAAATTTCTGACTGTTTCCACCGGTTACTAGTTCAATATTTTCCCATTCTTGCAGAGCTTACTTATTAAGCTGGTGGTCCATTAGGAGCCACCTTTAGTACAATATGAATGAAAATTAATTATGGTTGATGTAATTTTTGACCTACCTTATTAATATCAGTACAGTATTGTGTTTTAAAGATGTTCATTATATGGTGTTCCACTTGGCAGTTAAAATCTTAGGCTGAGATAAATGGAAGATATTGGCAGGGTGGGTTTAGAAAGGACAGGATCAGATACTGTATCCACAATATTAGCTGAGAGTTAATTCCATAGGAGGAGCAGTTGTATGTATTCCATGTTGCATATATGGATTAGGAGAAAGCTCAGTGTAATGGGTAAAAAGGGAGGTTTATAGAGTGTGCTGTACAGAGTAAGAGGGAGTGTTAAGAGCAGTGATCTCTTTTATAGGTGTATTAGTACATTATAAATGTCAGGACCAACTTGCCTAGCCCTGGGCTCCTACACGTCTCTTGGGGCAACATAAGATTGGATGATGGATGGAATGGATGGATGGAGTAGTACATGTGTTAAGTAAAGCTTAGTGACACTTTTAATATTTAATATTTATAAGATAGGATGAAATAGAAAATAAGGTTTGGCATGAAAGAAGGATTGGAAGGATGCGCACAAAGAACAGCGTTTTTAGTACATTCTCATTTTAGGCAGTAATTGAGTCATAGATATTTATACTTGGCAGGTGGGAAGATTCAGATGATCAGACAGCAGTTACAGATGTAATCCTAGATGTAAATATCATGAGTTGGAAAGTCTATTAGTGTATTATTAACAGGTTCAAATCACTATGCAGTATTGACCACGACTTGAATTAGAAATTTATGGAAAAATGAAGAGTGGTAAGAAACAATACTGGAAGAATGAGCCTGGAGAAATGAGAAAAATTCCTGAAAGATTTAGGTTGAAGTTGAGACAAAGAAGAGCATGAGAGTGGATGTAAGTGAAGAGAAGGGTAGATGTGGAAAGATGTGGAAAAAGGTATGAGTGAAATTGCTGAAGCAGCATGTGGTAGAGAAACAGGGTAAAAAGTAATGCTTGGCGTAATAGTGACAAGTTTAGGTTTAAAGGAGAAAAAATTAATGGAAAATGCTGCGTGAGAAATGTACGGTACCTAGAGCGGTGAGAGCAAGGAAGGAGGAATATAAGAGATGAAACAGTAAATCCATCCCTCCATCATCCATACCAATGTTGCCGCATGAGGAACGTAGGAGCCCGGGGCTAGAAAAGTTTGTCCTGACATTTAAGATGAGTGACCAGCCTCACTCATCCCTGAGTGGCATTATGTGAGTTATAAACCCTAACCACCCCATGGATGTAAACCTACACAAACTCAATCCGATTGGAGCACCTTAATTACCCACCAAACCACCAGGTGCCATAATTTGGTAATATGGTTCCCACCCAGCATAGTAAATGGTTTCCTGGTGTATAGAAAACCATTTGGCTTGTTACTCAGTGTAGAGTCACCCATAGGCAGAAAGAAGCGGATAGAATGAAGGAAAGAAAGACAGAAGAGGGAGTATAAAGTCACCTGTAGGCTGAAGAAAGGGGAAAGAATGAAGGAAAAAATGACAGAAGAGGAACAATGGAAGAGAGACAAGGGCAGACACCCAAAGCAGCACTACATTGAGTAACAGATGATAAAAGGAGCGAGGAAGTGAGCGAATGATGAATATGAGAGATAAGTGATGGGTTTAAGAATGATATAAGTACAATGCAACAATAAAATAAAGCTAAGTGGTTTGAATGTAGAGTGATGGTGGCGGGGGGTTAAATTTTTGTCTGGTAATATGCTAGAAATACTTGAGCAGTAAATAAGCTGAAGCAACATAGGGCACCAGGAGCAGCATTAATGGAGAATGTTGAAGTACAATAGTGATGAGGTTGTTGTCAGAGTTCACTGTGGGCAGAATGTTATGATATACAGGTAAAGTACCAGAAGACTGAAGGAAAGCAGTCATAGTTTCAATTTTTTAAAGGAAAAAGAAGTAAGGAAGAGTGAAAGAAAGCAGTTAGGTTATTAACCCTTTAACTGCTTTATACAGCCTGGGCTGTTCCGAGTGCGACTGCTCAATACAGCCCTGGCTGCGCAGGTGAATTTCGAATATAAGGCCATGGTGACTAAGGCCGACCCATGCAAGCATGTTTGAGCCTTGAATACCGAAACCGAAACTGAAAAGAAAACGAAAACCATACATTCCAATAGGGAATCAGACACTTTGATGTTCATCCATGGCTTTACCATGGTAAATATTGAGCTAATATTTCGTTACTATATACTTTGGCATGTGTTCTCTCAATTCCTAAGACAAAATTTGGCCTTTGGGAAATTTCCTTTTTACCCCTATGCCTGCACACCACGGACACCTCCAAAAAAAACGCCATGTGCAGTTAGCGGGTTAAGCATACCAGGAAAGGTGTATCATAGGTCTTTGTGTTTGTGAGTGTAGTGTGCCAGATTGTGTGAGAAACAATGGATTTAGAAAAGATATAGGATGAATAGACCTGATATATTCAATAAGGACTTTACTGGAGAGCATGTAGAGAATAGGAATGCTATATATTGCATTTATAGACACAGAAGACATGTGACAGGGTGGTTTGGGAAAGACTGTGGAGTGTTAAGGGTACATGATGTAGGAGGGAGTTTTTAAGGGCAACAAAATCATTTTGAGGGTACTGTAGTACCAGGTGTTCGTTTTCGTTTTCGTTTTTAAAGGCTCCAACATGCTTGCATGTGTCGGCCTTGGTCACCTAATGGCGGCTCTCCACGCTGCACGATCCATTGCAGCCTCCCTGTTCAGTCCCTTAACCCTAAGGTCACACTTAATGACCTCGTCCCATGTCTTTCTCGGTCTACCCCTAATAACCCCACCCCCAATATTAACACTTCTCACCTTCCTCACCCAATTATCATCCCCCATCCTCTCCACATGTCCAAACCACCTCAATCTACCTCTCCTCATCACAACACCAATACACTCCAGTCCCATCCTACCTCTCAACTCTTCCATTGTAAACCCAGCCCCTCCAGGCCTTGGACGCAGGGACGCACTGCACATCCACCTAATCATTGTCATTTCTGTACGTCTGAGCCGGCGAATGTCTTCCTCCTTCACTGCCCAGGTCTCACTGCCATACAGCATTACACTCCTAACACACGCTGCATACAAAGACCCCTTAGCACGTAGGGAGAGCCCCCTCAATGTCAGGAGAGGCAAGAGCTCCCTGAACTTCTTCCAACCACTTCTCACCCTAGCCACAGAGCTAGCTCCAGATGCTGTGGTCTTTTAAGCATTGATGTAGGTATAAGACAGGGAGTGAGAACAGCAGGTACAGAACTGAAAGTTAAGTGGCATTTAATGGAGTCTTATCATCTGCCACTGGGCTGACATTTCTATTTGATAAAATTGGCACAAGAAAAAGAAGTATGCAAAAAAGTTGTAAAAGGAAAGAGTATAACAAGAATTTGCCAGAAAGTGCAAGTTAGATGATTTGCTGGGTCCACATAAGAGATGAAGTGCTTGAGGAGATTGATAGTTTTAAATGTCTTGGAGTTGTGTTCAAATGGCATAGCTGGTGAGGTTATGGAAATATCATTTTAAAGGAGAAGGGTAACTGGAGAGAAGTTGGTTATATTTTGAATAACTGGGAGGTTAATATGGAAGATGAGAGCCCTCCATGTACAGTAAGTATTGTATTGCCAATACTCGTATGGGAGTGAAACCTGGCCAGTGTGCGACAGAACTGACTTGCTTGTAAGCTGCAGAAATTATGTTTCATAGAATGGCTGGAGGCCTGGGCAGCAGGAAAGCTTTATGCAATAGTGATATTTATGGGTGTCATGGACAGGAAGAAAGAGCTATAGGAAGAATGGGGAATAAGTGAGTGGATATGGTAAAAAGGAATACACTGAAATGGTGTAGACTTGTACAGAGACTACCAAGATGGGGTCCCAAGGATATATTATAGATATGCTCCCAAATATTGCAGCTTTTTCCTCATGTGGTCCTTAATATTTGAGGAAATGGTCAAATCCGAAATAAAGGTTTCAGAGGAATATCAATAGGCAAGCTTTCTCTAATTTACCTATTGATAAAGGAACATCAGAGTTGCTGTATAGCATGAACTTTATCATTACCATTATTATTATTATTTATTATTACTATATTATTTTTATTATTATTATTTTCTCATGTTTACTGTTATTTTCCTGCTACAAGTTGCCAAGTCAGGGCAGGCCAGACAGCCACCTCTAAAAGCTACAAGGTCAACAGAAGCTTATCTCCATCTGCCTGTGACCGCTGGCCACATAACCTCCCACACTGTGATACTGCTGTCCCCTGTACCTATAATTTTGGTGGCACATTGTTAGATCATCTGCCGTTAGTAGTTCATGTTAAAGTAATGTTTCATTATGTTCTGTAACCTTTGTTGGCATTCTCTCCATTTTTAAGTTCAGTATTGCATTACAGAAATATTCTCATGATCAGTTCATTTTGTTGTTGTAACCTCCAAGTGATTTTATTCAGCTTAGAGGAAACTGTTCAAACTGGAGGCTTCTCTCTCTCTCTCTCTCTCTATCTCTATCTCTCCAAATAACATTGCCTTACATTGGTGAAGGATAAATACTTTGTGACTGGATATGTTAATTGTCATTGCCAAATACCTTTTGGGGTACTTGATGAGTTCATAGCTGATTTAGCTTAGTTATACAAAATGAGTGCTCAAAAGTACAAAGTTTTGTTAATCATCATTCAAACCCTGTTTACCACTAGTCCGTTTTCACGTGACTGAGCTTGGTCTTGGCCATTCTTACAACTTGTATACTATGTCATGGTCGAATTAATTTTGATGAGCCTTAGTTACAAGATGTGAGTTCCCTTGGTTACTAGTCAGATGAATCCTCTAGTCTGACTACACATGGCCATCAACCTAGCTAAAGGGGTTAGGGATACTGGTCAGAGTAAAAGTAACTATAGGTTGCACAATACGTAGGGTGTGAGGATTTGAGAAAGAGCAACATGAAAGCACAAAAGCCAGACAGCTATCAAGAGTGCCAAGTGTGGTGGGCAACAGAGGCGTTCTTGTATTATATCACTGTTTTTTGAAACTTTTAAAACAAATTAGCATTCTGTAATAAGGAAAAAAAAAAAATGCTTGAAACTTCCAGTGAATAAAAAAAATGCTCATAACTCACAATTTAAAAAAAGGCTTTAATAAACATCTGTATGCATAACAATACATCTTAAGTGCCTATATAGAAATATCAACAAGGGAGGCAGAAAAGAGAATTGAGCAGTGATTACTTTTTCACAATGCACTTTAACCCCTCCAGTGCAATATCTTGGTGCTGGTGGGGTTAAGCTGGTATGAGGAAAGATGTAGGGATATAAGAAAAGCAACATAATGTTATGGTGGTTTTACATTCCTTCTCTATACTCTGTCCACTTGGCCTTAACTTGAGCAGCGACAAAATCACCCCTTCACTACAGTGGCATGTTCTATTTACTTTTACACTAACCTGGCCTATAGCTGCAATCTTGCATTCTTGAATGTTGAGCTGTAACAAGAGATTACCACAAGGACATAATGCTAGTGACAACAAAATGCTGTGTAAAAGGATGTAAACCAAAAAAAAGCATAGTTTTGTATATTTTTTGCTGTTTTCATACGGTATTATTTATCTTACAATCTCATATTGAAAGGTTTAATGAAGGCTCATACACCTGTCTTCAAAGTTTTGAAGCTGAAACAGAAATGGACATGGCAAGAATAGAATATAAAACACATTACCGAACTGAAGGGGATAAAACTAAAATATGATGATAATCATGGAAAAGTGCTGTGGAATGGGCGTAGAGCTGTAGCATTCTTATTCTTCCACTGAACTAAGGCAAAAGCTCTTGTCAAGGTGGACGAACTTCAGCCAGTGATGCTAGTCACAAAGAAGTGCCATGGAAAGGATGATTGTATTATCTTTTGCTATCAATGAACCACAGAAAATCTCTTGCCAAGTAAAGGTGGACGAAATTGTAGCTGTTGGAATGTTGCTCAGTGTCAGGTCAAGTCACAGGAGGTCAGGTTAGGTTAGCTCAGGTCACATCATTCTGACTGACATCATGGTGGCTTGTTGTTTCTCCCACAGGCTCCAGCTTATCCCTTGCCTTCAGCTGTGAAAGGAAGGGTTCATGAGTGACATAGGAGGCATCATAACACCTTTTTCTTAGCAATTTATATTTGCTTCATACACTCTTATGTATGTTATTTATGCCATTTTATTATATACACAGTTTGCATTAGTGAGATAGAAGTGATCTACCCTAAAGCCACACAAAACAGTTTGGTGGAAGCTATTATAGGCTAAAGGAAAAATACACTGCCTGATTAACTTCACTGCAAGAGATATCCCTTTCCACCATAAAGCTATACAAAATTGTGTGGAACCAACTCTTTAAAGCATACATCACTGAATTCTGGGGAACTTACAAGTGCCACAGGATGTTTTTAATATAATGTTGCCCCCTCCTGACAATTCTCTTCTGCTTAGGACAGACTTTTATAACTGAAAGGGCTAGATGTAGCCCTAAGAAACCCCTTCATTGTAAAGGCCTTTCTTAGGATAATCATTCCATTGCAGCAAAAATAAGCTGCTGGTTTTACCTTAAGTTTGCCCAGGTTTTCATTTTTTTGTAGCTCATTTCTTGCAGCTCAGTAGCAGAAAGACACTACTACTGCTCTGCATCCTTTCCATGGCACTTCATGACAAGCATCGCATTTGTGTTAATTTGTTCGTATAACTCGACACTCAATGAAATGGCAATTTTGGTCTAAGTTAAAGTAACAATATAGTAAAAAAGGGAAGGGACTGACTCACTTCTGCAGTATAGTAAAATGAAGAAGGGATCGAATCACCTCTGCAGTATAGTAAAGAAAGGAAGGGATTCACTCTCTTCTACAATATAATAGGGATTGACTTGCTTCCACAATACAGTACTGTATAGTTAAAAAAAAGGGGAGGGGGGATTGACTTACATCTGCAATATAATAAAAAAGAAGGGACTGACTCACTTCTACAATATAGTGAAAAAAAAAAAAAAGGAAGGGATCAACTCATTTTAGCAATATTACTGGAAGTAAAAAATAGATAGATAGATAGATAGAAAAATAAAACGGAAAGGATTGGCTTGCTTATGCACTATAGTTAAAAAAAAAAAAAGGAAAGGACTGACTCACTTGTGCAGTACATTAAAAAAAAAAGGAAGGGATTGACTCATTTCAGCAATACAGTATAGTAAAAAAAAATAAATAAATAAGACTCGCTTCTACAGTCAAAAAAGTAAAAAGGAAGGGATCAACTCACTTTTGCAATATAGTGAAAAAAATAAGAAGAAAGGATTGACTCACTTCTGGAATAGCCTATTGTGGAGAGAATGGAGAATGAAAGACTGACTAAGAGGGTGTATGTAGGTGAGGTGGAGGGAGGGAGAGGGAGGGGTAGACCGAGGATGAGGTGGAGGGATGGAGTTGAGAGGTATATGAGGGAGGGGGTGAGTTGGGGGAGGGTAGTCAAATGGTGGGTGACAGAGTGACTTGGAGGCGTTTTGTCTGCGGCCACCCTTTGCGGGATTAGGGCGTCGGGCTATAGATAGATAGATAGAAAAAAAAAAAAAAAAAATTAAGGATCCTTCAATATAGCTTGTAAAAAAAAACAAGGAATGGAATTGGTTCTTTTGTATAGTTACAAAGGAAGGAATTGACACACTTCTGCATTATAGTAAAAAAAAAAAAAAAGGATAAAGTTTTTGCAATATACAGAGGAAGGGATCAACTCACTTCTGCAATATAGTAAAAAAAAAAAAAAAAAAAAAAAAAAAAGGGAACGGAGCGACTCACTTCTGCATTACAGTTTAAAAAAAAGGGGGGGAGGGGGGGTTCGACTCACCTCTAAGGCATAGGAGCGAATGACAATGAGGAAACAGATGTAGATGGGTATGAGGATGAGGGCAAAGACTACGTAAGGCCAGTTGATGTGGATGGCGGAGGCGATGAGCATGGTGAAGACGTCAGTGCCAAGGACCACTAGCCTTGTGTAGATCCATGCATATACCAGGTGCCGCCTCTCCTGTAGAAGGGGAAAAGAAAATCAGGTGTTGCATTGTTGGAAAATAATATGTGAAAGTGCTTTTGCTTATTCCCTTCTCTCTCTCTCTCTCTCTCTCTCGTGTGTGTGTGTGTGTGTGTGTGTGCAGATGGGTACAACAGGCCTTCAGACTGATAACTAACTGCTCCCTCCTTCTGTCTATATATCTATCCATTTATCTCTTGGGTACAACCAACTACATGCAGACATACTGTATATTATAAAGATCACCCATTCTTGTCCTTTCTTGTCCCTCCTCCCCACTTTCTCTCTCTCTCTCTCTCTCTCTCTCTCTCTTACCCTCCAGACGCCAATGACAAGGAGCATAGCGACGCCAAAGTGTATAATTGTCTCCAGGAGGTCGTGGATGATCACCAGGGGGTCAAGGAAGCCTGTGGGGTAGATAGATAAGTAGATAAGTAGGTGGAGAGAGAGAGAGAGAGAGAGAGAGTCACACGAATTTAGTTACCTACGTTTAACACCTTCAGTCCAACTACGTATTTATTTATTGCCATCCTGACGATTTTGTTTAGCTTGGGACAAACTTGGGCCCGTATTTTCGTCGGTTCAGGAAGCTCCCTAACACCTTTTCCTTAGCGATTTATTTAACTATTACGCCTTATTGTCCTGTTGTATGTTATATAAATCCATCAGACATTACTATAGTCTACATAAATAACGTACAAAAGGGTTGTTAACTAGCCATATCCAAAAATAAATCGCTAGGGTATAGGTGTTGGGAGCTTCCTTACGCGGTGTGAAAAAGGGCCTTGGAACTGGAGGGGTTGGGTTGGATTTAGCTACCATTTACCCCTTCATTACAGTGGGTTTCTCCTTAGCTGAAGAAAATCGTCTGGAACTAACAATATACCAGTGAATGATGTTGAGCGGACTCAGAGGGGAACTGTCGCTTTTAGTTTCCTTCATTTTACCTCCATACAATTTTACTGAATAAAGAAAAGACAGGAGCACAGGATAGTTGTAAATGTCCCCCCCCCCCTCCCCGTTGAAAAGTGTCTCGAGCTATAAATAAATGAAAAATAGCCAGGGCGCAGTTAACATCAACAAATAAGTGATGACAGTAAACAAGTTAGGAATACGGTGACCTATTGATATCTACGTCTCATCTATACGGAATAAAATCGTGTGGAAGTAGCAAGACAGCATTTTTTTTTCTATTTTGGCCAAAAATTGGTATATACTTCTTGATTGCCGAGTTTTAGTAATAGCCCTAAAATATTGTGTTGATCACGAAGAACTATTAGAACTGTAATACCCTATCGTCCTATTGCCACAGAACTACCAGAATTTAACTACAAAAAGACGAAAATCAGGGACCAGCTAAGAAAAAGATAACTAATAGGTGATGGAAGTGAACACATTTAAAAAGCTGATGTGGATTTAGAAAAAATCCCCGGGCTAAGTCAGGGTAAAGGAATGATATTGGCTGACATGGACAAAAATCTGGTCCAAGTTAAGGTGATAGAGTGATAATTGGTGATTGAGGCGAACGTGATTGATAAGCTCGAATGTACAGTACTTACTTCTGTGTACGGCACGCGCCAGCATCGTACCATTATAGGTGATCAGAGAGATGAAGGTTATCTGAAAGGAAAGATACTGCTTTAACTTCGTGGTGTGGGGACGTATAGAGGACAGTGTGTGTGTGTGTGTGTGTGTGTGTGTGTGCTGTAATCACACACACACACACACACACACACACACACACACACACACACACACTTCCGAGCCACTGAATCGACGTCCCCATCCTCTTCTCCTCCCCTCCATGCCCCACCTCTACGTGTGCTACTTTAAGGCCTAATTATGTATAATTTTCTTCCGTTTTAGCAACAAATTTATAAATTCTTTACACCAATATTTGGCAGTTTTATATCTTAGCTTAATTTTTGGCAATTTTGTATAGATTAACGCTTATGGAGCAAAAGAGGATCGAATAATGGATGGACAGTAGTGGGAGGGTTGATGTATGGTTAGATGCGATTTGATGGAGAAACAGAATTTTGGGCTAATATCACTGTTGTTCAAAAATCTTCATCATTCCCACTGCAGGCTCGTTTTGTGCTAATGATCAGTAAAGTTACAGGTCTCAGTTAAACCCGAGTATCCAGAACCAGTCTTGAGGGTGGTCACCGCGGTTTTCATTACTGGTACCTCATATTTCCTTGGTCACTGCTGCTCTTCCTCATATTTCTTCCCTCACTACTCTTCTAACTTCCTCGTATTTCCCCTGTTATTCATAGCCAAGCTGTCCTATATATCCCTATTTACTTCTGCTCTTTCCCATTTTCCCCGTCACTGCTATTCTAACTCCCATTTTTCTCGTCACTGCTATTCTAACTCCCATTTTTCAGGTCACTGCAATTACGGCTTCCTCGTAATCCTGTCACTTCTGTTCTGACTCCCCCCATTTCCCCTGTCACTGCTATTAATTTTTTTTTCCTTTTCCTGTCACTGCTGCTCTAACTTCCTCATATTTCCTCTTGCACAGCTGGTCTAACCATGTTTCCCTTGTCACTGCAGCTCCAACCCCATATTCTTCCTATCACTGCTCTTCAGTTGCCTGCTATTTCCCTGGCTGACTTACTAGTTCCAGTGCCGCTATGATGATGACCCCCTGCCGCAGCGTGAGGCAGAAGCATCTCGTCACCATTAGCCTGGGTCTTCGTTGTGTGTCAGTCTCCATCGCCACGACGCTAGGATGATCGTGCTGTTTAACGTTATCCTTCGTCACCAGCCCTTCCTCTTGGCTGTAGTGAACCACCTACATCTCGTTATCCAGGGTCGTTTATCGTTCAGCTTCACCAGGTCTTCTGCTTGACTATGTTGCACCACGTAGAGCACCTTATCCTGTGATGTTATTCACGATATACACTACTATTATCCACATTGTGTTGTTGTTCACTCACGAGCACTATTTCTTTATACTTCATTACCTACCGAAGACTCATGCACCGTCACCAAGGCTCAGAGGTCGACACAGACGTCAGCATGATCTCAGATGCTGTGTTGAAGTGGGAAACACTGGCCTTTGCTGGTGTGGTGGTATGTGCTGTGTTGTGAGACTGGCACGGTCAGTGGTAGGATCCCACAGCAACTGCGAGGGAGGAACTGCCGACACAGTGTGACGTTTAAGTTACCAACCAGGTATTATTGCCAGGTTTCAGCAGCATCTTGGGTTCTTTCTCGAAGCAGTGATTGTAGCTTGTAAGTTGTATACAACGTCATTCGTAGCTGTATCTCGTTCATTATTAGACTGATAGCTATAGTTGAGATAAATTTGTTGGATGAATATACAATTGGTGCTTGGCAATTGTTCCCGGGCGCATTCCACTGTCACTGAACGATAATTTCTGGAACCATGAGCTGTTTTGGGGGGATTTTCCAGTGTGTCGTGTACCGAGTACATTCTTTTCACTCAGCTCGAGAGTGGTGACGGAGCGCAACGCTCATAATAGTCGTGTCCTGAGAGAGAGAGAGTGAGACAGACAGACAGACAGACAAAGAGCCCTTGTGACGAGTGACGTGCTGGTTGTGGTGGTGGTCGTGATGATGAACGCTGCGCCCTGTGGCTAGCAACATATCTTTGGTCTCGTAGTATGACTAAACTATTGATTTGGTGAAACGTCTGTTCATTGTTGGCTAGGTTCAGCAGCAGCTGAAAAATGTTAAAGTTACTGTTTCTTAAAAAGCACAGTACTCACCACAGAACACGAATGTTTCCCAAGGTAAACGTTTACAAATTTATGCTTCACATCCCTCACCCTGACAGCCCTCTGCCACTTCCTAATCTTTTACTTCCTGTTAATATCTCCTGAATGTAGGTGTGATTGCTATGTTATGTATGCATTGCTGTAAAGCTATTTTGGAAAAACTCTCTTGTTTATAAATTTATCATTATTGCTTCCCTAAAACAAAAATTCGAGCATAGCTACTGACATGTATCATAAATATAAGTTGGCAGCGTCACCTAGATTATTTTTTTACCCCCATGCTACTACCATACGTCTTTATTCAGCTAAGGTGAATAAAATCGTGTGGAGGTATTACTGGTTATATTGAAAGTACCCCATCGTTGTGTAGGGGTTAATGAGTCCATGTTTCAGAGTGGAGAATTGAATTAAGCTCTGCATATTATATTACCTGCGTACCGTATATGCTTCGTTAGATCGCCGGGTAAAATTAGGTTAGAACGGTAATAAAGTCCCTCGATTACTTCATCAAGCGCTGAACGAGTAACTGTGAGGATATTTTGCAGACTGATAATGTTGGTCTTTAGTTTTTTTTTTCGATAACCTCTTCGATTATTATTTTTTTTTTTCTGTAGTCCGATTTTTCAGTTGTGGAGTTTTACGTAGGCATTATAATTTATTAATATTTGAATTCAGATTTTTGTTAGGGGAAAATTTTACAGGTTTTCACCCAATTTCTTTCTGAGTAAAGCAGATAGATAAATAATGAATAGATAGGTAATTTAGCTCATTGACACAAGTCACATGTGGTATATTCTTGCATTCTCCAGACGATTTTACTCAGCATTGAAGACTTTCGGGTCGAAGAGGCTGCGCATATCCTTCATTAACCCCTACACTACAAGAAACCCCTCGTAGATTGATGAAAATTATCTGGAGGTAGCAAGAATGATACAAAGACGTCGTCTTCGTCGTCATAGTAGTAGCAGTAGTAATGGTAATAGTTGTGGTTATGGTTGTCCCTGGTCCATGTGAACGCCAACCCGGTGGACTGCATGCTGAAATTTGCGGGATAGTCCCCCTGGGGAGGGGGGGAAAGAATACTTCCCCAGTATCCCTGCTTGTCGTAAGAGGCGACTAAAAGGGTCTTTTTGCCTTCAGTCTTTCTTTCCTTACTGTCCTCTTCGTCTTTTGTGTCCATGCTCTTCTTGTTGTATTTCATATATCTTCTGACCTTTGTTTTCCCTCTCCTCCTATCAGGTATGACATTTAATTTCATGGTATGTCAAGTTTAAGGACCTCTCACTGATGTCGACATTTCCTTCCTTCCTGGAAGGGTCAAGCCCGCCAACTCTGTCAGTGCCGACCGTGCCAATCCCGGCTCTCAACCTTGGCACTGCTAACACCGACTCTGTCCATGCCATCTATGTCAGTGACGATTCTGTCAGCGTTGACTCGTACGCCGTCGCTATCGATGCCGACTCTGCCATCACTGTATCCATCAACGCCAACTCTATCAGTATCGCCTCTGCGGACGCCTTGTCTTCATTATTCTTTCCCTCATTCCTTTATTCCTTCCTTTCGGGGGATGTGGAGGGAGCTGAGTGACGTGTATACAATCGTGCAGTGTGGCCACCTGGTTATATCGGTACCCTAACGTGAAGGTGTCCCTCCACAGCACCCGTCATAGTAATTTCAAAATGGTTAACAGTTTCAGAGCTTTTATTATGCATAACAACCTCTGGACATGGATCCGGTTGGTATATTTTTAACTGACCTTTGGAGAGAGAGAGAGAGAGAGAGAGAGGAAAGAGATTGTGAGCAAAAGATATTTAAACAAGAGGTGAAAAATGAGCTAGTTTGATATTGACTGCTTCCTGTTCAGAGTTAATCATTCCCTTTTGTTCTCTGCCCCACGCTTCCTTCCCCAGAGCAAACCAGCAGGCCTCTTTTAACCTTTTAACTCCCTCATGCTCGGGATAATTCTAGTACCACGAGCAGACGACTTCCTTCTTCTAAGAGTGGGTCATAGGAGCCTTTGTTGATACTGTAAAGACGAACTCTCATGGTCCGGGTAACTCTTTATTATTTTATCTCTAGACGATCTATGAGAGATTTTGAACTGGAGTTAGACACATGACTAAAGTGGCACCGTAGCGCCTTTCTCTAAGTGATTTATTCTGGCAGATACACATGGATACTCTCTTCTAGGATGCTTGCATCTTTTTATTAGAACAGACATAGATTGCCTTACAAAGATACGAGAGAAGAAAATTATAAACTGATTATAAAATAAATCACTTAGGAAGAGGTGCTGAGAAGCCTTCTATGCACCTAGAATATGAGCCTTATCTGCATGCTCGTAAATCCCCTAAATGCGGTGTCTTTATTCTTGGTATTATTAGACAGTTTAGTTTATTTATCACCTACATTTAAGTTTTGTTTGTCTTATTAATCGGTGAACAGATAGACAAGCAGAAAGATGCAGATACAGATGCAGACAGATATGATAGGCGAGGCAGTAGACAGACAGACAGACTCGCAGACAGACAAACAGGCAGACAGAGACACATTGGCATACAGACAAACAGGCAAAAACAAAGTAGATAGACAGACAAACAGACGCAGGTAGAATGACGAAGAAAACAGGTAGAATAGAACTGCCTCACATACATACATACATACATACATACAAGAAAGACAGACACGGAGATTGAGAAGGATGAACACGTAAATTGTATCCAAGTTAGGGAGCTGAGATAATTACCTCGTTCTCTCCGCCATTAATCACTTGGTTTTTTTATTTCGAAGCCCTTTCTCCTCCCGTTATTAGGTTTCATTTAACGCATGCAGGAGTGGTGGCTCAGCTTTGTATTTTATTTGGGTCAGTGGTAGACGATTTTATGCAGCTTAGGGAAATATTCTGTTCCTGAGATGGGTCAGTAGATTTAGCTTAATTCTTTCACTGCTCCACTTTATCTCCCTCACTATCGCCACCATTGTACCATCACTCGACACCAGTTCACCACCATTGTACCATCACTGCACCACTTCATCACCATTGCACCCTCGCTTGACACCATTTCACTACCATAGCACCGTCACATCACCACCACCTCTTCACTAATCCATGAGCACCATCCCATTTCATTTCACCATAATCACCACTTACAGCCTAAATACTCCATCACCCCACTCCATCGTCACCACCAACTTCTTTATTTTCATTTTTTCCATCTTCTTAATATATCCTCCACCACGGAACCAAACTCCACCGCCATCACTTCACACCTCTACCTCCCCAGCAGCAGCATCACCCACCACCATTTCACCGTCACCAACCCAGCACCAGCACATCAGCAGTAAAGGATAGCGAGGGAGAGATGGGGCTCCAATTTCACTAGCTCTATGCAAACAACTACTGACTGTTGTTCATCGTTATCTTCAGTCTTTCAGTAACATAGAGAATAGTTCAGCGTACCCTCTCAAAACACTTCCCTTATATTATCCAAATCAGACTACATTAATATTACGCTTACAGTTTTTCATGGGTGGTTCCCCCTGGGGATGGGGGGAGGAAAAAAGAATACTTCCCCAGTATCCCTGCTTGTCGTAAGAGGCGACTAAAAGGGGTCTTTTGTCTCTAATCTTTCTTTACTGTCCAATTCTTCTCTGTCCTACCTTCTTGCTATTTCCGAGTTTCTTCAGGCCTTTATTTTCCTCCTTACTCCCATCAGGTTAGACATTTGGTTTCATGGCATTAATAGTTTAAGGACTTCCTATCGGCGTCGACCCTTCCTCCCTTCCTGAATGAAGCCTTTCAACCAGCTGACCAATCAAATACATCATCGCCAAGCCATCTCATGGTCGCCACTTCTTCACCAAAACCACTTTTGATAAGACCACTTTTATGATAAGACCACATTTATGCTTAGACCACATTTATGCTTAGACCATATTTATGCTGAGACCAGTTCTACGCCAAGACCACTTCTACGCCAAGACCACTTCTACACCAAGACTACTTCTACGTCTCCTTCCCCGTCTCCGTTCCATTGCTAGTCGTATATCTCTGCCTTGATTTAGTGCCACATGGCCTTTGATGCCTGACGCTAGGAATCCATTATTCCATTCCATTCTCTTCCCGGGCAGTTTCGGGATGTTGCCACTGTAGTCTGTGCCACAGCCCTGGTTTCGCACACCAATATGATACAACCTGTCCTTGGCCGACATAGTATGGGTTTCACGTCTTCTCATTCTCGGTTCAGAATTATAAAAAGATGTGTTTAAATAAGGAACGTTACTTAGCTGAGAGATTGATGGGGACGAGTGATTATTGTTATTTATTTACTTTATTTTATTTTTTTTTCTGTGTGTGCCATATGGACAACACTTCATTAATATGCTTAGATCCTCCCCTGCTTTTCAAAGAATTAAAAATGGCCCTCCAATACCTTGCTTTGGAGTCTCCCAAACCTCTCTCTCTCTCTCTCTCTCTCTCTCTCTCTCTCTCTCTCTCTCTCTCTCTCTCTCTCTCTCTCTCTCTCTCTCTCTCTCTCTCAGCTCAGAATTAACTCTGTGTATGACAAAGCTCACTAGGTATGAGTGTTGACTATTATAAAATGTGTGTGTGTGTGTGTGTGTGTGTGTGTGTGTGTGTGTGTGTGTGTGTGTGTGTGTGTGTATGTGTGTGTGTTTTACTCTCATCTCTGAATTAACTAACTTGATGTTTGGCCAAGCTTCCCTCTTACTCAGGAATGTTGACTGAGACCATATCCGAGTTGATGGCCTCAGTTAGTCAGTTTGTTTTCATCTGACGGAACTGGGCCACTCCCACAGCTTGCATATAAAGTCTTGGTTGCATGAAATTCGACGAGCCTAAGGTATGAGATAGAAATGAGTCGTCTTAGGTACTGTTCATGTCCTCCCTCCACTCTGACTACCCTTGGCCCTTAGGTATTGTTCATGTCCTATCCGTGGCCCTTAGGTACTGCTCATGTCCTACCCTTGGCCCTTAGGTACTGTTCATGTCCTACCCTTGACCCTTAGGTACTGTTCATGTCGTGTCTCCAGTCCAAGTACCCTTTGTCATCATCAACTGAGCTGAAACGGGTTAGCGATGTTCATCAGGGTGGAATAAACGAGCTATAGATACTTTTCACGGATTTGGTTGTCTTTAAGCATCTCAGTCTCTTAACTCTGTAGGAAATTCTAACATTGTCTTTAATCCCGCCGTCTGTTTAACAATAACGGTGGTAATGGTACTGCCACATGATGATACATCCCACATCAAGAGGGCTCATTAAGAGATTTTGTTTTTCTGTTTTCGGGTGATATTTTTGAGCCTATGATAAACTTTTTGAGCAGGGAAGGTTATATGCAGCCTTCGTCAATCCCCTCACTACCCTTTGGCTCTCCTGAATAAAATCATCAGGCGGTAGCAGGAATGAACAACAGGGTAACACTTGATGCTTCGGGTCCTCTTCACGGCGGACACCACAGTACATACGGTAATAAACGGAAGGGTGATGTCCTTGTGCTGAAGGACTTAAAATGTCTCAGTCCTGCCTTTCCCTGCGATATTCCAGCTTTGATATTCTTAGTTCTGCCTTTCCCTGCGATATTCCAGCTTTGATATTGTTACTCCTGCCTTCCACTGCGATATTCCAGCTTTGATATTCTTAGTCCTTTCTTTCCCTGCGATATTCCAGTCTGATATTCTCACTATACTGAAGATATTATTAAGGAAAGAGAAACCCTCCATTTTTTTCTTCTTAGTGTTTTTTTTTCTGCCATTTCTTTCCCTCCTCATAACCAGCCATTTCTTCTTAATTGATCTCCAGTCATTTCTTCCTCTCATGTTCAGTCATTTCATCTTGTCTTCATGTCCGGTCATTTCATCGTGTCTTCTTGTCCAGTCACTTCCTTATCTCTCCATATTCAATTATTTCTCCCTCTTCATGTCATTGCTCTTTCATATCCTGTCATTTCCTCTTCATGTACAGCAATTTCCTCTTCTCGCTCAATCACCCTCTTAATTTGTCTCCCCTCCTTTACTTTTAGTGTTTCCATTAACCCCTTCAGTACGATTAAATTTCTCTCTCTCTCTCTCTCTCTCTCTCTCTCTCTCTCTCTCTCTCATGTCTGTATTTATCTGTCTATCCATCAATCCGTCTTTCCATCCTGTCTCTCTCCCTTTCTCCACTCCTCTTCCTTTCCCCCTTTCTCCCCCTCCATCCTCCCTCTCTCTGTCTCTTTCTCTCTCATCCTTCCCTCTCCCTCTCCCCTCTTCAACACACGCCCATATCCAGAGGCGCCAAACAAGAGTAGAGTTATGTAAGCACTGACTCAGTCCTCTTTCACGAGATCATATGACGTTTAGGTTCCTTACTCACCTTCCTTAATTTGGCTGCTTTGTGTCGTTCCTGCCTTTACATTTTTCTTCCAATCTCTCATTCTGTCTCCTTCCCTCCCGTTCTTCCCCTCCCTCCCTCTCCTTCTCTCATTGTTACAAATATAGCCACACTGATGCACGTATTACAGTACACAGTGCCTTTCCCTTGCTTTCATTTCCCTCGGTATATAATCCTTTTTTATCATACTCCCACACACACTGCATACTTATCCCTCTCTTACAAGCTTCTAGCAGTGGGTTGGGTACATTGCCTTTTATTGTCATTATCCTTTTCATATTTGTTTTTGTTATCATCATCATCGTCGTTGTCGTCATCGTCTTCGTCGCCTTCGCCATCGTCTTTTTCATCGTCGTCTTTTTGCGTTTGTATTCGTCTTTGTCTTCATATTCGTATTTATCTTCTTCGTCATCATATTCGTCATAGTCATCATTTAAACAACTATAAAAGGAAGGTTGGGGAGGGTCCAGAAACAGGAACAGTTCCCCGGAAAACTCCAAAATAGGACAATACAGAGAGAGAGAGAGAGAGAGAGAGAGAGAAAGAAATTACACCACAAGAAAAACTGTTTTAAAAATTCTTTCTAATTATCTTCCAGGATATAAAGTCCTTCCAGTTCCTTCCTTAATTTCAGTCTTATAATTAAAGACAAAAAGATCTATTATTTTTTATTTTATTTTGTTTATATATTTTTTTAAGGGTTGGTAAAGGGTGTAGGTGTTTTAGGGAGGGGTCTAAGGGCAAGGTCTATTTTTTTTTTTTCGAGTTTTATTATTATTTTTGTCGAGATTTATTATTTTTTTGGTGAGATTTATTATTTTTTGTCGAGATTTTATTATTTTTTTGTCGATATTTATTGTTTTGTTGAGATTTATTATTTTTTGTCGAGATTTATTATTTTTTTGTCGGGATTTATTATTTTATGTCGAGATTTTATTATTTTTTTGTCGAGATTTATTGTTTTTGGTCGAGATTTATTATTTTTTTGTTGAGATTTATTATTTTTTGTCGAGATTTATTATTTTTTGTCGAGATTTATTATTTTTTGTCGAGATTTATTATTTTTTTGTTGAGATTTATTATTTTTTGTCGAGATTTATTATTTTTTGTCGAGATTTATTATTTTTTGTCGAGATTTATTATTTTTTTGTCGAGATTTATTTTTTTTTTTTGGTCGAGATTTATTATTTTTTTTTTTTGTCGAGATTTATTGTTTTATTTTTTGTCGAGGTTTTTTTCTCGAGATCCATCTTTTTAAGGGAAAGAAAATCCTATATCTTTTTTTGGGGGGAGGGGGAGGTTTTGGTTTTTATTTATATTTATTTATTTATATATTTATTGGAGGGGATGCGGGTTTTGGTTATTTTGAGAGTAAGGAGTCATTTTTTTTTTTTTTACTCAGGGTATGGGGAAGATGAGGGATTTAGTATATCTATTTTTGAGGTATATATATTTGGGGAGATGAGGGGTCAGGGCCACATGCATTTTGGGGGGTAAAGGATTATTATTATTATTATTATTATTATTATTATTTATTATTGTTATTACTGTTTATTATTATTGTTCTCTCTCTCTCTCTCTCTCTCTCTCTCTCTCTCTCTCTCTCTCTCTCTCTCTCTCTCTCTTTTGTGGGGGCTCAGGGGTGTAGAGTCAGTCATTAAGGATGTTTCCAGCAGGGCTAATACACAGTAAATCGTTCTTAACTGCTCCGGGGATCAGCATTACCGTAGCAGCGGGTGGTGGTCACATTAGAGAGAGAGAGAGAGAGAGAGAGAGAGAGAGAGAGAGAGGCGAATTAGAGATAGTAAGAGAGAGGAGAGAGCGTCTGAGGTGGGAAGTGAGTGAGATAGTGGCTGAGAGGATGTGAGACAGAGAGACGTGTGTGTGTGTGTGTGTAAGAGAGAGAGAGAGAGAGAGAGAGAGAGACGCATTTAATACCTCGTCCGTCCTCGTCATTCGTCCATCTGGCAGCAGAGAGAAAAATAATTTTGTATTTTGTCAGCTCCTGATTGGCTTCCTGCTGCAAGAATATGGAGCGAAATTAGGTACGAGAGAGAGAGAGAGAGAGAGAGAGAGAGAGAGAGAGAGAGAGAGAGAGAATACTACACATGATGAGGTGCTGTGGCAAGGTGGAGACTCATAGCTTTGTCTTTTTTTTTCTTTTTTTTTAATAGCTTCGTGAATAAAAAGCTATAGTGACGAAAATCTTGGTCGCATTTAGGTGAAAGGAGTACATGTATTTGTGTGTGTTTTTCGTTTTTAATATTACATCACTTTCCTAATATGTTCACGAGAAGATCCGTTTTACCCCCCTGTTCTTATGGCTTTCATAATAATAATAATAATAATAATAATAATAATGAAATGCATCGGACTGAACGAACAAATTTTCTCATTTTATTCCGAAGAGCGATAACCTTTCCAATCCGTCGAGGCGTCATTTAATAGACTACGTATTTTTCTCTCCCATTTTTCATTTCCCACTTTTTGATTAATTTTCTGTGTTTTTCTGTTCAAGATCTACTCTCAGATTGTCAGTAGGGGTAGATTCCATAATTGATAGGGAATTCGAGACATATTTCATTTTCTGCATAAGCCTGTCAGGTTACATGTGCAGGTGTTTGGTGCGTAGGAGGACTGATGGGCCTGTGGGAACGGGTTGTTTAATATCTATGCCCAGACTTTTTAAAAAATATTGGTTTCACTCTACGTAGCTGTGGAGATTTCGTGACACTTGTTCCTTAGCGATTTTTTCTGCATATTACACCTTCAGTTCTCATTATTTGCTGCATCTCAAATTGAGTTGATATTAAAGCAGTATAAACAGTATATAGGGAAGGTCAGGGTGTGATAGGCAAACTAAATCGCTAAAGAAGAGATGCCACGAAGCTCTCCAGGTCATCTAGAATCCGGGTCTGTGTTCCAACTAGTGCTCTAACATCAACACGAGAGCACCCTAAAAAATTGAAAAAGTGTCATCGTTGTGAAGGGAGTAATTTCATTCTCTCTCTCTCTCTCTCTCTCTCTCTCTCTCTCTCTCTCTTTAATGCTGCTGTTTATTTCATAGCTTCTAGAGTTTGTTATTGTCAAAAATATGTTTAGGTAGTTGGGTTTAGACACGTAATGTTATAAGTTAGGTTAGATTGACTAGATTAATTAAGGTAAGATTAGGTATGGTAAGGTAAAAGACAGATTGATTAGATTTAGGTTGCTTAGGTAAGAAAATATTAACAGGTATATTAACAGGTTCCATCACTTGCTCCATATACTCGTAATACCCAATGTTTTTGACGTTCGTACTTCCAATTCCCCCTTCCATGTCCTTATCTCCACACATTTTTCTCACACTTTTCGCCCCGTCATTTTATAGTGTCAGGTTACATTACGCCTGTTTTTCTGCTCAATTGATAGTCTTCAGGGGTGGCGTAGATAAAAGTGTGTGTGTGTGTGTGTGTGTGTGTGTGTGTGTGTGTGTGTGTGTGTGTTACATTGATCTGATACTGAATTTCACTGTAATTTTATCTGGGGTGTTTGTGCAGGGGAGGGTCTGGCCGCTTTCAATAGCAGTTTTCGAGAATTTAAATGTTGAGCAGGTGTTAGATTTATTAGTCAGCGCGCGCACACACCCACACACGTCCACCCACTCACACACTCTCACCTTCCCCACCTACTCACCCCTCTCACCCGCCCGTCTCTCTCATCCCACACACTCACGCGTCATCCACATCAACTCGTATACCTTCTCCCTGCCATCTCGTATTGAAGGAGTTAAAGAGGGATACATCCAACCCCTCCAGTTCGAAAAGTATCTCCTGAGCTGAATAAAATCGTCTGGAAAGAACAAGAATACAAATGATATCCCGTGATTGAAGGACTTACCCCCTTCAATCATGTGATGTGTTTTGATTTATTTCTTGTAACCTTCAGGCGATTTAATTCAGCAATGGGGAGACCTTTTTAATGGTAAGTGATATCTGCCTCCGAATTGAGCCTTCTTTCCTTCCATTTTCCCATCTCTCTCCCCTCCCTCTTCTCCACCTTTCTCCCCTCCCTTTTCTCCACCTTTCTCCCCTCCCTTTTCTCCACCTTTCTCCCCTCCCTTTTCTCCATCTTTCTCCCCTCCCTTTTCTCCATCTTTCTCCCCTCCCTTTTCTCCATCTTCCTCCCCTCCCTTTTCTCCATCTTTTTCCCCTCCCTTTTCTCCATCTTTTTCCCTTCCCTTTTCCCCATCTCTTCCCTCCCTTTTCCCCATCTTTTTCTCCCCTCCCTTTCCCCCATCTCCCTCCCTTTCCTTCCCCCCTTTCCCTCTCTTAACTTCCATCATCCTCTCCCCCATTTTCGTTCCTCCCATCTTCCTTCGTGTTCCCTGCTTTCTAGCCTCTCTTTCTCTCACCCCTCCATCTCAACTCCTATCCTGTTCCCTTCCTACGCTATCATTCCCTTCCCCTCCCTTTCCCTCCCTTTCCCCTATTCCCTTTCTTCCCCCCTTTCTTTCACCATCTCCCCTTCCCTTCCCCCATCCCCCTCGTCTCTACATTAGCAAATTAAAGTGAACCATCCATCACTGGGAGACGCGCCCCCTCCCAGCCCCCACAGCCCCCAGTACTCGGTAAAGATTAAGTCCAACATCTCCTTCCATTACCTACAATGGACACTGTTGGCTGAACGTGAACTCAGTGTACTACAGGCTGAAGTTGCTGCAGTTTACCTTTCTCCTTTCGGGGGATGGGGAGGGAGTTGAGGAACGCTTTTATACCTGGGCAGCGGAGTCACCCGGTTAGATCAGTGTCACCAGAGGAAGGCGTCTCTTTTGAACACAGTGCAGTTCCTTCGTTACATACGTTCTTTAAAAATCAGGCGAATTTTTAGTGGAAATTGCCGTCACTAAAAATGTGTTCGTTGACACATTCAGTGTTGCTATCAGCAGACGATTTTGCTCAGCTTAAGGGACCGTCTGATACTACAGGGTTAAAACAACTTCCCCTTACTCCTTCACTACAAAATCACTCTCCCAAGATGAGTAAAATTGTCCGGGTATAGCAAGAATGAATAATAGGTCATTTGAGTGAAGGGATGAATTGAAACATCGTACCTTTACCACCGATAAAGATTGCTGAACAAGCCTTTTAAGTGCTCTCTGGAAATCAGCATAATTGTGGATGGAAAAAATTGTAGCTACCTGTACTACCTAACTGCTTCATGTGTGTGTGTGTGTGTGTGTGTGTGTGTGTGTGTGTGTGTGTGTGTGTGTGTGTGTGTGGATATGTAAGCCTGCCAAATTTATTAAACGTGAGTGATTTTTTGACCTGTAAAAGTTAGATATAAACCTCATTCTTCTTGTAATGTGAGGGTGCTCTTCTTAATCGGAATAAAATTATCGGTAATATTAAGGCAGTAGAAATGGCGTACACAGGCTGAGAGTTTAATCTGGTCTCTTGACATAATTCTTTGACTTAGAAATCTGTGTGTCGAGTCTCAAGTGTCCAGTAAATGCAGACTCAGTTCTAACTCTCGCTGCTTTACACTGGCTTCATTTTTTTGAGTTGTTGTCTTCTCTTTGTGCAGGAGAGAGAGAGAGAGAGAGAGAGAGAGAGCAGTACAGTTCAGGCCCCTCTGCCCCTGTGCCATTTGCCTGTGTATGGTTTGTCAATAGTATCGGAGAACATGGAAATGGATCCCGCGCACAACAACACCCGAATCAAGAGAGACACACCGCACCACCATCACAATCACCACTCCCTTTTGCCCTCCACACCGAAAGAAAAAAAAAGAAAGAGAGAGAGAGGACGTGGTAGTCTGTGTGGGTATATTTTTCAATACAGTCTGCATGGGATCTACTGTATATCTTCTTCATCATCATCAGGAGAAGCATCACCATCACCGACTCTTTTCCCTCCACACTATATAAAAAAAAGTTTATGATTGTCTATAATTTTTCAGTGTTATTTGAGATCTGCTGTATTTTTGTCTTCGTCGTCATCATCATCATCAGTAGCAGCATCAATACAAACATCATAATCAAGAGAGACACCACACCAGCATCACCATCATTCACCATCACCACTTTCTTTTGCCCGACACACTATATAAAAAAAGATATCTGTTTATATTTTCAGCACTGTTTGGAATCTTTTGCAGTTCAGTTGTTGTTCTCATCAGCATAAATGTGTGTGGTTGTGTAAGAGAGTCAAGAATAACGCAGTAACTAATCATGAGTATTAATGTGCAAAATGATTAGCTGTGATGGAGGGATGGAGAGAAATATGAGAGAGGGATGTGTGAGTTGAAGAGGACAGTTAAATGGCAGAGGTCAGGGCGACGTGGAGGCAATTTGTTTGTGGCCACTCCTTGCGGGATTAAGGCGTCTGGCAATAGATAGATAGATAGAAGGGTATAGGTAGAGAGATATAGAGATAGATTAGCTGTGGAAGTGTTACAATCTTCTATAGACTGATTAGGATATCGTCTATAGTTCGTTTACCTGAGCTTAGCGAAGATTTGGGTCCTTTAACAACATATTTCCCGTGATTCAGTGGCCGAATAAAAGAACACTACGGCTCCCTTTCTGTGGCACTTCTTTGTGACTAGCACTATGTTCTAGCTTTAATCCCTTGTTATAGCTCAGCATTCAAGACAGAGAGACGGAGTAGTTTTAGGCTCTACTTCCATTCCATAGCACTTCTTCGTGATTAGCGGCATATTCTAGCTTTAATTCCTCGTTGCATTGACGATGGAGGGATGGCAATTTTAGGGCAACTAAAGTGAACAGATTATGAGTCCGGTGACTGTACTTCCTCTCCATAGCACTTCTTCGTGACTAGCACCATATTCTGGTTGTGATGTCTTGAAGGCTATATTGCATTTAAGGTGGAGAGATAGAGATGGCAGTTTTAGGCCAGGTTAAGGTGAACAGAGTGAAGTGTCCAGTAATTTCTTTCAAAAATATGCATGGAATTCTTGTCAAAGGAGAAATATGTGTTGGAACGCTGACAGAGGAGCCTCAATTTTTTTTTCTGTGAATTTATTTTTTCTGAGCTGAATGAAATCGTCTGGTGAGAGAGAGAGAGAGAGAGAGAGAGAGAGAGAGAGAGAGAGAGGGAAGGAGGGGGATATTAGGGTGAGTTTTATGGAAGCAAAGAGAGAGAGGCATTTGCTTAGTGAGCTGCAAGCATATGAGAGAGAGAGAGAGAGAGAGAGAGAGAGAGAGAGAGAGTATAAACATGAGTCAGTGCAGGAAGATTAGGAGAGGGAGTTTGAGAGGGAGGGGGAGATGGGGGGGAGAGAGAGAAAACAAAGGAGACGAGGAGGGGAAGGAGAGAGGGGGAGGGTGTAGGGGGAGGGGGGTCTACATTAACTGAATTTGGTCTTTTCGCAAGGCAACAAAAACCCTAATGTGTTCATACACCCCTGAACAATACCCCCTGCAAAGTATGCTCTGTGTGTGTGTGTGTGTGTGTGTGTGTGTGTAGCCAGTGACTGTAATAAACCTTTTAGCGAGCATAAGTCCCAGTCAGACGTATGTTAGCGAGGTAATGCAGTGTTGGATTATTCTCTCTCTCTTTTTCTCTCTCTCTCTCTCTCTCTCTCTCTCTCTCTCTCTCCGTTTGCGAGTTAGTGTAGTGTTTGTTTGTCTCACTCCCTCTGTCTTGTTTTTTCCATCTATCTCTCAGTCTATCTATCCATCTTGTTCTCTTTTATTCTGAGATGTTTTAAGTTCATTATTTTGTTTTCTTTTAATACTTTTTTTTATTTAATTTCTTATGCCTTTTTAAATTTCCACTTGCCTTTATTAAATTAGTATTTCATGTATATTAATTTATCTCCTTTGTTTTATATTACTCCTATATCTGTTTATCTCATTTACTACTCATGTCAGTTTTATTACGGGCCTCTTATTTCTTTCTTCTCTTATTACTCTTATTTCTTTCTCTTATTGCTCGTATTTCTTTTCTCCTCATTCATTTCTCTCTGTTTTTTCTTTTACAAGTTTTATTTAAGCTCAGGTCGTAATGGCTTAATATATAATTCATAAGCCATCAGTCTGTCGGTCAGAGTGCAATTTCCTGTTCATAGTTTGTCCCTTTCTTTATTATTTCCTTTATTTATTTTATCGTAGTTTTTTTTCAAGAGATAATTTTTGTACAGGTCAGTTTTTCTTACATTGTCAATCCGGTGAATCTTATATATGTGTCATCACTGTTTTCTTTCCTTTATTTTTTTTATTTAGATTCCTGTTACTTTCTTTTGGCTTTCCCTGTTCATTTTTTGTTGTGATTTATTTTTTTTTAGTTTTCTCCCATTCATTTTTTGGCTCGTGTTTTTTTTGCTATGTATTGTTTTTCACTCAGTATTTTCCGTTTACGTTTTCCTACCTTTTTACTTCTTCCACCTTTTATTTTTTTTTTTTAAGTTTCTCTCCGTAGTTCCTCCCCGGCGCCTCCCCCCCCTTTTTTTTGCGTTTTTCGTCTGTTTAGTTTTTTCCTGTTTTTTTCCTGTAATTTTTCCGTCGCTCATTTTTTTTTTTTTCCATTTCTTCCTCCAGTTTCTCCCCATTTATTTTCTTTCTCAACTTCCTCCTCAACCCCCCCCCTTTTTTTTTTCCTGCATTTCCCCTCCTCTTTTTTTTCATCCATTCGTTTTTTTCCTCTTCCATTTTTCCCCACACACTCAGGCTTTTTAACGATACTTCTTTTATCTTTGTATCTCCAGTTTTTTGCGTTTTCCTATCCCTTCCCTCCGTTTTGTTTTTTGTCATATTTCTTTCAGCTTTTCCACCCATCCAGTTTTTCGCAAGTCGTGTTCTGAAACCAGCATCTGTTGTTCCTGTCTTTCTCTCTTTCTTTCTTTATTCTTTCTTTCTCTCTTTCTTTCTTTATTTCATTTGTAGACAGAGAAGGGCTTGGGGTTTCTCTGTGTAATGGGGTTCTTGCCCTCGAATCCCATCAAGCTGAGAGGTGCGGTAAGGAGAGGAGACGGACAGGGATGGGTGTGGGAGGGAGGGATAGCGATGGGTGTGTCATGGATAAATAGGGTTAGAAATATACTAGGGGTGGGTATGTTGGGGGAGGATAGGGATGGATAGGCAGGGGATGGATAGGCAATGGACGGGGATGGATGTGCGAGGGATGGAGAGCAGGGTATGCCAGGGATAAGTTGGGTAAATATGCTAGTGATGAGTATGTTTAGGGAGGATAGGGATGGATAGGCAGTGGATAGGGTTGGGTGTGCGAGGGAGGGATAGTAATGGGTATGTCAGGGATAGATCTACTTGTGGATATACAAGAGGACAAAAGGGATGAATAAGTTAGAGTTGATGTTTGTGTGGGAATGGATGGATAAGAGTGGTTGTGCTAGGAAAGGATAAAGATAGAAGTACTAGGAGGATAGAAATGGATTTTTTAAGGATGGGTGATCTTAGGGAAGGATATACGAAGGAGTGATATGTTAGGGATGGATACGTATGGATATAATAGGAGAGGATAGGAATTAGCGAGGGATGTAGGGGTTCGAATAATGATGATGATGATGATGATGATGATGATGATGAAGTTAAGGATTATATGGGATAGATATGGAAGGGACATTTTATGGAGAAGGGCAGAAGGGAGGCAATGCAGAGAGAGAGAGAGAGAGAGAGAGAGAGAGAGAGAGAGAGAGAGAGAGAGAGAGAGAGAGAAGGGCAGAAGCAGGTAGAAGTGGATTGAAAACACATGAAGGGGAGCCATGTTACTAGAAACCTATAGGGGAGAACTTTATTGAAAAAAATGTGAACTAGAGAAAGTGAGCCAGATATTTGAACAAAACTGAGCAGTAAAGGGGGAAAAGAAATAGAGGGTTGCAGGAAACAGTGTGGAAAGGATGATATGATGAGGGGAGAGGAGGGGGAGAATTGAAAGGTCTAGATGAGGGAAATTCATATATAAAAGTCTAGGGAGAGTAAAACAAACATATGGACAGAATCTAGACAGGAGAGAGGAAGCAGACAGAGTTAGACAAGGAGAGAGAGAGAGAGAGAGAGAGAGAGAGAGAGAGAGAGAGCTTCATGCATAAAAAGGAAACCAGGAAAAATAAAACAATAATTGAACTGAACAAGGAAGACGAAAAAGAGAAGCAGAAAGTAGTGAGAGTAGGTTGAGAGGAAGGAAGGGGAAGGGGAGAGGAAGGGGAGAGCTCCGTGAGTGAAAAAAATAGTGACTCAATAAACAAATAAAGCGTGGGATTGTAGAGGAAATATATGGAGAGAGCCGATAAGGAAAGAGAGAGAGAGAGAGAGAGCTGGAAGATAGAGTAAGGATAGGGAAGCAGTGAAAGGGAGTGTGAGAGAAGGAAATAGAATTGGAAATGAGGGGAGGGGAGAGTGAGAGAGTGAGGTGAGGAGAAAATGAAAGATAGGGTGAGGTAAGGAGAGAGAGAGAGAGAGAGAGAGAAAGAAAGAGAGAGAGAGAGAGAGGTTAGGGAAGGGTAGGAGATAAGGAGAAAATGGATGAGAAGGGAAGTGAAGTGAGGGGGAATGAAATCGAAAGTGAACGAAGGGAAGAATGAGAGAGAGAGAGAGAGAGAGATCTAGGAAGAAGTCCTCGCGATGGAAATGGAAGGGAGGAGACTAAATTAAAGGGAACAGAGAGAGGGGAGAGAAGAGATGACGAAGGAGGAGAGAGGGAGAAAGGAGAGAAGAGAGGAGAAGAGGGTAAAAGAGAGAAGGGGAGGGGAGAGGAGAGTTAGGGAGGAGAGAGGAGAAGAGGGTAAAAGAAAGAAGGGGAGAGGAGAGGAGAGTTAGGGAAGAGAGAGGAGATGAGGGGGGAGGAGAAGGAAGAACATGAGGGAGAAAAGGGGAGATGAATAGAAAGATGAGGACAGGAGGGACAGTAAGGGGAGAGTGGAGAAAAAGAGAAGAAAGAAATATAGAGAATATGAGAGGAGGAAAAGGGAAAAAGATCTGAAAAGTGAAGTAATATGGATAGGAGTGAAAGGAAGAAAAACCCGAGAACAGTAGATAAGGGGAAAGAAGAGAAGGTGTGAGGGAAACAGAGTGTAGGCGGGTGAAGGAAAGGGAGGGGAGGAGGAGAAGGAGGGGAGGTAGGTCAAAGGTGAGGTGAGGGAAAATAGGAGGGAACAGGAGGTAGAAGGTAAGGGGAGGGGACAGGAGGAAAGAGGTGAGAGGATCAAAGGGGTAGGGAGGGGACCGGGCGGGGGGGAGAGGAAAGGTAAGGTAGGGCGGGGAGAGGTAAAGTGAGGGGAGAGGGCGAGATGCTGGAGCAGTGGAGCGTGCGTCAGTATCAGAGTGGACACCGTGAAGTGAGGAGCCAGTAGTCTCCCTCTCGTCTCCCCTCACACGTGTCTCCCCTCGCAACTTCCCTCAACCTTTGGTCACCCCTTCCTGCTTCTCACCTCCCTTCTCCCCGCTTGTTATCTTTCTTGAAGGGGCCGCACTTTTCTGGGTATTTTATATTACGTTTTCCGTGCCTTTATCTTTACGTGCATTTCCTCGTCTAGTAACTTTGTTCCTACGTGCATTTCCCTGAACCCCTAAAGGCTCTTCCGCACGATCACTGGGCGCCTGTGATGTCCAAGCATTTTAATCATCAGCTTCAAAACACGGTGACGAAACAGGCCCCAGAAAGTGGATCAGCAACAGGGACGGCACTTCTCTTCATCTGGTCCACACAGTCATTTCCCAGACGTTCTCCATTACCACAGTTATCCATAGATCGTACAGACGGGCCTTAATATTTTTTCCTTTCCCCACATGTAGTTTTTCGTCTTGTACCTGCCCCTACACACGAGCATTTTCTTGGTACTCCAATGTCCGTACCTTTCCCCTCGCACGTACATATCTTCTCTCTCGTGTCTTATCGTAAGTCTTCTAGCATCTTTACCTGCCCCCGCACGTCCATTTCCCCTCACGTGCCTTTTCCTGAGTCTTCTGTGCCTTTCTCAAACGTGCATTTCCTCTTCCACAAACGCTTTCTTGATTTTTGTAATGTCCTTGCTTTTCCCCACACACGTACATTTTCCTGGCCCTCCTAAATTCCGTACCTTTCCCCTCGCACGAACCTCCTCTGTTTTTAAAATTCTGGAACCAGGTCACGTAAAATTTTGTTGGTGTATTCTTGCCTCCTCCAGACGGTTTGTTGGTGTATTCTACCTCCAGATGGTTTTCATGTTAAGGGAGACCTTTCCTAATGAAGGAGATGAGTGAAATCTTTTGTCTTTAACTCCCAGGTCCGAAAAGTCTCTCATCAGTTGGGTAAAATCGTCTGGAGATCGCAAGGATAAAAGAAAATATCATGGGATTGAAGAGGTTAATTGTTTCTGTATGCTAGGTACCGTCAGACGATATTCTTCAGCTTAACCTTATCAGTTTGATGGGGTGTTTTAAATCATCTTTCTCCATCCAGACGATTTTATTCAGCTTTAGGAAAGGTGTGTTGTACTGTAGTAATTAATGAAGGCTCTGTCCAACCCCTCCAGTTGGAAAAGTCTCCCCTAAGTAAAATCGTCTGAAGGTAGTAAAGAAAATACGTCATTGAAGTAGTTAACACCTCTCTCTCTCTCTCTCTCTCTCTCTCTCTCTCTCTCTCTCTCTCTCTCTCTCTCTCTCTCTCTGTCAGATAGATAAATTAAATACAAATAAAGGAAGTAAGTAAATAAAATACTGATAAAAAAATACGGAAAATAAGTAAGTTAAATGCATAAATAAATACGTCATTAGAGTGAAGTGGTTTAAGGAGGATAAATCAGGATCCGTATTTATTGACTACTGAGCCGTACCCCTTCACTCCCAGGACGTATTTTGGTCTTTATTCCAGCCAGCAATAAGCGATTTTGTTAGACTCAAGGTAGGTTTTATTTCGGAATAGAGGGGTGAGATATAGCCTTCATTATTTCCTTTACTACTGCACATCTTTCCAGTGTTGAATATAATCGTTTGTTGATGAATGAAATAAGGAATACGAGTTTAGGGACCTAAGTAGTGCATAAGATGGTTGGTCACTTGTAAATGGGAAGAAGGAAATAAGAAATACGGATTAAGGGACCTAAACAGTACATTAGATGGTTGGTCTGTAGTTCTGTTTTCGCTCCAGCAACCACCAGACACCACAGCCAAATCAGAATTAATAATAACGTTAAAAATGCAATAACGTAAGATTTTTAAACTAATATTTTGCGGTCGTGGAGATCTCGGCGTCGTAAAAAAAAGTCCTCTGTCTCTGTCTGTCTGTCTCTGTCTGTCTGTCTGTCTGTCTATCTGTCTCTATATTTACCTATCTATACGCGTGCAATTTGTCATTCTTCCACTTCCCTTACGTGCAATCTCTGCCTCGGCACGTGGCACTTCTTACGCACTACTTCACCTCACGTGCACTTCCCACCTTCCATCTCCCCAGTACGTAACACCTTAACATCTTAAATTCCGCGATTTATTTATTTATTTATTTTTTTTTTTTTTTTTTTAAATAACAGAACGGAGGAAGGAAAAACAAATGGAGAAAAAAAAATAATCCATACACCAGATTACTGGTGTCCTCTGTTCATAAAATATCTGTAACAGTTAGACTTGAAGAGTTGTAGGTTGAAATTTGGAGGAAAACAACTCTGGGGAAGCGAGTTCCAGAGAGATGCAGTTCGGGGAATGAAAGAATTCTGATAGGCAGAAGTTCTGCAATATGGTTGAGTGACATTCCAGTCATGAGCGCTAAATTACGTTATTATTTATTTATTTATTTATTTTTTAGAATGTCCCGTATTTTTTTTTTTTTCAGTATACTCATGTCAATTTCACGTGATTTTTATTAAGCTCATAAAAGGAGTTAATGAAGGCTGTGTTTAACCCCTCCATTCCCCCCCTAAAAAAAAAAATCAATCTTTTCTTGTATTGGAGGGGTTAATGAAGGCTGTACCTAACCCCTCCAGCTCAAAAAAATAATCTTAAGCTGAGTCAAATCGTCTGGAGGTAGAAAGCTAAATACGTCATCGGATTGAAGGGGTTAATCTGCGTCTCTGTGTACTACCTAAGTTTCAAGTTTCCACGTAACACTACCACGTTTGTCTCTGAAAGTTCTTACACGTTTATTTTCCTCATTATTTTGTCTTTAAGTTTCTATTTTTTCACGTAACACTACCATAGCAGTTTAAATTGTAACTTACCCCTATATATTCCACGTAGCTTTTAATACATTCCACGTAACTATTATTATATTCCACGTAACTGAAATTACGTTCAGTTTTTCCTTTTACACTTTCTTTTTTTTTTTTTTTTTTTTTTTAAGTCAAGGTGTAACATCGTCTGTATTTTTTCCTACCCTTTAATGGTACAGGTAACAGGTTTCTCCATTTTCTCCCCCTCCCTCCCTGTGCCACCTCCTGCTCTCCCCATACTCCTCTCTCTCTCTCCCCCTTCTCCACCCCTTCCTCCTCCTCCTCCTCTTGTTCGTTCGTTTCTCTCATTTTCTCTGTCCCCTCTTGCCGTCTCCCCTCCTCTTCCTTTCTTTCTCTCTTCTGTCTTTCGTCGCATCCTTCTCCTTTCCTTCCCTCCTCTTCCCACCCCCTTCTCCTTTTGCCTCCCTCCTCCTTTCTGTCTCCTCCTGTTTGCCCCGCCTCTCTCTGTCCCCTTCTCTTCTCTGCCCCCCCTTCCTCTCTACTCCTTCCTCCCCTCTACCCCCTCCCCCTTTATACCCCCTCTTCTTCTATACCCCCTCCCTCTCTCTACCCCCTCCTCCTCTCTTCCTCCTCCCCTTTCCCTCTTCCTCTCTCCCTCCTTCCCTCTCCCTCTTCCCCTCTTCCTCCTTCCCCCTCTTCCACTCTCCCACTATTCCTTTCTCCGTGTCTTCCCCATTCCTCCTCCTCCTCCTCCTCTTCCTCCTCCTCCTCCTCCTCCATGTGTGCGTGTTTGGCGGACCCATTGCCATTTTATGCGTCCTCACACACACCTCCTCCATATCCAACCCACACTTGGTTTTTCTTATAGTCTCCCCTTAAGACCCCACACCCAGCCTTTTTTTTTTTTTTGCATAGTTCCTTGCTAAAATGCTCTATTCACGATTTTCCTTCCACGTTAACCCTCTCGTTGCCCCGGACGCAATTAGGATTTATTTTCAGACGATTTTCTTCAGGTTTGAGAAATCCTTACGGTCGAAATGTTAGCACCTCTCACGTGACCCTTTCTCAGCCATGATCGCACGTAGGAGTTATGTTCAGACTAATATCAGACGATTTTGCTCAGCTGATTGAAATTCTGGCTGTGAGAAGGAGATAAGTATGATCCAGATAATCTCTTTCGTTGCCATGGACACTGACTTAATCTGTTATTTATACATGATGCTGCGACGTGCATTGGAAACGCAATGACGCGTTCTCTTCAGACTGTTTGTAGGCAGTAAGATTTTTAACATAATCGCCACTTTTATTGAAGGTATGACTGTGTTCATACTATTCCCGTAGTATACTGTACTCGTACACTATGAATTGCATCATCCTGACTTCTCTTTCCCACCTGAGGATGGGGTGGGGTCGGGTCCTGAGAGCAGCGAAAGAGAAAGCAAGATAGAAGAACAATATACAGCATACCTAATGATATGTCCATAACAGTGTGCTTGTGATGCAACCTGTAGTGTTCCTTCGGAGGACACTACCCCTCTCCTTGACCTCACTAACATGATTTTATCAGTTACACGTTAGTTTGGCTGTAATATTAGGAAATGTAGACGCCATACGTTTCTCGCCTGTGTATTTATGAGTTGGTGCGGATCCGGGCTGTACAATAAGATTCGCCCTCCAATACTCATTAGACACAGTTTTAGGATGCAGCTGCATTGGAGGCACCCCCTCCTATTGAATAGCAGATTCGCTGTTTACTCTTAAATATTTATTCTTAATTATTTCATTCAGCTGAGAAAAATCTTTGTAGTCAGAGGGTTAATTCTGAAGTTATCATTTTATTTGGATTCCTCCCCCCCCCCTCCCTCACAGGTAGTACTTCATTTATTGTGCAAAGTAACTGTCGGATAACTTCCTGGTAATTTGGGCTGGAAGTGAGTGAATGACAGAATTTCACCCCGAGATACACCGAGAAACTAACCGTGATCTTGAGTGACTAATTGCAATCCCAAGTGACCAATAACCCCGAGTGACAAACTATAACTCCGAGTGACTGAATATAACTCCAAGTAACAAGATATAACCCGAGTGACTTACTGTAACCTCGAGTGACTAAATATAACCCGAAGTGACTAAATATAATCCGGAGTGACTCATTGTAACCCCGAGTGACTCATTTGATACCCGAGTGACTCCAACCCGTGACCTCCGAGGTGAGTCAGGATGAGCACCACACTGGGCCGACTCTGGGCAGCCGTCACCAGGAAGAAGACCTTTCACCTGCCCTCACCTGGCCTCCAGACACACCTCACGCCCGTCGACATCGCGTTCATAGGTAGGTTACATTGCGATAAATTTACTCCTTCAGTTTTATGACTTATTATATTTATCATTACCGTTTGATTCTGTTCCCTTCACACTCCCTCACCTGGTCTATACACCTCAAGCCGTCAGTATCGCTTTCATAGGTGGGTCTCATTACCAGGTATTTAACCTTTTTACCTTAGGACGTATTTTGTATTATTTTCCTAGTTGTGTGCTCACCTTAGCTGCTCTCACCTGGCCTTCACACACATCATACGCCCTTCGGTATGGGGTTCTTAAGTAGGTCCAGGTATTGTAGTATTAAGTAAGGTCTGAAAGAGACACCGTGGTTGGTAGGGGCGCCTACCATCCACTCACTTGATATAGTACAATTTTTAGGTGACTCTGCAATGAGTGACAAGCCAAATGGTTTCTTGCATGTCAGGAAACCATATACTACGTTGGGTGGTAACCGTATAACCAGACAGACAGGTGGTGGTTTAGTGGACTGAGAAATCCCAACTGGATGTGTCCGAGGAGTTTAGCCAAGCCTCATATTAGAGCTTCGAAGTTCCTGCATCTCACTATCACTTTGCACTTTTTCATATCACTCTTACCATCTTCAAACATTTTCTTGAGTTTAATAAAAACTTTGCGAAATTGAAGGGATATTTATAACCTTCATGAACTTACTCACTCAGTGGTATCTCCGTAAGGTGAATCAGATTGTGTGGAGGTAGGAAGAATACATTTTTAAAATAATCACCGGATTGATTGAATGGAAGAAATAAGGAAGGCTGTACTTTATTCCGTCAGTTCTAAAAGTACCTCGAGATGAATCCACCTGGCATTATCAGAAACAAAATTAGAGAGATATCTTTGTTTGGCGAGGGAGCAAAATAAAATATATATTGAAATTAATGGTGTACCAGTAACAATGTATGCGGCACGTTTATGGAGCTCCAATTTGAGTGATTAAGAATGAACGTTTCAGTATATATTTTTCGCTGTGGGACTTAACTCAATCAGCAAATTGCATCGTAGAATTTTGCAGCACACATATTTTCCTCTCACTAAATTCCCCTTCGTTAGTCTGTATGTAAAGTCTTCATCTTTTGCTTCATCTGTCTCTCCTTGTACTAATTCAGTTTTGAGTTAGTGTGCAGTACCGAACTTTATCTCACGTCGCTGTCATTCATTCAGTCCGATGACACTACTTTTATTCATGCAACCTTAGGAGAGGAAAAGGTGGGGAGGGAAGGAGGAAAGTTGGGATGAATTAACTAATGATGGAAGGAAGGAAGGATAGTTGAAGGAAAAGGAGGGAGAAATGAGCGACTTTATTTTAGCAAAGGAAAGACTTTTCGACCTGGAGGGATTAGATATAACCATCATTAAGCCATCACAGACAGAGATCCTTCGTGAAAATAATACACAGATTCCATACACATCAAGTTTGAGCCGTATTCTGAAAAAAGTGAGAGTTGAGGTGAAACTTGAAGCAGAGGGCAGCAGTGCACACGAAACTGTGTGTAAGTTTGCTTAGCGAGCGAATTCATGTCGTCTTGTGAGAAAGTTACCGAGGGAAAAGAAATGCCAAGAAGTTAAGGACGTCTTGCTGTGTCAGAGTTTCAACACACTCCATAATTACTGGACTTTATTATGCTCGCAAGTGGATACGTCTTCTCCGGTTATTCTCTAACCCTTTCATGGTCGAGATAACTCTAGCCTTCTCTTATAGTTCGCCGGACGATTTTATTCTGCTGGTAGTGAGTGCAGTGGCCTGGTACCATTAACCCTCACGTGGTGGGGACATAATGTTATAGTGTTCCTGCCAGAGATGGGCGATTTTTTTTTTTTTTCCCAGCTGAGCCAGTGTTAGGAGTCTGGCAGGTGTAATAGTAAAGATGTTGCTTCTCTGTTGTTGTTTTTTTTCTTTCTTAGACTTACACTGCGTCATCCTCAGTCACGCAGGGCATCAGACCATAAACACATAGTGATTTAGAATTGTCTTGGGTGTTCTCTCTCTTAGTGGTAAATGGAGACGTTCACCATCCACTTAGTCGATGTAGTACTACCTCCAGGTCACCACTTTGAGTGAGACGCCAGATGGTTAACTTTAGGACACTACACAGTACGCTGTGTGGTAACCATGTAACAAACAAAAGGACGCTTTGTTGTCTAGTGTGTTAAGGCGCCCCAGCTGGATGTGGCCGGTAAAAGATACTCACAGAATGCATCTTGGGAGCGTGTGGTTACCAAGTTCTTTGATCGTCTTGACATTACAGCCTAGCCCCGGACCCCTACGATAGTGATAGGGAGTGTACAGGATCAGTTGATGGATGGATATTTCGAAGCACTTTATTACTAGAATGAAATCGTTTGGTCGCAGCATGATAAAATGTAAAACGTCATTATCCATTAAAGCCTACCATTAGCAGTTGAATTATGCAGTTTGTTTCTCTCAGTACACATTACAGAGAACCAGTGTGTGTGTGTGTGTGTGTGTGTGTGTGTGTGTGTGTGTGTGTGTGTGTGTGTGTGTGTGTGTGTGCTTTCTGTTGGCCAGTTTGTTCATTTGTCTAGCGATCCGAACTGGTGAACAGGTTTTGCGGAAATCTGGGGACAACCTTCATTATTGGACTCAAGCGTGCCACAACTTTAGGGGAAAAATTAATCTCCTTACCTTCTCCCCCACCATACTCTCCTCCACACACACACACACACACACACACACACACACACACACACACACACACCTCGACAACAGGACCACCAATGCCTCTATAATTTAAGATTTACTCCTGCAGTTCTTCTTTCCTGTCCAACAAATATTGGTCAATCTCACATACTTAATTTATTCTACGGACTTAATCTGCCCTGTTACTGAAGCTTAGGGATTGCATACCTCCGCCGACGCCAATGAAATTTATAACTTATGCCTGCATCCGAATCCGAATACACCTCAAAATTTAACCAACTATTCCTTGACTCACTGCCAACCAATCCACCAGATTTCATCGAAATCTGATTACAGCTTTTTGAGATCTTGTACACACACACAGACGGACAGTCAGACAGAGACAGACACAGGTGAATACATAACCCCTTCCAACTTTGCTGATGGAGGTAAAAATAAACTGGCTTTCGTAGTTCAGACAAACATCCGGGCGGCTCCAAACAGTGGGAATTCCTCGTTGACAAGAACGTATCGGCTAACCACGGCTATTTTTGCGGTGGCAGTGTGGGCTGGAATGCGGACGTGACAGTGAGAACGCATTTTATACTGTGGTAGGTGGGGGGCGCTTTAGGGGACACAGCCCTCTCAGTGGTGTAGTGTTGACGTATTAGTAGTTGCGGTACCAGGATGATTTGAACGTGAATTTGGTGGACTGCAGTTGAAGTTACCCTCTTGGAGTCCGGCATCTTTCTTCTGGAGGACAGGGAGGGAAATGAGGGTCGTTTGTATATTCTCACCACTGTCATTGGCCATCTGTTTTTCTTACCAGTCACATTCCACACCACATTGTCACCATTCATACTCGTACTCCACACCCATTTGTCACCACTCACTTCTCACCACTCTGTCATCACTCACACTTCTCACCACTCTCACTTCACGCTACTATCACCACTCACTCCACTCTTCTCACCACTCACATTCACCACTCTCACTAGCCACCACTCAACTCACCACTTCCAGTCAGCAGTGACCTTCCTTACCTTTCATTCACCACTTCACTGCTCATACTACTCACACTCACCACTCACTTTTCATCACTCACTCCCCCCCCCTCCTCCTCCTCACCACTAACCACGGCACGTTCCCTCATCTCCATTCCATTCTGTGGCAATTCCCTCCCACGTCGCTCCTACCGTCCATCACACAAAGAGTCCACAGTCGTTCATCACCATCCATCATCATCACCACCCTCACCCTTCACCACACACACACACACACACACACACACACACACACACACACACACACACACACACACACACACACACACACACACACACACACACACACACACACACACACACACACCTCACTCTCAGCACTCATCACTTACTACACACCCTTCATCACCACACACCCCTCACTACCACATACACTGACATTCCTTACCGTCACATTCCTTATCGCTCACAATTCTTGCCACTCACATTCATCCCTCCTTCCTCATCATTCATTCATCATCCCTCATCCCTCATCACTCACATTATCACCACTCATTCCTCATCAGTCACATTCCTAAGCAGTCACCATCCTCACCATTTCACCAAATCACATTCCAGATTCATCGCCACCCCGGTGATTCTCTCTCTCTCTCTCTCTCTCTCTCTCTCTCTCTCTCTCTCTCTCTCTCTCTCTCTCTCTCTCTCTCTCTCTCTATCTCTCTCACTTGTAGCACTTCTTTGGACTTAATTTTTTTAGTGTATACATGTTATTCTCCTTTGTGTGTTTATACTTTATTATTGACATGGTTTGCATCAGTAGCATGAGAGAGAGAGTGAGAGAGAGAGAGAGAGAGAGAGAGAGAGAGAGAGAGAGAGAGAGACACACACACACACACACACACACACACACACACACACACACACACTTCCTCGCCCATTATCCCTACAAAGAGTTCATCTGATGCGTAGCATCTGTAAAGCAAATGTCTCTCTGTTCAATTTAACCCTTTCAGAACGAAGATGCATTTTTCCCATTAAATTCTTGCTGCCTTCGGACGATTTTATTCAGCTTTTGGGAGACCTCGTAGTGAAGGGGTTAATGAAGGGTTTATCTGTTCTGTTCGAAGCCTCCAATGCTGAAAGAAATCGTTTGGCACTTAGTAAGGATATCACACACACACACACACACACACACACACACACACACACACACAGATGGACGGTAATGCAGGAGTAGGCGTGATGGTACGGTAATATAGCGGTAGGTGGGATAAGATGTCTGGATGGTGATGTTGAAGGAGAAAAGTAGGCTAGATTTTTTCAGATTCTAGACCTGTAATGGAACTGTGAGGATAAGGTTTCTAAGATTTATATGGGAGTAGATTTGATGGTAATGTTACAGTAGACGTAATGTGGTGGTAGTACAGTATTTCAGTAGATGTGGCTGTGGTAGAAGAGAAAGATGATATATAACCCTTGCCAGCGAGGAAAAAAAATGATAATATATGCTCTAGGTGGGTGAAGAAGCTTTATTGTGAGAGTAGGCGTGATGGTAATATGGTAGGAGGCTTGATGGTAGTATGGTAGATTATGGTGGTGCTGTAAGACCTGTTATAGTTAGGATAAAAATGTTGTATATATTGGAGGCGGGGAAGAAAGGAAGCTTATCATTATTATCATGTTTAGTTATATTATTTTCTTTTTCACTGGTTTGAATCCCATCACTAAGAAAATGTGTGGTGGAGAGGGACGCCTTGGTGTGGTGGCACCGGGATGATAAGGCTTGGAACTGTCCGGGTATATAAACGTTCCTTTATCCCTTACCTATCCCTGGAAAGAAGGATGGTGGAACTACGAAAGAAGGATAGCTTTAGCCTGCAGTCCACCGGGTTCACATGTGGGTGAGCCTTGGATTTCAGCTACTGCAACTGCAACAAGTACGACAACTTCCTTTTCATGTTATTCTTGCTTCCCCTGCCGCGATTTTTGTTTCTAATACAGATAGACTTTTCAAATAGTAGGGGTTAAATCTAGCCTTCGTTAAACCCCTCATCACGATTAACCCTGGCTGACTAAAATCGCGTGAAAATAGCGGGAATAAGCTGCAAAAATATGTCCCCGGATTGAAGTGGTTAAGTTGCAGTGCGGCAGGGAAGCCAAGAGGACGATTTCTTGATCCGCTGGTTCGTCCCTGTTTGTGTTTGCTCTCTAAACAGTATATTCCCTGACTCTGAGCCTTTTAAATTTTTCAGGTATTGCCCCTCAGAAGCACCAACAAATACTCAGCCAGTTTATATATACCTGATTCAGTCGTTCGCTGGAAACATCACAGTAGTATCGTTCACATACGCACCAACCTCAGCAAACGTATTCATATCAAGTTTATTCGGTGCAGGCATGATAGCAAAAACATTCACATATAGAAGCGAACTGGAAAAAGATAAATTCGTGTCAGCCAGAACATTCACACACAGAAGCAAACTGAAAAAGTAAAATCATTTCAGGTCTGTTCAGTGGAAACATCAGAACAACATTATTCAGACACACCAACAGTCAGCTAATTCTACACATAAAGGATTCATTCACTGGAAATCTGGCGACAGTATTATTCACGTAGAGCAGTTAAGTAAATAGCAGACTTTACCTGTTTTCGTTCATGTACAGTATTAAACTCAGTCCCTTCCCTCGATAGGCTTGACTTTTCCATTTCTTTTCACCGACTTCCTCTTTCCTTCATACACTCGCATCTTCTTTACTCACTGCGTTTACCCCCATCCTTCTCCTTCGCTTACAATCCTCTCCTCCCTCTCCTTACCCCCTCTCCTTCCCCTGCTCACAGTCCTCTCTCTCTCCCACAATCCACTCCTCCCCCGCCTCTTCCTCTCCCTTCCATCTTCCCAGCCTCCCCCATCCACAACCTCTTTATTACCTCACCTTCACTTCCCTCTCCCGCCCATTCCTTCCGATTCCTTCTTTTCCCACCCTTCCACTTCCTCCCTTACCCCCAATCCCCCCTCTCCACCGCCCCTCCCAAACACTCCATCCCTAATCCCTCACTATAGCAAATTTGATCTCCTCTTCAGCGTCCTTTTGCCCTCAGGCCTCTCCCCGGCCCCCCTCGCCCTCACCCTCACCCTTCATCCCAACTCCTCACCCCAACCCCCTACCGATCCCCCACCCTCACCCTCATCCCGTGATTCCTTGGAACTTGTGATCTCCAAAAGGCTCCTCTCCCCTCTCCTCTCCCCCCTCCTTCCCTCGCCTTCTCCCTCTGTTCTCTCTCCCCTCCCGTCTCCCCGTCACTGTCCTCCCTCTCCCCTCTGTTCCCTCCTCCACGCCGAATCCACTCTTTCCTCTCCTTCCTCTCCCCATTCCACATTTTTCCTCCCCGTCTCTCCTCCTTCCCCCAATCCCCCTCCATCCTCCTACCCATCCCCTACCCTCCCTTGACGTAATTTCTGTCCTCCCCTCCTATTCCTCTCCCCATTTATTACTCTCTTTCCCTCTTCCCCCCACCTCCCCATCCCTCTCCTCCTCCCTGTTCCTGAGCTCTCTCTTCTCCCCATTTTCGTTCTTAACCATTCCCCTGCCCCACCCCCCACTCTCTCTCTCTCTCTCTCTCACTTTTCAACTTTTGCTCCTCTTCCTCTCCTTCTTCCGCATTTTTTCCCCCTCGTGTCCCACCCTTCCCCTTCCTCACCCTCTTTTCATCCTGTCTTTCCCCTCCCCAAACCCCCCAGCTCTCAGATCTCCCCGGCTTTCGTCAACGGGATTCAGTTCGGTGACTTCAAGGAACCTAAAGGAGGGAAGGGCGACCATCCTCACTTGTAATGAATCGTTGTCTCAGCCATTACAGCTTCCCGACTCTTCACTCGTAATTTATTTTCTTCCGTTTTCTGGGTAAGGGGGAGGAGGTTAACGAAGCCCGTGTCTAACTCTTACGGTGGGGGGGGGGGTTCTCTTCGCTGGATAAAATCGTCTGGATGAATTATTCTTGGATTGGGAGTTGAGCGGTTGATGCGTAGACTAATAGATGGATTGAGAGAATTGTGGAAGGTAGCGACAGACAGAAACAGATTGATAGATAGATAGATCCAGATTAGATTGATTGAGAGACGGGTTAATAGACAGATTAATAGAGAAGTAAATAAGTAGACACAGACAGACACAGATGGATCCATAGGTACAGATACTTAGATGTACCTGTATATGTTGATGGATAGATAGGTAAAGATGTAGATAGATGGACAGACAGATAGATTCCTACTGTGGGTATGCTTTAAACAGGTTAGTAAATAATGGCTAGGTAGAAATAAAACAGCATTTAGATAGCTACGTACATTCGATCATTAAAAAAAGGGACAGGTACTCACTGCTCGAAACACTGACACCACGAACGATGTCTATTGAAAAATCCTCGATCATTTTACCCCACGTCGGAAAAATTGTCTTCTTCTCCCGTTCTCTCTTCCTTTTACAGTTCCTGATCGATACTGTTATTGTATACGTAATCATAACATATATTCTCAGGTCTTTTAAAACTATATTAATGATTTTGATAATGTAGGACCCCTCCTGTGCGATATTTATTGATCGACCTTACATACATACATACATACATACATAGATTTATACATGCGTTTATAACCTACAGTCATTTCATTAGACAGTGGTTACAGTCATTCTTCCTTTTTTTTCCCCCCACTACTGCTGATGAACTTGACTATTCTCTTTCCTGTGTCATTTGCACACATTCTCCACCATTGTTTTTAAAAATCTCAAATGTTTTACCAGTTTCGTTCCCACATTTTCGCACCTCTTTCCAAAGCAGCTTTACATTTTCCAGCAAAATTTGCATTCGCTTACCGTCCAAGTTCCACATTTTCTCTATTATTTTTTTTTCGTACGTTTTCATACATTTACGTGAACAAACGCAGACGTAAAATCCAGCAGACCACACGCTTTCCATCATAAAGCAATCGGCGTTCTGTGAGATTTGGGTGGTGGTAGTAGTAGTAACAGTAGTAGTAGTAGTAGTTGGTAAATGCAGTCAAGGAAAAAAATTCGGCTTACTATTTCCATTGTGCATACTTCACACACCTGGCCTGCGTGTCACATTCCTCCCTGAAGCATGATATCAGGGACAACCATCTGTGGAAGTGAAACATGGGGGAAACTGTATCTTCTTAGGAATATTAAGCGGCAGAAGCAAGCAAACTCATTTAGATTAGAGTGTTTGACTGAAGTGAGACGACATTTGCTGGAAAAACTCTGTCGAACTGAAATACTAGATACATAAGCTGGTAGGGAAGAGGACGCACCCTGATAGTACCTCTTTCATTGCTGCTCATCACTGACATTTCATTCCAGCTAACGGCAGACGATTTTATTCAGCTGATTTGAGTCACAGGAGCCTGAAAAGCTGTAATATTTCCACCATTATCCCTCTCATGGTGGGGATAACTCTAGTGTTTTATTTCAGGCAATGGTGGGAGATTTTTATTCAGGTGAGCGTGGGTGCTGGGGTGATAAATATGGATGGGAGGGAGACACATTGTACCCATATGACCCACTTGTCACCATGAATCACTCACAGGGACATTTTATTGCAGAACACACACACACACACACACACACACACACACACACACACACACACACACACACACACACACACACACACACACACACACACACACACTCTCTCTCTCTCTCTCTCTCTCTCTCTCTCTCTCTCTCTCTCTCTCTCTCTCTCTCTCCTCGTCTACTAAATAGATATACACACTGTAAGCATACTCGAAGCGATTATAACATTAAGTAATGAAACAAAAATATGATTTATTACGATTATGAGAGTATAAATTATATTTAGCTAGCTGTAAATACTTTCCCCTGGGGAGGGGGGGAAAGAATACTTCCCCAGTATCCCTGCTTGTCGTAAAAGGCGACTAAAAGGGGCCTTTTTGTCTCGTCATTTTTCACCTTACTGTCTCCTTCTCTTCTGTCCCACCTCTCATCTTGTTATTTTTACGTTTCTTCCGGCCTTTATTTTCCCTCTAGCCCTGTCAGGATAGACATTTAGTTTCATGGCATTAATAGAAAGACCTCCCATTGACGTCAACTCCTCCACCCTTCCTGGGACAAGCCTTTCGACCAGCTGACCAATGAGGCCACTTCACCGCCAAGCCACTAACATCGCCAAGCCACTTCAACGTCAAGACCACTTCTGTGCCAAGATCACTTCTGTGCCAAGACCACTTCGACACCAAGACCACTTCTACGTCGAGACCTCTTCTACGTCAGAGACCACTTTTACGTCAGAGACCACTTTTACGTCAGAGACCACTTTTACGTCAAGACCACTTTTACGCCAAGACCGTATCGTGCCAAGACCACTTCAGTGCGAAGACCACTTTTACGCCAAGACCACTTCAATGCCAAGACCACTTTTACGCCAAGACCACTTCAACATCAGGACCACTTCCATGACAAAACCACCTCGACGCAAAGACTGCTTCCACACTAAGACGACTCCAACACCAAGACCACTTCTGCATCTCCGAAAGACTGAGAGAGAGAGAGAGAGAGAGAGAGAGGGAGGACATTAACTTTTCGCAGCAAGAAAGGTACCTCTAAAGCTGAACAAACGGTCTGTTGGTTGTAAAAAAGAAAAAAGAAAGAAAATAAAAAAGAAAGAAAGGAGTTGATGGTGGTGGGTGTATAGAGAAGCCCACCACAGCTCACCACACCAATCATTCCAAGAGGACAGAAGCCACAGTGATTATTCTGAGACCCATCGGACCCAGCTCTTCGGAAACTATTTTTTGCTGACTCTCCTTCCCCCTCTTCCCCTCCCTGTACACACTGTCCCTGATTCGTATATAATTGTGTGTGTGTGTGTGTGTGTGTGTGTGTGTGTGTGTGTGTACTACCTGTCTCTTAATCAACACTAGAGCATTTTCTGCCGTGTTGCAATGTATCTTGTGTTCCTTCGTCCAACGTCAGTTATTTGCATGGTTTCCTGTGTGTCTCGAACTGATTGAACATTGCATTCCTCCCTCCTCCTCCTCCTCTTCCTCCTCCTTCTTCTTCTTCTTCTTCTTCTTCTTCTTCTTCTTCTTCCTCATCATCATCATCATCATCATCATCATCTTTTTCTTCTTCTTCTTCTTAGTTCTTCAAGAGGGACCGTTTTGCACGTGTCCAAAACTTCAGTAATTCTCATCATTTTCCTTTTGTCTTTTGGTGGACTCTCGCATTTTTCCCTCTCTCTCCATCTTCCTTCATTACAAAAACATAGGAGAAACTTTGTCCAATCCGCCCAGTCCGTTCCGTTTCACAGGGCATCCACTCCATGAATACGCTTTCCGTTCGCTGGATCATCCCCGGTCGGCGAAGCGGGAAGTAGGCTACAATCGCCAGCCAGAGTCCTGTGTCGCTTATACTAATTCTCTCTCATGAACTTTGAAAATTAGTCTCGTAAATCCGGTGCTCCTCTCGTCAATCCGATTCTAGTGTTTTAAATCAGATGCTAGAGTCTTGAATCCGTTTCTGGTCTCGTAAATCTGATGCTAGTCTCCTAAATTCGATGCTGATCTCGTAAATCCGATGCTAGTCTCCTATATCCGATGCTAGTCTCTTAAATGCAATACTGGTCTCGTAAATTCGATGCTAGGGTCTGAAATTCAAAGCAAATAAATCCGATATTGCTAATCTATAGTCTAGTAAAGTTACCTGTTCGAATTTTATTATCGACAACTGTAGGCCCGTCGTCTGTCCTACTTCTCTATCCTTTTACAGGGTGGTTCATACATAGCGCTTCTCATTCATTCCACTGGGCAATTTCTCGTATCGTGGGGACGGATCAGTCAGCGTCTTAGTATGTCTGCCTTGCATCATTTAATTCATTTTCTACTCCCAGAGCCACAGTCAAGCCCACACCAGCAGATTGAGCCGTCCCCGCAGCACATAAGATACTGCCAGGTGAGGACGATCAACAGCATTCTCGATTAAATGGGCCAGATACTCATTGACACATCATTCCAGCCCTCAGAATCCTGGCTCCGCCCGAGAGGCCAAACCATCTGTATATATATATATATATATATATATTTTTTATGTAAACGGGGATGATTTTTTGTATCATTGTGGTTGCCAGAAAGAAGTAGGGAAAAATAGTAATAGTGCTAGAGGGGCCAATTATTATTATTATTAATATTATTATTATTATTATTATTATTTATTATTTTTATTATTATTTTTATTATTATTATTATTATTATTATTATTATAATTATTATTATTATTATTATTATTATTATTATTATTATTATTATTATTGGTATTATTATTATTATTATTATTAATGGTATTATTATTATAATTATTATTATTATTATTAGTAGTAGTAGTAGTAGTAGTAGTAGTAGCAGCAGCAGCAGCAGTAGTAGTTATCTTTATTACTATTACTGTCATTCTTTAATCGGCGCACAGTATTACAGACTATTATTGCCATGTTGACCCCATCAGATCAACTTACTTCTCCTGGGGCTTCTCCTATGTCAGAGGGGGAGTGTGTGTGTGTGTGTGTGTGTGTGTGTGTGTGTGTGTGTGTGTGTGTGTGTGTGTGTGTAATGAGGGAGGGGTGTGCGGTATGATGTATGTATGTATGTATATATGTATGTATGTAGAGTGAGGTCAGGGGTGTGCAGGAAGTTTGAGGGGAGAACATAGTATTGTTGGAGGAACTGTGATACCTGCCTTGGCCTGGAGATGGAGACTCGGGAACAGAGTATTGGGGGCAAGTTAGCTCATGAAAGGCAGGGAGGGGAGGGCAGGGAAGAGGGGAGATGAGGAGGGAGGGAGGAGAACTGGAGCGGGGAGAGAGGGAAGAGAGGAGTCAGTAAGAAGAGAGGGATTTTGGGAGAGAGGAGGGAGAAGAGGGAGACATGAGAGGTATACAGGAGAGGAGAAGGCGAAAGAGAGAGGGATAGAGAGAAGGAGGCGGAGAAACGGGCACAAAGAGTAGGTGAGAAGTTTGGGTAAATGAAAAAAAGGGAGGAAGGAAAGATAGGAAAGGGAGGGGGAGGAAAGGGAGATGTGAGGAAAGTAGGTAAAACAGGAGAGGGGGGAGGGGGAAGAAAGAGGGGAGAAAATAGGGGATAAAAGGAAGGTAGAGAGTAGGCACGAACTTTAGGCTACAAGTTTGGGTAATGAAAGAGAGAGGGGAAAAGGGGAAGAAGAGGGGGGGAGGCAGGGAAGAGGGGTTCAAGCAGGAAGGGAGGGGAAAAGAGGGGAAAGAAGGCAAATAGGAAAAAGAATGAGGAAGAGAAAACAGGAGACTAAATAATAAAGAACAAGGAAAGACAGCCTAAACAATTCCGCAATGGCTTAGGCCCCAGATGGAGAAATAGGTGTCAGTATGAACTTTGTTGGAAGTTTGGGCGTGGGAGAGAAGGGGGAAGAGGGAGGGAGCGAAGAAGGGAATAATGGGAAAGAGGAAGGGAAGGAGAAGGAGAGGAAGAAAGAAGAGGAGAAACTAGGCGAGAGGAAGGGAAGGAGAGACGTGAATAGGGGACGAGAGAGAGAGAGAGGATGTGGTAAGAGAAAAGAGGAGAGACGGAAGTAAAAAAGAACAGACTAAAACTAAAACAGAAGTAGGGCAGATGAAAGGATGCACAAAGTCAGCAAGGGAGAGAGAGAACAAAGGGAGAAATAGACAGGGGGGACACGCCGGCAGGAAAAAATAAGAAAAAAGAAAGCAAACAATGTTGAGAGAATGGGTGAGAGAGATAGACACAGACTGGCAGGAAAAAGCAGGAAAACAAATGAATAAAAAGAGTTACTGAAGAAATGGGGTGTGTGGGAAGAGAATAGACTGGAAAGGCGAAGGAAAAAGTAAGGAAATTACATTTGGGGACGAAGTTAAGGAGATTGACAAGCAAGAAAAAAACAATACGGGGTAGCGTTGTTATTGTTGAGAGAGAGAGAGACACACACACACACACACACACACACACACACACACACACACACACACACACACACACACACACACACACACACACACACACACACACACACACACACACACACACACACACACACACACACACGCATCCCCCTCACGTGGTATCATATTTTGCGTGCGTGATGTGTGTGCTTATCAATGTCCTCGTTCGTTCTTATCAGCCCGGCATATTTTATCATTCGGAAGGGGAGATAAATTTTTTTCTGGTGTCATTAGCGGAGGTGCCACTTACTTGCTTACTCGCTTGCTTGCTTGCTTGCTTATTCGCACAAGCAACACTTACATACATACTCTTTCACTCGCTCACATGCATGCTCATTCACTTACTCATCTACTCACAGACTCATTCACTTTCTTGCTCACACATTCACTCGTATTTTCGTCCTCTTTCCCCACTCACTTATTATCCCTGACCCAGCACCCTCTCTCACTCACTCACTCTTCCTAGCAATGTAAACCATTTGTGTATTTTTATTCTCTTACGTCGCTCACTTTCTTACTCATTGTCACTCACTCACCGACTTAATCGTTTATTTTTACCCATGTTAATTACAACTCACTGTCACGCACTCGCTGTTTTCACTCTCACTCAGTCACACATTCACTTGCCATTAACGAAGAAACCACACTCACATTCATTCATTCTTCTCCTCCTCCTCTCCCTGCATCATCTTTCGTCGCTTCCACAAGAGCCGTCAAATTTTTTTCCGCCATAGGTGCACCTGTTTTCATTTGACTTTATACTCTGTTCACTTTTAATGGGCGTAAAATTGCCATCTCTAGATCTTGAATGATGAGATGTAACAAGAGATTAACGCTCAAATATGATGCTAGTCACGAAAAAGTGCTACGGAAAGGATACAGGGCCGTAGTATTGTCTGATTCTTCCATTGACCTACCTACTCACCTTCCCACTCACTCACTCACTCACTCTCGTACCATATCATCAGCCTTGTACCTTCTCATTGACCTCATTTACGTTAGTTTGTTCAGCTGAGAAAATCGTGGCTGTCAAAGGGATAAAGATTGTCTCTGTTGCGTCTCTGATAACTCTAGAATTAACTTAACTAGGCGTAAAATTGCCATCTCCCCATCATAATTGTCAGGTGTAACAAGAGAGTGATACTAGAATATGGTGCTAGACACGAAGAAGTGCTATGAAAAGATGAAGAGTAGATCCACTGTATTGTCTTATTCTGCGACTAATCGTCGGGAAATAAACAGCAAAGGGACACATAATTCTGCCTAGAGAAACTAAGCCAACTATGATAAGTTTCAAAATTGAGAGCGCGTTTCAAGAAGCTTTAAAGTTTCTGAGATAAAATGGTAAGAGTTTCAGAATTAAGAGAGAACGTTTCACGAGGCTCTCTAGTTTCAGATTTATGTTAGTAAGAGTGTCAAAATTAAGAGCACGTCTGGCGAAGCTGTCAAGTTTTCCAGGTATAATATAAAGTAATTAAATTTTATATCCCATCAACATGAGAAATGACGAGGCTCCTCCAGCATCTTTAAGTGCGCGCACACACACACACACACACACACACACACACACACACACACACACACACACACACACACACACACACACACACACACACACACACACACACACACACACACACACACACACACACACACATATTCTCTCTCTCTCTCTCTCTCTCTCTCTCCTTTCATCTCAATAATTTTTACATAGCCGGTCCTTCCCACCCACATCCCCACTACCACACTCTTATTCCCACGCTACTCTTGCCCCCACCCTTACCCCAACCCACCCCAATTCTTATACCCACTCTTATTCTCATCCCCTAGCCCCACCCAACTCACCCTCATTCCCACCTACACCCCCTTCTTCACACCCCTAACCAACCCACCCATATTCCCACCCTCACCCCCTCCTCTCACCCCCAACTCCCACACTCACACCCCTACCCTTACTCTCCCACAGCCCCACCTTCACCCACGCAGCATCCCCAAACTCCTCACATCAAAGGGAAATCCGGTTTATTCTTGAAAGCAGAAGGTTGAGAACAGAAAATCTCTCTCATTATAGATCTGCGAGGGAAATTTCGTCATACTCTCTCTCTCTCTCTCTCTCTCTCTCTCTCTCTCTCTCTCTCATTCACAGCCTTCTCTTTCATCTCCTCTCTCGTCAGCCCTCAAGTTTTTCCAGTTTTTTTTTTTTCCTTTTGTGGGAGAGCTTCGTTATATTTTATTCCGCTCTCAGTGCCTTTACGGGACTTCTGCTTTCTTTCTGATATGCATTCCTTTTTCGCTGGTCTCTCGGGCGCCCTCCTCTTGCAGTCTGTCGTGCTCTCTCTCTCTCTCTCTCTCTCTCTCTCTCTCTCAATACAGAGTCCACCTTTAAATATATAAACATTGGCTCGAAACGTGAAAAACTTGTCAGACCGCATTTGAGGTGTGCAGTGCTGTTTTGGTTTCCTGTCATTCGCAAGGACGTAGGCAAAGTTATATTGTAGTATTGCAGTGCTGAGTAACGTTGCTAATACCTTTCCTCTGCAATATACCATGCGATGAAAAACGAAACACTCTACTTTTTTTTTTTTTTTTTGAGGGGGGGGGACAAAGCTTCACGTAAGAGGTCAGTTGATTCAGTGCTGTAAAATCCTCATGTTTTTTTTAATAATGTAGTTTTTGCCATTTTTTATTTATTTTTTTTTAGCTTCTGCGTCAGACCTGCCTCCGCTATGGAACAGTTTCAGATTTAACCATTCAGTCCTAAGAGATCATTTATTTTTTTAAATTCTGACAGCCGATAAACTATTCTCTATTTTGCTAATTAGAGAACGCCGTCGTAGTGAAGGGCTAAAAATGATGTTTATGTGATGTAAGGCGGGACGGGAGTGGGGTGGACGAGGAACTAGCAACTGCCACTGAGGTTGTTGCAAAGGTGTCTTGACGTTGTGCGGTCTGTAGGTTCTGTAGGGTTTGGGGAAGGAGAACAAACAGCGGTACATCTAATGCTCCTTCGTCTAGTATTTATCCCTTGTGAGTTTACTGTGTTTGTCATGTAACGTCATAAGGACCGTAAGGTGTGTATAGTTTGTGTAACCGTGATTCTCTCTCTCTCTCTCTCTCTCTCATAAACCTACCCTCAAAGCCCACTCCATCCAGATCTCTCTATCATCACCACTCCAATTCCTTTCTTACTCCAGGCCCCTCTTCATCCTAAAGCTGTTTTTTCGTCCTCATTCCCACAAGACACCCTTCGTCACATCCACTCCCTCTTCTAGTGATGATGATGATGATGATGATGATGATGATGATGATGATACGTACACTCCTCCATTGCCTTCTTCCTTTGGTCTTCCTTCGTATGTCCATTTTCTTTGGCGGCTGTAGACCTACCTATATTCCCCCCCTTCTCTCTCTCTCTCTCTCTCTCTCTCTCTCTCTCTCTCTCCCCCCCCGAGGCTCCATTGTGGGACGGCGTGTGTTCCCTTGCTAAGCACAGATTGAATCTATCCCACTGCCTTTGAGTCCCGCCTGTTATGCAATTTATCCTCGCTAATTCACTTCCACAATCACTGACCCACTCTCTCTCCAATTTCTCTCTCCTCCTCCTCCTCCTCCTCCTCCTCCTTCTCCTGCTCCTCCTTCTCCTCCTGCTCCTCCTCCTGCTCCTCCTCCTGCTCCTCCTGTTCCTTCTCCTCCTCCTCCTGTATTTTTTTCTCCTTGCTCTTATTCCTTCTCCTGTTGCTCTCTCTCATCCTTGTTCCTTTTTCTTCATCATCTATATCTTTCTCTCCAGTTTTTCTCCCTGCTCCTCCTCCTCCAGTTTTTCTTCCTTGCTCCCTCTGCACCATTTCCTCTCCCTCTTCGTCCTCCTCTTTCGTCCATCCATCTTCCTTGGTTGTTCTAATGTCATTCTTTCTCCCAAGATGATAAGGGAGCGTGAGATGTGAGCCTTATGATATACCTCAGGATTTCAGGTTGATGTTAAAGACTCCGTATTGTTACTGGATGCGTTATTGAAAGCTTAAATGTTACACCCACGGGGTATAGTTGATTTCTAACTCACATACAGTCTTTCGGTGCACAGGTATTGAGTTTCCTTTTTTGGTGTTGTCCAGTGTCACGCCTACACTGTCTGCAGGTAGAACTGTCCCTCCACCAAAATTTGTAAGAGGTCTGCTGGTCTCGGCCTGACTCAAAAGACCACAGATGCTTCAACACAAAACATCCGGTTGTTTACTCGTGCAGGAGAATGGTGTCTTAGGCGGAGGTGTCGTTACTGAGTAGGGACAACAGTTTGGAGAAATAGGGTAGTTTTCCATTATCCATATTCCTTGCCTATTCTCCTGCCCTTCGTGGAGTTATTAGGAGAGACGGTGTGTTGATAGGAATGATCTTTACTGAGTAGGGATAGAGATAAGATAGTACTTCCCTCCACCTTCAGTACCGGAGTGAAGTGGTTAAATGGGTTGTCAGTTCCCTCCCAGATTATTCAGGTGTAAATGGGTGGAGATCTGTTACCTGGAGATCTGATAACATGCCCAAGGCCATTCTAACTCACGCTCGTTTACACCTATTGATTCCTGAGCCTAGCTGTGTTCACCATAATAACAGGAACAGAATGGGAACCGGTGAATGTTACTGACTGCTGTTTGGATACTAGTCCCTGAATTATATTTCTATGTAATGCGGAATATTCTTCTCGCGGTTGCACAGATTTTCCTCACGTGTCATAATAATTGTTGAACATACATAATGATGATGATGATGATGATGATGATGATGATAGGTGAAGACTTTACTTGGGGTGTGTTGACTTTGCGACCGAATGCCCAATCTGACGTCAGCCAGTGTCTCTTGGATGAAATAGAATGTTCTACCTCGCAGTCGATAGCATACACTCACACCCAGTAAACCACGGCGGCTTATATTGACTTGGAACCCTTCTCCTCAGACGCCTTTGCATGGTAGCACCGATATTGCTAGAAGACGGAGTTGCCTAGTTATATAAATGTCCCTTAACTTCCTATCCCCCCAAAAGGAGGATGGTGGACACTAAAATAAGCAATATCACCCTACAGCTCACAGGGTTTAAGTCCAAATGAGCATGGGCAAACAACACCCTCTCTCTCTAAGGCGTCCCTCTTTTCGCTTCACTATTTCTTGGCCTTTTCCTGCCTAACACATCCTTCCACAACCCGCCCAGCGACTCACCTCCCCGCATTAGCTCATCTCTCAGTAATCGCCTTATGGTTCGCCTTTCCATCCCTTCCTCTTGCACCGCACTTATAATCCATGTTTGTTTAAGCTAAGATCCGCTTGTCATTTTCCATCACCTCTCGTCCTTCCTTCCTGCCTTCCTTTATTGACATTAATTTTTCCTTCCGTCCTTCATTCATTCCTGCATTCCTTTATTTTCCTCATTCAATTCAAGCCTCCCTGACGAACTGACTCTGTACTCAATCCATCATCTTCTAATGCTAATCCACTCATACCTCAGCTTTAACTTCGTATCATCCTCTTTCTAATTAATATCCTTTCTTCCATCCTCCCAGCCTCTCTTGTATCCTCCCTTCGTCCCTCCCTCCCATCCTTCTTTCCTTCCTTCCTGCCTTCCTTCCGTCCTTGGCGACGAGGCTTCTTCCTCTTTTTAATACCAATAAATTCATTCTGTCCACATTTACTCCCTCAACATTTACCCTCCTTCCTTCCTTCCTTCCTTCCTTATCTCACTCATTATCTTCCTTCCTTAACGCACCCATTGTCTTCCTCCCTTCGGTATAAACCTCTCCTTGAATCCTAACCCCTCTTGCGATTCTGGTCCTTCCATTTCTCTGATACCAATATATTCACTCCAGCTTTGACCCCATTTCCCCTTCATTCTGCGTATCTTGTCTTCTCATGCTCCTTCATCTTTCTTACTCATTTCTGAATCTCTCCTTGAGTCATATGGTCCTTTACGAAATAATTAATACTCCATCCTTTCTTCTGCTGCCTCAAGATTCACACCCTCTTCAGTACCACATTCACTTCCTTAAACTCAATCCTTCCTTCCTTCCTTCCTTCCTTCCTTCCTTTGTTCATTCATTCTTCATTCTGTAAATCTGTCTCCTCTCTCTCTCTCTCTCTCTCTCTCTCTCTCTCTTTCTCTCCTTGCCCTTCTTATACAAACACCATCCTCTCCCCCAGTACCATTAAATTAACTCCCGTTTCAACGCCACATCCTCTTCCTCGATTCCCGTCCTTCCTTCCGTCTTTCCTTTCTTCTTTCCTTTTTCAGTCATCCTCCTGTATAAGCTTCCCTTCCCTCCTACCTTCCTTGATAATGTGGCACTTTATACAAACTTCATCGTCATCTAATACCCATAAACTCCCTCCCTCTTCAGCCCCACCTCCTCCCCCTTACTTAATTCCCCTCTAAGGCCGATAATCACCCCCTAGAGTTAGGTATTATCTCCCAGCGGCATCCCACTGACAGACCCATCCCTCACCGTCACCACTTCGCGTCTGCCAGTCTAGCGGAGATGATTAATGAGTCGAGTGTGTGGGAGGAGGAAGGGGAAGGAGAATGAAGGCTTAAGCAAGAGAAAGAATGGCTACTTATGGTTTGACAGATGGAGGGGAGGCTAAATCCATAGACTGTTACCCTTTCTATTAGCCTTTTCATCTTTTTCATTTATATTTGAAGGCACCACCAGACGGTTTTTTTTTATTCATCTTCAGAGGATTTTTTAGTGATGAAGTTGTTAATGAAGCTTTTATCTAACCTACCCACTTCGAAAAATCTCTAAGCTGCATACAGCAGTCTAGGGATAAAACAGATATATTTTTTTAATGGGTCGTGGTCGTGAAAAGGTTATGATTTCTCTTAGCTGAACGGTATCTAAAACTTACCCCTTCGCCCTTAGCTTGTTTGATTGCTAGGATTTTTCTCAGATGAAGAAAATCGTCTAGGGGGATCCTGACACAAATACACCCAAGACAGCGGAAGGATTACTTGAGGTAGCGTCCAGCCCGTTAATTACTGGGCTTTACTTCAGCTGAAGAAAATCGTCTGGCTTGAGATAATTTCCATCCATTTAACTTCTGCCTTTCTCTCATCCGGTGTAAAGCAGGGACAATGGCAAAACCTTGGAGATGGAGTGTGTTGAAGAATGATGGGTAAATTAGAGAGAGAGAGAGAGAGAGAGAGAGAGAGAGAAGGGGGAGAGAAGGGCCGAGAAAGGATAATCAATCGGTGGAAGACGCAGGGAGTAACGATGAGAGGGGGAGAGACTGGTAACAATAACAAAACGCGAACAAAGCGGAGCCGACACCAAAGACCCCTAATTACGATAATGAAGGAAGGTAGCATGAGAGAGAGAGAGGGAGAGGGACAGGGAGGGAGAGAGAGAGACAGAGTAAAGGAAGCTGAGAATTGCTTGTGAATAGGGAAAATACCAAAGTGATCAGAGAAATTACCAATATGCCGGGAATCGAACCCGGGACTCTCAGGTGAGAGCCAGGCAGCATACCACTACACCACGACCAGGTAAAAGTTAACTCACGTTGTCACAATCTTGTAACCAACGTCCCTCCGCCCCCACTGTGGGCATCATGAGGATGAGTTAACCCCCTGGCACTCGGGCAAGTAGATGCTTTTAATCTATCCCAAACACTTACGGCAAGTCAGAATGAAGAGAGAACCTGTATTTTTTTCACAGGAAAAATCATCAGAGAAATTACCAATATGCCGGGAATCGAACCCGGGACTCTCAGGTGAGAGCCAGGCAGCATACCACAGTGGGGGCGGAGGGACGTTGGTTACAAGATTGTGACAACGTGAGTTAACTTTTACCTGGTCGTGGTGTAGTGGTATGCTGCCTGGCTCTCACCTGAGAGTCCCGGGTTCGATTCCCGGCATATTGGTAATTTCTCTGATGATTTTTCCTGTGAAAAAAATACAGGTTCTCTCTTCATACCAAAGTGACATGATGTGGAAGAATGGCTGAAAAATGTATATATATAATGTACAGCTGTGGGCATAAATATCGATCCACCCGAACGATAAACAAGAGGACAGTGAGCAGTGACATACGAAACCTAGTGATGTCGTCTTCGGAGCTTCACAGACTTTTCAGAATATTTAGTAAGGGTCCCATAATTCTTCAGCATAAAGGTCGAATGCTATTATTTTTTGCGACTGTACGAAAGGAAGAAACCAGGAAGGGAAATGAGACACAAGAAGAACCAGATACTTAGGTAAAATGAACGGATATGAGAACAAGGGCACTGCGGAATATTGCGAAGGGAAATAAGGAAAATGAGGAACACCCTACGAAACAGAAGCATAAGTGAAGTGAGCGGATATGAGAAAGCAAACATGACGGAATAATACGGCTGGAGGGCGGAAGGAAAAATGATAAAAGCAAGGAGGAAGAATAGAGGAGATAAGAGGGAGGGAAGAGGAAATAGAGGAAGGAAGGAGACTGAGGGAGAGAGTTAACGGCTGAATAGGATCATGGGAGTGGAGGAAGGGTTGAGAGGGACCTGAGAGAGAGAGAGAGAGAGAGAGAGAGAGAGAGAGAGAGACGTAAGACATGAAAAGGGATGGACGTTAAGGAGATGAATACAGATGAACGTGTGTGTGTGTGTGTGTGTGTGTGTGTGTGTGTGTGTGTGAGAGAGAGAGAGAGAGAGAGAGATGATCACTGGGGAGAGTGATGATGAGGAAGGAGAAAAGCAAAAAAGTAATTACGGAATAACATTATGGGGCTGCATGGTTTACCAGAGAGAGAGAGAGAGAGGGAGAGAGATGGGGGAATGGGGACAATTGAAGCTAGGGACTGGAATCTAAATTTGGAGGAGACAGATTGCTGAGAGAGAGAGAGAGAGAGAGAGAGAGAGAGAGAGAGAGAGGATATTGAAGTTAAAAGAGAAGGGAAATGACGGCCTTAAAGGAGAATGAGAGAGAATTAAGATAAGGAATATTGAGTGAAAGAAAATAATGAAAAAGAAAATGGGAAAGAGGAAGGGGAAGAGGAGGGGGATAAAAAATAATTGTAGCAAGTTAATAATAATAATAATAATAATAGTAATAATAATAATAATATGATTAGAAGAAGAAAAAGGAAACACTGAAAAGAAAATAGAAAAACTCTTAAGTCTTTCCTTAACCACTTCATTACTGTGACGTCTTTTGTATGAGAGGGAGAGAGAGAGAGAGAGAGAGAGAGTAAAAATGCAGACCGGGAGCGGACAAATTATTAGCCGGGAAGAGTGACGGTGGGGGGACATTTAATTCCCGAGAGAGAGAGAGTGAGTGAGTGAGTGAGTGAGTGAGTGAGTGAGTGAGTGAGAGAGAGAGTGAGAGTGAGAGAGAGAGTGAGTGAGTGAGTGAGTGAGTGAGTGAGAGAGAGAGAGAGAGAGAGAGAAGAGAGAACGCAGGCAGTCGACTTAAAAAGGAAAATGGTAGAGGACGCGAGCTGAACACAAAATTGTTGCGGAAATAAGAATTTGCGGGAAAAGTGTTGACAATATGAAAGAGAGAGAGAGAGAGAGAGAGAGAGAGAGAGAGAGAGAGAATCACCCGACCTGCGCCTGGCGAAAGAGCCGGGACTGGACGATTTAGATGTAAAATTAGGAGGAGGAAGAATTGTCCCTGAGTGATGGACGAGGAGGAGGAGGAGGAGGAGGAAGAAGGGGTGATAGAAGAGTTGATAAGACGAAAAAAGGAGAGAGAGAGAGAGAGAGAGAGAGAGAGAGTGACAGTATGCGGAAGAAATGAGGGAGGAAGAAAACTTCAGGTATGCAAGAGGGAGTGCGAGGGAGAAGATGGAAAAAGAGAGGTGATAATGGAGGAGGAATTGTCTCTGTGATGGAGTACGGAGGAGGAGAAGTGGAGGGACAACCAGAGAGAAAGAGAGAGAGAGAGAGAGAGAGAGAGAGAGAGATGGACTGTTGTTTAAAATGAGTATACAGTAGCTAGCCATGTAGATAGATAAATGGACAAATATGTAAATAGATAGACAGACGGGTAGAAATCCGTGTGTATCAGTTAATGTTAGGTCCAGTGCAGGGCTCCACAGCGCTGACGAGTATAGAATGTGGATAGAATGAGGATAGCATGAGTATAGAATGAGTGTAGAATGTGGAGAGAATGAGGATAGAATGAGGATAGAATGTGGATAGAATGAGGATAGAATGTGGATAGAATGAGGATAGAATGAGTATAGAATGTGGAGAGAATGAGTATAGAATGAAGATACGACTGTGTGTAGGAGGAGTTGTGCATGTCAAAGGGGAAGTATTGTATTGGGTATGTTTATGCATATTTTACTTATTTGTTTATACGGCATATGTTGTATTTAGAGAAGTGAGGAGAGTGGTGATGAGGTAGAGCAGGGAAAGGTGATGAATTATGGATGGTAGTTGAATAAGAAACCTCCCTATTTTGGTTCATGTAGGTAGATAGATAGGTAGAGAGATAGAGATAGATAGATAGATAAATATATAGTTCATAAGGAGATGTGGACAGTAATGAAAGATTTTTTATTAATGGAAAAAATTAAGAGCGAAATTTAGGGATAAGAATAAGAAATAAGGAAGGGAAAGGAAGATACTGGAAGAAAATATTGAAAGGAGGAAGAAGAATAGAAGCGAAGATGCAAGAGATAAGGGGAGGAAAGTTGGAAGAGGGATGGAGAGGAGGAGGTAAAATAAATGAAGATGGAGAGGAAAAGAGGATTTAGGGAGATATGCAAAAGGGAGAGAGAGAGAGAGAGAGAATTAATGACGAAAAAGATTGATTTATTATAACTGGAAAATAGAACGGAAGAATTGTCAAAAATTAAATAATCTGAGGAATGAATAAGAAACAGAGAAAAGAAGGAAAGAAGAGGAGGAGAAGAGAAATATGGAGGTAAGGAAAGGCCAAAGGATTTACTGTGAAGAGAAGGGGGATACAGAGGAAAATATGAGAGAGCGAGAAAGATATAGGGGGAGGATGATGGATGAGAGGAGGGAAGTGAGAGAAATTAAAAAAAAAAGGAGATAAGAGAGAGAGAGAGAGAGAGAGAGAGAGAGAGAGAGAGAGAGAGAGAGAGATGCAAATGAGGGCAAGACTAATAAATGAGAATATAATTGGAAGGGAGAGATAAGGAGAACAGTTGAATGAAAAACTTCGAAGGGGTGAAAAATGTATGAGAGAGAGAGAGAGAGAGAGAGAGAGAGAGAATGCATCAAAATGAGTGAGATGTTGATGAGAAAGAAGAATTGCATTATAAAACTTAGAAAACAAAATTTGATAAGAAGATACTTGCCCAAATAAGTAAGTGATATTGCGGTCTCTGTCAGTGCTGGAGCGGGACGCCTTCATGTGGTGGCACCAATATTACCGAGCTGTTTGGCTGCCGTGTTATCCATAAATCTCGGAACTTCCTCACTATTCCCCGAGAGGAGGATGGTGGACTGCTGGAGGATGGCATCTTCAGCCTTCGGTCCACCGGGTTCACGTTCAAATGAGCAAGGGGTTGTAACGTCTACTACTACTACATACTCTTCCATGCCAAATAAAATAACTTGGAAATTGGAAGAGGCAAAGTGCATTCTCGTATTAAAGAGGTTAATATCATCACTAATTTTAATCTGTGAAACGAGGTAACCTTAAGAAATAATACTTTTCGACACAACGAGGTTCATTAGGACAGTTTTTTCTAAGGCACAAACCTTCGCCTAGCATAAGAAACAACCATCTCACTTACATCCAGGTCCCCAATGGTACGGCTATGGTGAAATGATTAAAGGTATTGAATAAACTCCTTGTGTTACCTGATATTAGATTAAACACATGCAAGAGAATAATTAACATGAGAAATAGTTTACTTGTAATTTTGCTTCTGTTTAAATAACGTTAAAGGTGGTATGCATATTGAGGGTGGGGTGCCATACGAAATGTGTGTGTGTGTGTGTGTGTGTGTGTGTGTGAGAGAGAGAGAGAGAGAGAGAGAGAGAGAGAGAGAATATGGGAAGATAGGTCAGAGAATAGGAAGGAAAGGGGTACACATAAAGACGATGATAATGTGCTGAGGAAAGGGGAACATAAAAGCAAAGAAGATATTGCTGGGGCGAATAGACTTTATGGAGGCTACAAGTTTAATTACCGATCCTGCACGAGGGAAGGCGAAATTATGGCTCTGATAAATTATACGAGTCAGCCCTAACCAATACCACGACGCCCATTTTTTAATTCTTAACATTACACAATTTTATTCAGCGTGATCACCCCCTGGGAAGTGGGACAAAGAATTCTTCCCCAGTATCCCTGCTTGTCGTAAGAGGCAACCATAGGGGGCCATTTTGTCTCCCATCTTCCTGTGCTTAATTGTCCTCTTTTCAGTCCCACCTCTCTTCTTGATATTTCCGTGATTATTTCGTTCCATATTTTCCCCCTACTCCCATCAGGTTAGACATTTGGTTTCACGACATGAATAGCTTTGGGACTTCCAGTTGACGTTTACATTTTCTAAAACACTTTCACACCAAGACCACATCAGCTCCAACCTTAGTGCCATATGGCCATATTGTAGTTCATTGCTAGTTCTTCATTATTCCTTCCATCCATGTCCTTCCTTCACCTAATTTAATATCCCCACCTTTGTTTCTGATTAGTCTCTGCCGTGCCCTCCCTACTCCTTATTGTACCTTCAAATCGTGACATATTGCCATGATCTTTGCCATCTAGCACTGGGGTTTCATTCAGTCACTCTAACCCCACCAGTTGCAAAATATAACCCTTTCTGTCCGATGGTGTGTTCAGTTTAATTTTCGCTGTCTTTTGGCCATTTTACTCAGGACAGGATTGATGGTCTATGCTGGAAGGGCATTAACACGCTCATTAAACTGGCGCTCCCGTAAACAGTAGTAGTAGTAACACACACACACACACACACACACACACACACACACACACACACACACACACACACACACACACACCTGCTAAAAGAATTCCCAGCTATACTAGTGGCCTGTGTGTGTGGGTTTAATTTTCTCCGCCTCGTGTTTTACTGGAAGCTATTTCAGTAGGTAGTTATGTCTGTAGTAATTGACCTCTCTCTCTCTCTCTCTCTCTCTCTCTCTCTCTCTCTCTCTCTCTCTCTCTCTCTCTCTCTCTCTCCGTATGTATACAGAGAGGTGGAGTGTTGTTGTTATGAAGTAAGGAAAGTTAAAAAGCTAGACAATAATTACGAGAGAGAGAGAGAGAGAATTAATTGTGTAAGTGACGGTGAGAGTGAGAGCTTTTAAGAATGAGGTGATGAGAGTGTCAATAGAAAGGGTTAGAGTGAGGGAAAAGTGTCATTGAGAGAAGGAGTGTCTGAAAATGAAGCGCGCGCGCGTGTGTGTGTGTGTGTGTGTGTGTGTGAGAGAGAGAGAGAGGGGGGGGGTGAGAGTGAGGGATGCGTTCGCAGGTGTGTTGAGAAGTGAGCCCGTTCCCCCTGACATTAATGCTATCCCGGGAAGAATTAATGGCCTTTGCACCTACACATTCACTCACACCCCTATTCACATTCACTCTTATTCACGCTTACACACTTATTCACGCTTACACACCCTTATTCACACTCACTTTTGCTCTCATTCACCTTCATCTTCACTCTTAAACCGTTGCTTGTTCATTCTTTTTCACGTTCATTCATTCACATTCACATTCACTGTTACACCTTCCTCACTTTCACTCATTCTCATTCTGTTTCACAATTATTCGTTTTCCCATGCATTTGCGTTCACTTTCGCCCTTATTCTCAAACACCTTCATTCCTATTCTAGTTCACTTATTCACATTCACTCATTTTTTCACTTTTATTCACATTCACCTTCATTCGCGTTTACTGCCACATTGTTATTCACGTTCACTTTCACCCACGCACGCTTTGTTATGTCCTACTCACATTAGCTCCACGCACTTCTTCACATTTATTCATGCTACCCTGTTATTGTCATTCACTGATGCGTTTACATATCCTTCACTTTCACTCTTGCACTGTTATTCACATTCACTTTCACTTATATTGTTAATTCCATCCATTTGTTGCTTAGGTGTTCCCATTTTCCTCTTTTACACTTTCATTCACATTCACATTCACTAGCATCGTTAATCACATTCACCCTCACTGTCTCACCTTTATGCACTCTTGTTCCTACACTCCTGGTCATTCATTCTCACTTATATACTTGGTCACATTCATTTAAACTGCTGTGTACATTCACTTTCACTGCACATTCACCCAGTTACACCATTATGTATATTCACCTTCACCGTTTCACTGTTATTCACGTTCACTTACACTTACTGAGACACATCCTTTCACTGTTGCCTAGGTATCCCTTCCACGTCAGGTGTTTATAATAATTCATCAGTTTTCTTTCGTTTGATATTAATAATCACTGTATATTCCACTTACTCAAAGGCAGTCTCTTCTCTGTCTGTCTGTCTGTCTCTCTGTCTGTCTCTCTCTCTCTCTCTCTCTCTCTCTCTCTCCAGATAGTTTACTAGGCTTTGTTCGGCTTATGGTATGGTTATGGCTAGTTCCGGCTCGTGTTGTAAAGGAGGATGACCACACACACACACACACACACACACACACACACACACACACACACACACACACACACACACACACACACACACACACACACACACACACACACACACACACACACACACACACACACACACACACACACACACACACACACATTTTTTTTTCGCCACCCCATCTCACTGACCCCGCGTGGTATGTACAATAAATCTGTCTCTCACACTTCACTGCATCCTCTGTTTCAGGTGTACAGGGTGGTTGTAAAGTTTTTGTTCACCAGAGAATAGGTGTGGTGTGTGTGTGTGTGTGTGTGTGTGTGTGTGTGTGTGTGTGTGTGTGCGCTGTGACTTGTGATGGTGTGGTGTGGTGCGGCAGTGTGAAGTGTTTGTATTGAGTGCGGTGTGACGGCAAAGTGGATTTCATTTGTGGCAGTGTGAAGTGTGAAGTATGCCAGTATGAAATGTGCCAGTGTGTGGTGTGGCAGCGTGATTTAGTAGTGTGTGGAATGACTGTGTGGTGAGCTTCAGGTGTAGTAATTTGTGGTGTGACAGGGATGTATGTTTATTTGATATATCCCGGCGTACGATTCTGATCCTCCCCTCCTTTCCTCGCCTCTTCCCCTCTCCTCTTCTCTCCTTTCCTCGCTCCTTCCCCTCGCTCCTCTTCTCACACACACACTGCTAACGGCAAGTCATCGTCCCTACTGTGTTTACTCTCAGACGTGTGGGCGTGATGGCTGTCTGCATTATAATCCTGGTATATGGGTCGTCCAGATATGCAAACCAAGGAGAGGGGAAGGAGGCGAAATTCCTTACCCTCTTCTGTAAGCTGACGTGTAAGCTTTTAGTATTTGCTGTTATTGTCAGTTAGCTGTATATTGACGTAAAATTTCCATCTTTCTCTACTCATTGTGTAACTGTAGCCATATATTAACGCTAAATTATAATGCTGATCGCGAAGAAGTGCCATGGAAAGGATGTTGAGCCGTAGCATTTCTTAGTCTGCCACTGAGCTGCGTGAAATGAGCTACGGAAGGACGAACATCTCCTCCTAGTTGAAGTGAATGAACTGAAAATGATTATATCCATCTTAAGGCAGATCTCTTGTCTTGAAGGGGTTTATGAAGGTTATATGTAATTTTGATGAGATTAATTTAGGAGTTTAAGGAAAGGTATCTGTCTCATATACTTTGTGAAGAGCATTTCTCTGTGGAATGTTAAGCCTGTTGGGAGGAACTGAGCAATGTAACTCTCCCCCTCTCTCTCTCTCTCTCTCTCTCTCTCTCTCTCTCTCTCTCTCTCATCACCTATCCATGTCATTCAGTCAGCCTGGCTCACTTCCCGCCATTCTATTCAAGCCTATATATATATATATTTTTTTTCTCTCTCTCTCTTTTTCCTGATTCTCTCACATACCACTTGCTTTTTTTTTCTCTCTCGCGTCTCTCACCCTGGCCTTTTTTTAATTGCTCTCGCTCACACATCACTCACTCTCTTTTTCTCTTTAGTCTTTCAGCCTCTCGCTCTCGCCTACCCTCGAGCAACACCCAGGCTAACTTTATTCTCTCTCTCTCTGTCTCTCTCTCTCTCTCTCTCTGTCTCTCTCTCTCTCTCTCTCTCTGTCTCTCTCTCTCTCTCTCTCTCTGTCTCTCTCTCTCTCTCTCTCTCTGTCTCTCTCTCTCTCTCTCTCTCTCTCTCTCTCTCTCTCTCTCACTGACAATTTTTTCACATCATTTTTCTCAACGGGCCTTAACATTCTTTTGCATGCTGCCTATCTATCTGTTTATATCTATCTGTATCTATCTATCTCTAAGTCTATCAAATCTAACTACAGTGCGATATATAATGTTGAAAAATGTAAAATAATTCACTGAGAACGGATGCTCCCAACTCTCTCAAGTCATCTAGCAAGCGCCTCAAAATCTTCCTCCTCCTCCTCCGCCTGATAAAGTCTCCTGCAGTCCGGCGGGAGTTCATCTGACTTGCCCGGACTTTTGCCTGGGACTCGAAATGAAGACCCTTGATTATTTTGGCCGGCAGGGGGGCGTAACCCGCGGCGCCCTCTGCCTCCGCCCCACTACGACTTCCTTTCCTTTCCATTTAAAGTTTTGCGAGGATGATAAATTGAGTACACAGAAGAGTGGCTCAAGATGTGGAATTGACTTGAAGAGGTACGAATAGATTAGCTGAGAACTTATGCATCAGAAGTGGGAATTACCGGGAACAGATGTCGGTGCGAATAAAGAGAGTACACCAACAAGCTTGAATGAAATGAAAAATGAAATGCACCGAAAAAAAAAAAAGACAAGGTACGGAATTGCATAGACGAGTAGATAGGTAGATAAATAGATAGACTGATCGTTGTTGTGGTGGTGGTGGTGGTGGTGGTAGTAGTAGTAGTAGTAATAGTAGTAGTAGTAGTCCTTCTGATGTTTCCAACATATTTCGAAAGACACCTTGTATATTACCAGTGTGTAGAAAAAGTGAGCAGGAACAAATATTTGTAGATTAATACAGACATGCAGGCAACAAGAAGAGACTATCTTCATAGACCTGCGGCGAAACTAAGCATCAACTGATGCAACAACTGAAATTATATATCAGCTAAAAATTTCATGCTGAGGAACGTTGTATTTCACAAAAGTCGCTAAAATACCTCCCTATGGCTGAAATTAAGAATCGCCAAATAGTCAGCTGATGCGTCTTTTGTCGCAGCACCAGACATGTTAAATCAGCTCAAAATTTCAAGCTGAGCAGCTTAGTATTTCATTCGAAAATTGCTCAGAGCTCTGCAAGAGCCGATAGTCGCACTTTCCTTAAAGGAGAAAAAAGAAAAAAAATGGATGAAAAACATGAAGCAAGTGTGACCAGACTGTGGCGTAAATACAAACACACACACACACACACACACACACACACAAAATGTATGTACGGGAACGAAACAAATGTTTAGGAAAACTAGCACTGGCATGGATAGTTAGGCGAGTTAAATTGAATACAAACGTAGGCAGCAAAATTGGATAGCCAGTGTTTTAAATATAAAGAGGCAGGAATGGAATTAGCATTGTTTACACGGATATTCCTGCAGGGGCTTTGTCGGGGCCACACTTATAGGATGCGATTTCAGGCTTAGCTAGATGAATAATAGAAATGGATTGTTTTTTAAATGATTGGTGGATGGATGGATGTTAGATTGAATGATATGTGTGGAGGTATACAGTTTACATCGCTAGGCAGAAATCTATCACTGGCTTTCTGTATGAGAGAGAGAGAGAGAGAGAGAGAGAGAGAGAGAGAGAGACAGAGAGAGAGAATTACGTCTGGAGAAATTACATTCAGTAACAACACAATATCAAGAGTAGAAGCCTGGTAGTCCCTTAGTTGTTCATTCATCATTTAACTTCCAGGATAAATTGTAGAAGGTAATGCTCGAGGTTAAGTAACTAGAACAGCAGAGTAAGCTTTCATGATAACATTGTTCACCCCAGGCCATAACACTTCGGAATCACGTTTGTGTTTTAATGTTCTGCTGTTTCTCTAGATGGGGTGGGGACGTGTGTGAGAGACGGGAGTGTGAGGTGAAGAGAGGAGACCCTGACGGCGGACGAGGTGATATGGAGATTTTTTTGTTTTTTTTTGCCATCCCATTTATGTCACCCAGGGAAGCAGGTCGTTCGTTGTCTACCCCTTAATGTCCGGGTCGTTATCTACCCCTTACTGTCAGGGTCGTTATCTACCCCTTACTGTCAGGGTCGTTATCTACCCCTTAATGTCAGGGTCGTTATCTACCCCTTAATTTCAGGGTCGTTATCTACCCCTTAATGTCAGGGTCGTTATCTACCCCTTAATGTCAGGGTCGTTATCTACCCCTTAATGTCAGGGTCGTTATCTACCCCTTAATGTCAGGGTCGTTATCTACCCCTTAATGGCAGGGTCGTTATCTACCCCTTAATGTCAGGGTCGTTATCTACCCCTTAATGGCAGGGTCGTTATCTACCCCTTAATGTCAGGGTCGTTATCTACCCCTTAATGGCAGGGTCGTTATCTACCCCTTCATGTCAGGGTCGTTATCTACCCTTTAATATACTGGACTCCTGAATCTAACCCCGGGCCCCTACTCATCAAAAAAGGTAATATGGGATTGGGAATTACCTTTTTACCTTCCTCTCTGGTGCAGGTGTGGGCGGTGTGACGGGCGTGGGCGGGTACATGTGTGTGGGCGTGGCGGCTATGGACTGGGCGGGAGGGGGCGTGGTGTTGTCTGTGCTACTGGCTGCCATCACTGCACTACTCACAGGTAACGAAATACTCAGGTAACAAACTACGTACAGGTAACAAACAACGTACAGGTAACAGTATAGGTAAGAGTCTACTAAGTTTTTGTTTTTTAATGTCCAACAGAATACTTGCAGGTAAAATAATATAAACTGCTCACAGGTAATAAATTGTTAGTAATGAGCTACTCACAGGTGACAAAGGATTAATAACACATTACTTAGATGCATAAAATGTTAGTAAAAAAATATTCACATGTAACAATGTATTAATAACTACTCGCAGGTAACAAAATATTGGTAAGAAACTTCTCCTAGATAACACTAACAAATACTCACAGGTAACAATATTAAACTTTACAGGCAAGGAAACATTAATAATCACTCACAGGTAACAAACTACATGTACATAAGTTTTCAGGATGTTAGACTTTTTAACTATTGTATTTAATGTACCGACAAGATGATTCTATGCTATTTTGGTGTGACTTTCTGTGCTCTGAACTTTCTGAAGGTTACAAGGGCGTGAAGAAGGGAGCCGACCACCGCTCTCACTTCATTCAAATTTTTGCACCTATCTCTTCGCTCTACCTCCTTTCTTCTTCCTCTTTCCTCCCCCCTCCCTTCATCTTTTACTTCTACACGTCCTCCTCCTCCTCCTCCTCTTCATTCCCTACTAAGTCTACCGTCATCGTATCCCCTCACCTCTTCCATTTTCCTCTTTTCTTCCCCTTAATTTCTCCCCTTTGCATTCCCTCTTCCTCATTCCCTCTCATGTCTTCATCTCTTCCTCCTGCCTCCTCTTATACTCCTCCCCCCCTTTTCCTTCAGTCCGTCTCTATTTCCCCACCTCCTCTCCACTCTCCCTCCCTCTCTTTCATTCAATAGTCGTCCTCCATCTCATCATCTTTTTGCTCCTACGCCTCAAACAGCTTTCATCTTTCTCTCTTGCCCACAAAATCTTTCCCTCATATCTTACCTCCTCCTTACTTCTCTCCTTCTTCCCATTTCCTCCTCCTCCTCCTCTTCAGACTCCTTTCATCCTCCTCTCCACCTCCTAATCTCTCCTTTATCTCTCACCTCCTCCCCACTCCCCTCCCTCCTCGTCCTATTATCCCTCCTTACTGCCTTCGCTTAAGATGTTTTACTACTCTCTCTCTCTCTCTCTCTCTCTCTCTCTCTCTCTCATTTCCTCCTTCTCTTCTCTGGCTTCCCTAACGTTCTTAACCATCCTCATTAATTTTCTCCCGCATTCTCTTTCCCCTCCCTCGATTTTTCATTTATACTTTTAGTTTACCCTTCAGTTTTCATCTCCTGTCCTCCCGTTTTCTTTCTCTTTTTATTTTGGCTTCTGTGGTGCTCTTTCTTTCCTCTGTTTATTCTCTTTTTCTTTCTATGTTTGTATGCTATTTGGTGTGTTCGTATGTCTCTCTCTCACCTCCCTTCACAACCCCCACATCATTGGTTTTCTCTCCTCCAAAAACTAACTTGCTCTTACTCTCACTTCTTCTCTTCTTTCCTTACTCCTTCCCCTCTCTTCTCTTCATTCCTCTCTCCTTCCCCTCTCTTCTCTCAGGGGATACGCCAATGATTCTCTCCTACTCAGCTCTTCTTCCTTCTCACGTCATCATCATCATCATCAACGCTGTTCCTCTCCTTCTTCACCCACTTTTCTTTGCCTCATCTCCCCCCCTCACCCACACCGCCTTTCTGTTCGCCCCATCACATCCTCCTCCTCCTCCTCCTCCTCCTCCTCCTCCTCCCTCATCATCATCCGTGGCGGCCCCAACCCCAAGTCGTACAAGATGCAATCACGCCGCCTTCTCCCCGTGGCGTCCCTGCTTAATCACGAGGGGTGGGATCACGTCTCATGAGCGTCCAGATTGTAGGTTATTAAGGCCTTGATGAATGCTGAGGGCGTCTCCTGCTCGCTAAGGCCAATTACTCTTTCTTAATTGCCTTCGTGTGTCCTCCGGTGTCGTCTTTGTAGCCTGGTGAGAGAGGGTGAGGTGGTGGAGGGGATGGAGGGAAATTGAGAGAGAGAGAGAGAGAGAGAGAGAGAGAGAGAGAGAGAGAGCGCAATAGTGTCAAGAAAGCATAGGCAAGAGAAAAGGTTATTAATTGAAAGGATAAAGAGAATGGAGTGTTGCAGGACAGGTGGAAAGACGATTAGAAATGTGGGGGATTTAGCAGCGGGAGGGAGATGGGTCGACGACTGAAAATAAGGCGAAAAAAAAAACACACACACACACACACACACTCTAGCAGGAGGCCGAGGAGGAAAAAAACGAAATAAATAATGTCTTGCAAGAGATCGAGGAGGAAAAAGAAAGAGAGGAGAACCAGGTCTGAGAGATAAAGTGGGGAAATTTGAGGGATTAGGAGTTTTTTAAGAGATGTGAGAGTAGGAGATAGTCGAAGGGGGAAAAAAACGCACGAATGAGCTCGCAAAAGGACGAGGAGACTGAAAGAAATACTAAAAAAAATTGGTAAAAGACAAAAGGTGGGGAGGAAGCCAAAGGAGTGGGAGATACGGAAGGAGGTTGGAAAGTGGTTGGCGTTTTGAGAAGAGGCGAAAAACCCTAATGCAGGATTGAGTTGGGAGGAGGTGGACGAGGAGGAAAACGAAAATTAGATTTAGAGATACATGGGAGCTGAGTGTTGGAGCTTACGTGAAAAAAAAGAAAAAGAAAGGAAAACAAAAACGGCAGAGGATGAGGTATTGGGCAAAATTGGGAAAATAGAGAACGTAATGGGGAAAAGAGGAGAGAGAGAGAGAGAGAGCTGGGACTCGGAGGCAAGATGGAAGCAAAACCTAAAATGTGGAAGTTGTGACTGACTGGAGAGCTTTGAGAGTGTCCCACATTTGAAGAAGAAAAAAGTAGGAGAAAAATTATGGATTGAACTGGGAAGAGGGCGAGGAATAAAAGAGAACAAGAAATAGGTAGAAGAATTATTTTGTCAGAGAAAAGATGAGAGGGAAACCAAAGAATGGATTATAATATGACGATAGGTGTGGGTGGTCAAAATTTGGAGTGACGATTGAATATAGAGAAAAAAAAAATACCAAAGCAGGACGTGAGAGAAAAATGGAGGCAAACCAAAAATGAGAAAACGAAGAATAAAATGGAGAGGAATCTGAGACGTGAAAGTGGTCGATATTTAGAGGACAGACGAAAAAAAAAAAGAAGATAGATGGGTGAAGATTTTAAAGAGGAAGAATAGAATGATTAATAGACACATCAAGAGCGGAGAGAAAAATGAAAAGAAAGACAGTGAATTGTAGTCAGTGAGGAAAAAGGTGTGAAAGTGAGCGAATTTTGGAGGGAAGAGAAACTGACAAATATTAACGCTAGAATGGATTTGGACGGAAGGATGCAGAAGAAAAACATAATAAACAGGGAAATAAAAAATAATGGAGAGCAGCTTTGAGTATAATAATTGGAAAGAGAACGATATTTGGAAGAGTGGCGGGGAAAAAAAAAGTATATTGGAGTATTATCTGACGGGAGAAAAAACAATGCTTGGAGGAGTAAAAAAAAAAAGTAAAAACAAAATATTAATGCTAGACAGAGTTTGGGGAAGGACGAGAGTGAAGAAAAGAATAATGGGCAAGCGAGGAGGAGGGAGGAGGTGCATGAATGGCTGAGAGAGAGAGAGAATAATGTGTCTCTGCGCTGGGGGAAGGACACTATTGTTCCTTGGGCATAATGGCGACGAATACTTTACTATATTTCAAGGCTTTTCGGGGCTTTTGTCTTTATCTTTCATTCACGCCAAACTTTGTACTTATACGATTTTTAATTCTTCAACTCTCCAATTTTTTTCTTTTATCCAAACTCAGATAACCGGATTTTTTTTTTTTTTTTTCGCTTCCTCACTATGACTTTTTTAATTCTTGCTTTGTCAAACTGTTTTATCCACCTAGCGAAAACGTACTAGTAGAGAAGGGGTTAATGATGACTGTATTTTTCCCCCTGCAGGTGGGAAAGTCTCTCCTGAGCAGAAATAAATTGCGTGAAAGTAGAAAGAATAAGATGAAGAAGACATCCTTGTGAAAAAATAAAATTGGTACCTACAGACGATTTTATTTAACCATGTGTTCTGTTTTCCGAAGGTAAACTTTTTAGTAGTCTTTCAAGATGAGAGTAATCAAAACTGGATTATCTTTTTCCCTTAGACGATTATATTCAGTTTGGAGCGGCCATCAGTTTTAAATGAGATAACAGCGATTAATTTGTTGTCTCTACCTCCAGACGATTTTGATTAGTTTTGGAAAGGCCTCTGATACTGAAGGGGATTTTGAAGCTTTTTTTTTTTTTTATTTCCCTTGTTTTTCCCTCCTCCATTCATTGTCTCTTAAAAAAAAAATGAATAACTCTTCTGATCGAAAAGTTTATCCTAAAGAAAATAAAAATGTCTGGAGAAAAAGAGAATAAAATAAGAAAAGGCGTTGCTGTACCTGAGGGGCGTGAAGGATGAGGAAAGAGGGGAGTGAGAGTCGTGTGAAGAGCAGGCAGACTTCAGAGGGATTGAGAGGGGTGGAAGATGGTTTTGTGTGTGTGTGTGTGTGTGTGTGTGTGTGTGTGTGTGTGTGTGTGTGTGTGTGTGTGTGTGGTGGGGGTGGGGGACGGAAGGGGAACGGCTTACTTGTTGAAGTGCTGAGTAAAAATGCTGTTGCCAGGATGGAGAGAATGAATTATTAAAGAGTGAAAACATGGTCGATGAATTTATCCGTCAGGGCAGAAAAGTATGAGTAAAGGAAATGGTTATAGATCTACTTAGCATTGTCCGTTTATATTAGTTATACTTTTATCTCTATGTCCATCCATCTGTCTGTCTCTCTAGTGACCTTTGATCTTTGTATGCACGCGTTCAGCTATGGACCATCGTTAGGAAGAGAATCAGAAGTGTTGACATCATCATCGTAACCCTATGACCATTTAAAAGGGTTCAGTCTAATATCACGTATAAAGTAAATGAAAAAATAAAAGCTGTGAACCCATGAGTGGTGGAAGAGGGCACAAAACCTGTGTCCAAAAATTTCCTGTTGTGCAAAAATCGTGTTTAGGGCGGACACACGGTTACGGACAGGACCAATATTGGGTCGCTTTACCGCACAGGCACGTATCCGCAATGTATCCCACGCCCATAACGCAAACCGCATGTTGTAGTCGCATATTGAAGCCAGTTTCCAATGGTTTTACCGAAAGTGGGGACAGGGTGTGAGGGGGGGAGGGGGGACAGGGTGTAGGGGAAGGAGAGGGGGGGCTGTGTGGATGTGTGCGGGAGAGGGAGGAGTGTGTGTGGGTATATGTAAGAGAGAATGGTAGAGGGTGTGGGGGAGGGGAGAAGGGCTGTGTAGGTGTGTAGGAGAGAGGGGGAGGAGGTATGGGAGAAGGAGGGGGAGGGGCTGTGTGTGTGTGTGTGTATGTGAGAGGAGGAGGGGAAAGGACTGTGTGGGTGTGGGTGAGAGAGACAGCGACAGACAAAGAGAAGCAAAGATTCGGACAGAAAACAGAGAAATAGAGAGGGAGATGTATATTAGGGTGTTTGATTTACATATGATTTGAGTAACCAGTCTGACAGCTACGATTCAGCTTGAGTATGCTTGACCGACCATTTGACTTAATTTTAATGTGACCTACCTGCTAACTATATTGGATTCAGTGTGCAGTGTGTCTAGATGGAAGAACTCTACCTGCGTACCTGCCTACTTACCTATTATTTAACTTTCCATCAATCTAACTTACCGGATCACCGCTTAACAATAATTCGACGTACTGATTACTTCTACGTTCCTACTTATCATCGAATTAGACTTCCTGCTGACTAGGTGACTTGCCGAACAGTTGACCCACCTATGATTTGATATGCCTGCCGACCACCACCATTACTTACTAACCAACAGTCCGACCTACTTACTAACCCCTTGTACGTACCTACTTCATATTCTGACCTACTTACTGACCACTTTACTTACTGAAAAATAATTTGACCAACCTACTGACCACTTTACCCACTTGCTAACAATTTGACTAACTTACGTAACCACCCTACCTACATACCTACTTACCAACCACTTTACCTGCTTGCCTACTTACCGACAGTCTGACCTGCCAGTCACTTTACCTACTTAACCTCAATTTGACCTACCTACTGACCTGGTGTCGTGGGTGGGAAGGGCGTCCGTCTGATATTCCGGGCAGTCTCCAGGGCCCCCCACCTTTCAGGCCTGGTCTCTCCCCAATGACACCCAAGAAATCTCCAGGCACTTCACCTCAGACTTACCTTGACATTCCTCCCACTTGCCTGATTCGCCGACGGGGCACACGGATATGCAACAGGCGACACATATGCGACAGGCGACATTAACTGTATATGCAACACGTATATGCAAGACGAACATGCAGCAGATGACACATATACAACACGTATATAAAACACGGACAGCACTTAAGTATATGCAGTACTTATATTCAACAGACATGTATATGCAGTAGACAATACGTATTTGCACAACAGACAATACGCATATGAAACAAAACACATTCAGAAGACTACACGTATATGCAGCACGTATGTATATAATAGGCAGGATATTTTTAGGGACGGGGTTAAGAGTATGAGTAAAATGATAATTCATATCCCTCCTAGGACCTGAAAAATGTTATATTATTCTTCTTACCTCCAGGCATTTCATTTATCTTGGGAGTGGCTTCTCTCCTGAAGGATGAAACTTGTCTCCACGAAGCCTTTCAAGTCGTGAGGATTATTACTTGTTTTATTTTAGCTACCTCAAGGCGATTTTACTTAGTTTACGAGTACTTCTCTTCCTCTGAGAGATAATACACTCCTGTAGTTATGCACAAAAAATAATTCGTAATTCATCTTATGCCTCTTTTGCACACACAAATGAAGTAGGCATTATGTACAGTGATGTATGTGATATGAAGTGTTACCATTATCATCCAAATAAGAATTTACTGTGATATATGTAATGCGAAGCTGCTTTTACGCGCCAAAGTGGGATTTGTCATACAATTTCAAGCAGTATTTCACTTATCTTTAAGGGTAGCTGATCCGTAGGGCCGAGTAAAAGCACTTTCTGACACTGGAGAGTTGACCCCCCCCGACATACAGTGCTCCGTGGTGAAGGCTTTTGGAGTGTAGATTGAGAAGTGACAAATGGACACTGGTGTTGGAGAGACTGTGTTTGTGAGTAGAGTCTGTATATATCGTCAAAAGAACATCGACGGGGTGCTGACGTCTGAGGAACACGTGAAAGGACAAATGACTGCACCCGGATAGATAGCTGTAGCACTTCGCCTTGCTGAGAGAGAGAGAGAGAGAGAGAGAGAGAGAGAGAGAGAGAGAGAGAGAGAGAGAGAGAGAAAACGTTATTAATGCACCACGATCATCAACTCGCACATTCACACAAACTTCACGACAACGACACTAGACGTTAGACATGACTTTGGGTCGTGTCCAGATGAAGGGGAGACTGGCCATAACTCTCCCCGGGAAAGTCGGCAATGGCTCCTTAATGTTACTTATGCCTCTTAACATTGCTCCTTCATGTTACTTATGCTCCTTTTTGCTACTTGTCCCTCTTAATGCCATATTCCTTAAAATACGATGAATATGACGTTCTGCGCATCTTATTTTTCTTGTTTGATGGGGTTGCATATCGCCTTCATCAACATCGTTCTTTTCAAGCCGAATAAAATCATCAGGAGGCAGTAGGAATAAAATAAATGACATACTCGGGTTGAAGTGCTTAACCCCTTCAAACCGGTGACGAACTTTCTTGGATAATTCTTTGCTACCTTTAAACCATCTTATTCACGAGAGGGAGACGTCTTGCATGGAAGGGATTAGTGAAGGCTGTCTCTGTCCGTCTTCTCTGTCTGTCTGTATCTGTCTGTATGTTTGTTTGTCTTGTCTGTCTGTCTGTCTGTATCTACGCGTATCTGTCTGTCGTTTTGTAATCTCGGAAGGGGGACCATAGACGAATCACATCCATATCCTTCTCTCCCCTGTTGTTAGGCTGCACTCCAACCAACACGCCCCCACTTCCTTATAAACCTGCTTCCTCATATTAAAAAAACTCTTAACCTGCGCAATTTCGTGAGGAGGTAGCGAGAATTAACCAACATAGGCGTAGTCAGGGCTAAAGGCTAATGTGTCACCCTCGTTGTGCTTGGTGAATGGCTTGTGTCGTTAGTTTCATGGGTCATTCCTGCTGCCTGGATGCGTTATTAAGCCCATTCTTCACTAACGGCGCCTTCCCTGTTACCGTTGATGTGGGGAAGCGTGGGTTCTAGTTGGGTAGGGTCTTTAAACCTCAGCCTGTTCACTCCTAAATAATATGATGTAGTTACCTGGCTTGTAAATTCAACGGTGGAGTGTAGAGCAAGTAGCTGTAGCAGTAGTGGTAGTAGTAATAGTAGTAGTTGTTGTCGTTATTGTTGTTTTAGTAGTAGTAGTAGTAGTAGTAGTTGCAATATCAAGCTTATATGAACGTGAACCCAGTGGACTAATGGCCGGAATTGTCCTTCTACCACCCACCATCGTCCTTTCAGGGGATAGGGTCTGTTTATAACCAGTCATCTCAACCGCCTGGCCATATTGGTGCCATCACATGAAGGTGTCACTTTTCAGCACCTGTGTCGTAGAATAGAAAAATGTTTGCGTCCTTAATATTCGAGAGAGAGAGAGAGAGAGAGAGAGAGAGAGAGAGAGAGAGAGGGACAGACAGACAGACAGACAGACAGACAAACAGACAGACAGAGAATCGTGCTGACCGGCTGTTCACATGCTTTCCCAATCACTCCCCTGGCTCTCATTCCTGTTCTTCCTCCCACTTGATTATGTCCTCTTTTTTTTTTTTTTTTTCCATGACCCCCCCCCTCCAAAAAAGACACCCCTGTTCGTATGCTTTCCCAATCACACCTTCAGCTGCCAGTTTGTCCTTGATGTTTCCAGACAGTTTTATTTAGTGTGTGTGTGTGTGTGTGTGTGTGTGTGTGTGTGTGTGTGTGTGTGTGTGTGTGTGTGAAAAAACTTGTGCTGACCGCCTGTTCAAATGTTCTCCCAGTCACTCCCCTCCACCTTCCATTTTTATGTTCTACCCCTGTTCACGAGCCTCCATTTTTGTTCACCTCTAGTACACTGTTCACTTACACTGTTCAATTCCACTTGGGTTATTGCTTTCAGGGGGTGACGCTCAATAGTCCTTTTTTTTTTATTTTTTTTTTATTTCTCACGTTCGGGATAGATTGTGTGAGGGAAGGAAGTTGTGTGTGTGGGGTGGGTTGTGTGTGTGTGTGTGTGTGTGTGTGTGTGTATGTGAGTGTGTGTGTGTGTGTGTGTGTGTGTGTGTGTGTGTGTGTGTGTGTGTGTTATTTTTGAGTTAATTCCCTTTGAAGTTTTCATCTTGTATTTTTCGTATGTTTTGTTTCAGCTCGTTTGTTTTGTTGTTCACATTGTTTTTCTTTTAATGTTTTCGGGATAATGTGTTTGTGTGTGTGTGTGTGTGTGTGTGAGTGTGTGTGATTTCTGAGTTCAGCATATGTGACATTTGGTGTATCCTGTTTTTTGTTTTTAATGTTATTTAAGTTTCATTCTTTTGACATCCAGCTTCTTCCCTCTTCCTCTCGTTCTGTCTTCACTCCTCTTTCTCTTGTTCTGGGTAGGCTGTTGTGTGGATTCTGTCGAGATATCTTGTGATGACCTTAGGCTTATTATTTTTTACTTCCTCTGTTGTATTATTTTTGCTGTTACGTTCGAGGTAGATTGTGTGTGTGTGTGTGAGTGTGTGTGTGTGTGTGTGTGTGTGTGTGTGTGTGTGTGTGTGTGTGTGATAAGATAATAGATATAATTTTCAACCGGGATTATCGAAAAACTTGGGTTCGTCGGAGAGATGCTGTTCGTCACCATATTTCCTGGCTCCTGCTGCTGTGGTAAATGTCCCTCCTTCACCAGGTGTCGTTGTCATCACTCTCTCTCTCTCTCTCTCTCTCTCTCTCTCTCTCTCTCTCTCTCTCTCTCTCTCTCTCTCACACACACACACACACAGACACACACACACACACACACACACACACACACACACACACACACACACACACACACACACACACACACACACACACACACACACACACACACACACACACACACATGAGTTACACCTTGACCTGAATAGCAATAATAAAGCCATTAGGATTTCTCAGTTTCTTTAACGATAAAATTAACGTAAGAAAAACGCACCATAAATTTTTGTACACGCTTAGTACGATCACGGTGGTGGAGAGGGACGCCTTCATGTGGTGGCACCGATATTACCAGGTGGCTCCACTGCCTGGCTATACGAAAATCTCCCATATCATTCCCTATCTTCCGAAAGTAGGATCGTGGACTGCAGGAGGTTAACTTCAGTCTGCAGTCCACGGGGTTTACATCGTGTTTAGCTTGATACCACAACTTAAACAGTATGGTGATTTTATTTTTGTTTTCCTGCTTTCCATAAACAGTTTTATTAAACATTAGGTGAGATATTTATTTATTCAGTGACTAGAAACAATCTCTAATGGTCTGTTTAATATCATGACTTCTTTTATTTTCCTCTTCCTTATAAATGAGTTAATAAGCTAGTGCAAATGAAGGAAGATCGCCCTGGCTTTATGTTGAGAGAGAGAGAGAGAGAGAGAGAGAGGCGAGGGTGAAAGAGGGCTGCGTTCTAATAACCGCCCGGCGCCTCTCCGTCCCCTGAATTGTAAGGGCGAGGCAACCACTGGCACCCATTCTCGTTGACTTCGATATCTTCCTTTTATTTGTGTACTTATTTATTTATACACTTTAATCCCTTCAATCTGGCGACGTACAGGATTTATATCGTTTATTCTTGCTGTCCTGACGATTTTATTCAACACAGGATAGAGTTGAAGGGATTACATAGAGCCTTCATTAACGCCCTTAGTGTTAGGCGAATACAAGATGCTGACTTAAACTGTACGTAGGAAAGAGGAAGGGAAACAGGGAGAGAAAGAGCAATATTCCAAATTAATGCACATATGAGTAATTGACTGGAATCCACAATATTAATTTGAACAGGAAAAACATGGGCAATCTCATTTGTGTGTGTGTGTGTGTGTGTGTGTGTGTGTGTGTGTGTGTGTGTGTGTGTGTGTGTGTGTGTGTGTGTGTAAGTGCTGTATTTATTACCGGGGAAACAGGGAAAGCGAGTAATTGGCCGGGCCTCATTTGGGGATGGCTTGAATATATGGCCATTTTCAGTATTAGTCGCTCCCTTCGGTTTTGCGGGTTTTTGTTCGCCTTTCCGGATAGTGGTGGTGGTGATGGTGATGATGATGATGAGGAGGAGGAGGAGGAGGATGTCGGTGATGATGATAATAATGATGAAGATGAGGAGGAGGAAGAGAAGGATAAATGCCGTGATGATGATGGATGATGATGATGATGTTGATAATGATGATGGTGAGAAGGAGGAGGAAGATGATGATGATGATGATGGATGATGATGATATTGATAATGAAGATGATGTTGATGATGATGTTGAAAATGATGATGATGATGATGAGGAGGAGGAGGAGGAGGAGGAAGATGATGATGATGATGATGATGATGATGATGTTGAGGATGGAAGTTGTCCCTACCTTGAGAGGGGTAGTGGCTTCAGCATTAACACTTTCTGACTCCAGTACAACCACTCATCCGAACATAATTTTCCACCGTTAACCAGAAGAGACCAAAAGAGTTCTTCCGACAGTGAGAGGGTTAAAAATTTCCCACGATATATAAGTTGAATTTTCCGAGAGAATTGATGATGGTCCAAGTGGATGAAAGGAAGAGAGGAGTCAAAAGGAGGCCAGGGTGAGAGAGGAGTAGAATTCTGTGCAGCTGGTGGAATTCTATGCAGCTGGTAGAATTTTGTGCAGCTGGTGGAATTCTGTGCAGCTAGTGGAATTCTGTGCAGCTGGTGGAATTCTGTGCAGCTGGTATTACGCTGTTCTAGCTAAATTCCAAGCATTAGGGTCACGCTGGTTAGTTGCTTGTGTTGTTGTTATTGTTTGTTGTTTTGTTTGTTGTTGTTGTTGTTGTTGCTGCTCTTCTCCAATCTTTCTAGTGACAGTGTGAAAGTGTAATTGCTTTCTGTACAAAATATTAGGGACGCGGTACTAGTGTGAAAAGTTTAAATTGGAGTTGTATAGATAAGTCATTGCCTGAGAGAGAGAGAGAGAGAGAGAGAGAGAGAGAGAGAGAGAGAGAGAGAGAGAGAGAGAGAGAGTCAAAGAAAAGAAAGAGAACTGTGGAAAAAAGTGGAAAAATGAGGTGTGGAAAGATGTGATGGCACTGGGGTGGAGAAGGTGAGGGGGGAGCAGGGTAGTGGTGGGAGGAAAAATGAGCTAGAGGAATGAAACAGGGAGAGGAGAATGAGAAATGAGGCAGGAGAGGGGAGAATGAGAAGAGTGAGTAGGTGGTTCAGGGAAGATGAAGTATGGGTAAGGTATAGTGGAGGTGTGGGAGGGTGTGGTGGAGGGAGGGAGTAGTGTAGAGGGATGGGATGGAGCGGAGATGAGGAGGAAAAGGATATGGTGGAGGGAAGATGAAACTTGTAATGATGTGGTTTCGTGGAGGAAGTTGAGGAGGAACGGCATACGACGAAAGGGTAATGAGGTGTTGATTGATATGGTTACAGTGGAGTGGTTATGTGTGGAAGGATATAAGGATGTTTCCAGGCCTCACGTGGGAGGATGAGGAGGAAAAAGGATGTGGTGGAGGGGAGATGAGGTGTGGAGGGATGTGGTGGTAGTGGAGGGGGGTGAGGAGGGGACATGATGATGGAAAGGGGGTGAGGAAGGGCATGGAGATATTAATGGGCGAGAGAGAGGGGGGGGGGTGATAAGGGGGGTGGATATGGTAGGGGATGAGGAAGACTGAACATGGAAGAGGTTGGGAGTGAGGGACAGGGAGATAAGGGGGATGGAGATGGAGGGAATGGGGCAGAAGGAAGAGGGTCAGGGAGGTGGTATGGGAGTAAGGAGGGGGGCAGGGGTGGAGAGGGGGGTTGGTGGAGGGGAGTGGGGAGTGCAATATCCTGGAGGGTCGTGTTGTCGCTCGTACTCAGGCCACCGACATTCCAGTGACTTTTTTTGAGGGGAGACGCAGATGAAGGGGAGGCGATGAAATGGAGAGGGGAGGAGGGAGAAATGAGGAGAGGTAGTGGAAGGGGAGGGGAGGAGAGAGAGAAAAGACTGAGAAAGGTGGGAAGGAAGGAGGAAAGGAAATGAGAGCAGAAAGAGAAGGGGGGTGGAGGTGATGAGATGGAGGGAAGGAGTTGAGAAGAGATTTGGAATGATGAAAAGGGAGGAGGGAGAAAGAAGGAGTAGTGGAGATAATGAGACGGAGGAAAGGGAGGGAGTGAGAGGAGGAGAGATGAAGGTGAGGAGGGAGGAAGAGAGGAGGAAATATAAATAAAACAGATTAGAGACAAGACGGAAAGAAGATGGAAGGAGAAATGAAAGAAAGGAAGGAAGGATAGGAAGTGAAGTTAATAAAAAGATACTGAGATGGAATTGCATGAAGCGAAGGAGGAAATAGGATAAAAGAGAACAGGAATAAAAAAAGACAATTATGGAAAGCGTAAAAGAAAGTTGCGGAAGGAAATAGGAGGAAGAATTAAAGAAGAAGGTGTAAAGTAAAGGTCAGAGAGAGAGAGAGAGAGAGAGAGAGAGAGAGAGAGAGAGAGAGGGCTGGGGGCACAGGAGAAAATGCTAACAGAAAAATATTAGATGGAAGGGGGCTCGTAGAGAAACTATTAAAAGAGAGAGAGAGTGAAAGAAATGAAAGAGTGAGAGAATGGTGTCTGTAGAAAAGAGTGAAAAACGAAGGAAAGAATACTGTGAGCAAATGATGGGAAAGAAAATGGTGAAAAATTAAATAAGAAAATAAAAGGAGGGGGACGAGACAAGTGGAGAGAGAGAGAGAGAGAGTGAGAGAGTGAAACTTTGCCTATTTCTTGCAGGCCAAACTTCCCCTTATTCTCTCTCTCTCTCTCTCTTTCCCTCCCTCCCTCTCTCTCTCTCTCTCTCTCTCTCTCTCTCATATTGAAGGGTAGACTCAATAATACTCCCGGAGGGGAAGATTTTCAACATGGGGGCAATATATTGGGAAAGCCGGGAATATCGAGCAAGGCAGGAGGGGTGAGGAGAGAGAGAGAGAGAGAGAGAGAGAGAGAGAGAGAGAGAGAGCCGGCAACACTTTCGTCCCATCATCCACATGTTCAGGTTAATTCATAAGACGCGTCCTTCATCCTCTCATCTGGGCGTGATGTCAGAAGCGATCCAGCCAATCATGCTCATTGCACGTCCAATTAACCATCCAATTATCCATCCAATTCCAGACATCATACCGTTACTAGAGAGGGACGCCTACGTGTGGTGGCACCGATACTGCGTTGTTATACAGAAGTCCCTCAGCTTTCTCCCTGCCCCCAAGAGGAAGATGGTGGACTGCAGGACAAGGGTAACTTCAGCCTGCAGTCCACTGGGTTCACGTATCAGATGAGCCTGGGTTTGCAACTGCTACTTTACTGCTACCACTCTGACCACATACTTGCCCTCATGACTTTAACCTAACCTAAAACTGCCACCTCTTTGCTTTTTGATCATCCTAAGCTGATTTTCTTAAAATATCTTTCGACTGTTTCCTTTCATCACTAAGATTTTTTGTTTTGCAGGAAGATCAGAAGTTATAGGGTGACTGTGTGCTCTCTGTGCTCTCCACTATTTAAGTAGTAGACGTCAGGAACGGGCTCCCTGTGTCCAAAGTCGAGTGCATAAAAATGACAGTTGTATTTGAGAGTCGTTTGATGCTTGTAGCTCAGTCAGATTAACTGCTCCCTTCGATTTTTCATCCTCTGATACCAGCGCTATGTTCACTAGTTTAGATTCTGTTGCCAGTGATCTCGGTGCTCCTTCCAGTCACCTGCGCTGTTCACTTAATCTTATCTAACATGGTTTAACCAAGTCCAGCATACCAACCTAGCCTAACTCCGACTCAGCCTAACCTAACCTAACTAAACCTAAACGAACCTATCTTAACCCAGCCTAACCTAACCTCATCTAACCTAGCCTTACCTAACCCAGCTCAACCCTACCCAAACAAAACCAACCCACTAATCCAAACCAAACCAAACCTAATGCAATCCAACCTAACGTAACCCAGTCCAACCTCTTCAGTTATCCACGTGTTTCCCTCAGCGACCCGGGCAGTTCACCCAACCATCAGTGGTCCACAAGGCAGCTCGTATCCTCCCTTTTTCACTCAGCAGCTTTCATTAATGTCGTTCGCTTTACCTCTGCCATGTTAGCTTTGAATTCCTGGCGACCTTTCTCCCTCAGTGACCTTAAATAGATAAATGAGCATCGTTAACTGGTTATTAGTTTGGAGTTGGGGGGAGGGGGAGTTTTGATGCTAAGGTGGGGTTGTTCAGCTGAATAAAATTGTCTTTAGCTTAACTAAACTAAATTCGTATGTAGTAGGGAAAAACAATCTTTCTACCCCAGGACATCATATGATATTCTTGCCTTCATCTCTCCAACTTAAATGTTGAGGTGTAATGAGGTGATTAAGGCTGCAGGAATCAGTGTGTCTGTGTAAGTGCTTGAGTGATTAGGGTGTGTGTTTGAGTACATATGAAGTCGCAAGATTAAGAGGGTGTAGGGATGTGTAAGTTGACGAAAGCGTTTTGTGTGTGTGTGTGTGTGTGTGTGTGTGTGTGTGTGTGTGTGTGTGTGTGTGTGTGTGAGTGAGTGAAGTGATCTTCTGCACCTGAAAGTGTTTGTGTAAAGGACTCCATCAGTAATATTAGATAATTACATAACCACTTAGTCCATAATCCCTGCAGCTTCTCTTGACCTGTTTGTACCGTGTTGACCTACTTGAGTGTGTGAGGGAGTGAGTATGTGCAAGGCTGAAGTGAGTAAGTGAGAACATGAAAAGGTTGAAGTGAATGGAATAGCAAGTGAAGGGCTGAAGTGGATGAGTGTGTAGGAAGAGGTGCAAGGACAGAGAGAATGTAAGTAAATATGTACGGGAATGAAGTGTGTGTGTGTGAATGAGTGCAAATGTGGAGTGAGTATGTTAGTGTGTGAAAGGGTGCAAGGATGAGGAAGATTGTTATAGTGTGCGAGGAAGCTGAAGAGTGAGTAGTGAGTGAGTTCGTCCAGGAAAGAGGCGTGTGTGTGTGTGTGTGTGTGTGTGTGTGTGTGTGTGTGTGTGTGTGTGTGTGTGTGTGTGTGTGTGTGTGAATGTAAAGGTCAGCATCAGTGACAGTGATGCAGGAGATAATTATATTTCAATTTCACGTCACTCCATAACGCCTCCAGCATTTCCACGAACTCGAACCCCTCCTTCCTCCCATCCCCCCTCCTTCCTTCACCTCACTCCACAATCCCTCCAGCATTGCCATCAACCCCTCTTTCATCCTCCTTCCCCTCCTTCCTTCACAGCATTTCCACGAACCCCTCTCCCCTCTTTTTTCCCCCCTCCTTCCTTCACCCCACTCCACAATCCCTCCAGCATTTCCACTGGCTTCTGTTTTCTCTCCCTATCCTTCCCTCACCTCACTCCACAACGCCTCCAGCATTTCCATTAATCTCCCTTTCCTCCTCCTCCCCGACTCCTTCCTCTCCCCACCCCAGCTGTCATGTGTTTGCCTGACTGAGTGAGTGTATATCCTGTAGTGTGTATTGAGTAAGTCGGTGTGTAGTGAGTATATATTGAGTGTGTCTTGAGTTCTTGAGCGAGTGAGATTAATTAGTAGTCTTACTTTGTTGTGTAACTCTAAGACTGAGTTTAAGTTAAAAATATAAAGTAAAAATATTAGGGTAATGTCCGAGCCTTACAGGGAACCGGATATCAATATACTTCCGCTTCACCTTAGTCAGCCTCTGTAGATCACGAGTCTCATTGCTTAGGGGAATGGAAAGTTTATCACCATCGTCGTCTTCGTCGTCTTGGCCTCTGTTTTCTACTTAAGGATGGGGTGTAGTTAAGTTCATAAAGTTTAGAATAAGCTAAAAATTCAGAGTAAGATCTGGGCTTCAGTGAGAATAGATAATTTTTCTAGGATCATTCTAATTCTGTTCCACGTCAGTCCGCAGTCTCCCCTTCCTTCCACCTCCCCAGCGTTCTTCCCCCTATCCCTCATGTCCCTTTTTCTCATTCCTCACACGCTATCCTTCCCTTCCCAGACTTCTTCCCTCACCCACCAACGCCACTCCCCACCTCTCCCTCCCCTCCCCAGCTGTCCCCTGTTTACCAAGGATTTATGCAGCTGTAATAATTCATCTGGGATAGTTAGCCTCAGCCACTTACTGTACCTTCGCTTCCTAGTTTCCAAGGCGTGATCTTATGTCTCTTGCACTTCCGTAAGTTGAATTAACCCAAGTCGATGGCGTATTTTTGTCATATGTTCTTGCTACCTCCAGGGGATTTCATTAAGAAGATCTCGTTTTGAAGAAGTTGGTGAAAGCTGTATCTTATCCCTTCATCTCGAAAGGTCTCCCCAAAGCTGAATAAAATCGTCTGGGGAGAGCAAGATTAAAGCAAATATGTGAGACAAACTCCTGGCAGTGATAAATCGGTTTATCTTGCACTCTCGAGACAAATTTTTACTTGGCTCAGAGGAGACTTTCTATACAAGAGGACTTAGCTCTTGAGATACACGCCAAGGTTGCAACTGCATTGGAGGCGCCGCATCCCGTTACACAGTGCCATTTCTTTGTGCATACCTGTTGATTGATGTTATCTGTATTTTACTTAATCCTTAACCTCTTCAATCCCATTACGTAACCTGCCTGTATTTTTTTTTTTTTTTGGTATTTTCAGATATTTCTTTCAGTTCAGTAGAGATTTTTCGCTTACGGGAGGCTAAATATATCCTTCATATACCCCTTCACTACGAGGGCTCCATTGTGTAAACTCGTCTGGTAACAAAGAGAATAAAAATACAAAATGCGTCACCGGATTGAAGGAGTTAATGGATATGTAGATAAATATTAGGCATGTTTTTAGATAATACTTTTCGCTTTGATAAAATGTGAACAAAAATTTAACCTTTATTCTGTAGATACTAATACTGGCTTTGAAATAATAGGAACAAACATTAAGCATTTTGGGAGGTATTAATTTTTCCATCGGTACATTATGAATAAAGAATGAACATTTATTTATATTTTAGTTACGATACAGTATGAACAGATTTTAAGCTTGTTTTTAGTACGTATTGATAACGAATAAATTTGATGTGTTTTTTGTATATATTAATTTAGGCTTCGATACAGTATGAATAAATGATCAAGCATAATTTTTCATGTATTAGTTTTCACTTGGATGCGGCATGTGTTAGGTGGCCTCAGGTGCGTCGACCCTGGACCATTGAGTGTGAGGGGGGACAATAACAACCCTCCCCCCCCCCCAGCTCTCACCCATATTAACTATCAACTCGGGGACGTCACCAGCCCCGTCTAAACTCCCCCATAACGGCAGACATACAGGACCCTATTACATCCAGCACCACCCGCTCTTACTGTTTGGCTGTGTTATTGGCATTATCCTTTGCTGTTTAATTGCATACGTTGGCACCAGCTTCTGCTCTACAATTTTACTGTTGGCACCACCCTTTGCTGTTTGCTATACTGTTTCCCTCGCCCTCTGCTGTTTAATTATACTGTTGGCACCACCGTCTCCTGTTTAGGTCTGCTGTTGCCACCACCCTTTGCTGTTTCGTTATACTGTTTGCACCATCATCTCTTACACTGTTGGCACCACCCTCTGCTGTTTAACTACACTGTTGGCACCACCCTCTGCTGTTTAACTACACTGTTGGCACCGCCCTCTTCCGTTTGACTTCACTGTTGTCACCATCATCTACTGTTTGTTTGTACTGTTGTCACGATCCTCATTTTTTTTTTTATTCTACTATTTTCACCCCTTGTACTGTTTAATCCTCCAGTTGCCACCACCTCGAATACTGTTGGCACCTCCGTCTGCTGTTAATTCTGTTGATGTCACTACCCTCTCTTATACTGTTGGCACTCTCCTCTGCTGTGTAATTATAGTGGTGTTGGTGTTGGTGGGCCGGGTGCAACGAGCCGTGTTGGTGAACGGAACATACCATAAACATCTGCAACCAGCATTATAGCAGTGGGCGTCTCCTATGTTACCGTGGGGAGGCGGGGGGAGAGTGGAGGGAAGGATGCAGGAGGTGGAGGGAGGTACAGAGGAAGGAAGGTAGGGAAGGAGGGGAGAGAAAAGAGGGTACGAAGGAGGGGGATAGGAATAGGGGGAGGATCATAGAAGGGTAGCAGGGAGGAACAGAAGAGGGAGGGTAGGGAAGATGGAGTGATAGTGGAGGGGGTATGGATGAAGAAGGAAGGAAGGGGAAGAGGAAGGCTTGATAAGAAGGGCGGAGACTGTAAATGGAGGGATGGATGGAGGGTGGATGGGAGCGAAAGGAAGGAGGGAGGAAGGAAGGGATGGAGGAGGGGTACGAAGAAGAGGGGGGGGGAAGAGGATGGAGAAGGAGGGAGGAGACGAAAGAAATGTGTATGATTGGCTAGAGTTGAGAAATGTAATGTGTAGCAGGGAAACGGTCAGCAGGGGAAGATAGTTCCGGGAGAGGAGGGGAGACATGGGAGGGGGAAGGAGCCAGAGGAGAGAAGGAAAAGGCGGGGGAGGGGGAGGGGAACGGGTGTTAGACAAGGGAGCAGCGAGAGGGGATGGGACAGGGAGTGGTGAGGGAAGGGAGGGACCAAGGGGAGGGATGAAGCAGGGGAGGGGGAAAGCGAGGGAGGGGGGGGAAAGTCAAGGGGGAGGGCGAGGGATGGGAAAGGCTGGTGGGGTGAAAAAGGGAAGGGAAATAGGACAGGGACGGGGAGCGAAGTGGGGAGGAAAGCAAAGGAAGCCAGGGAAGGGCGGACAAGAAAGTGGGGAATGGGAGAAGGACCAGGGGGAGGGGGTGGACACGAAGGTGAAGGGAAGGGGGGAGGGAAGGGAAAAGACCAGGGCGAGGGGGAAAGAAGGGGGATAGCCAGAGCAATTCTAACCACGGAGCGTGTGATTAGATAGCAGAGTTACTGTGACGGTAATGTATATATTTAATTTGTGTTTTGTGGTGTTTATGGCCAGTTATGAAAATTAAACTATATTTCTACCTAGGTCCACCTCCCCACCTTCCTCCCCCCTCCCCACCTTCCTCCCCCCTCCCCACCTTCCTCCCCCCTCCCTCTCCTTTTCCTATCTTTCTCCTCTTTTCCTCCCTCTGTTTTATCATTCCTCTCCCATCTTCCATTTTTCTACCTCTTGTATTCTTTTCCGCTGTCTCCTTTTCTTCTCTTTCATCCTTCAGTTCTCTCGTCTTCCTTTCCTCCCCTTTTGTCTTTACTCCATTACCCCCCCTCTCTCTCTCTCTCTCTCTCTCTCTCTCTCTCTCTCTCTCTCTCTCTCTCTCTCTCTCCTTGCCACCCTTCTCACCACTTCCTCCCGATCCTCCTCTCTCCCTCTTTTACCTCTTCTTCGCCTTCTCTCCTCTCCCTCCTCTCTCTCCTCCCTCCGTTCTCCTATCTCATCTATCTCCTGCTCTGCTAATTTCCACACGGTCTGGAGAGCCGTGCAGTCCATTTCTAATTCTTCTGCCAGTAAAAGAAGACTATCGTTTAAGTCCAGAAATTTGTGATCAAAAGGTCTGTGTGGTTTTAGAATCAGTGTAACTCTAGGTAACTTTTCCTCCCCCTTCCTTTCTCCCCTTCTCCCCTTGTCTCCCTCCCTTCTCTTCTCTTCTCTACTTTTCATCCCCATCTCTCCTCTCTCTTCCCCTCCCTCCTCTTTCGTTCTCTCCCTCTCTCTCTCCTCTCTCTTCCCCCTTGTACTCTGCTCTTCCTTCCCTCCCCCATCTTGCTCTCCTCGTGTTCGCTTCTCTTGCATTCCTCTCTTCTCTGCCTCCTCTCTTTTCTCCCTCTCCCTTCCGTCCATTCTCCCTCTCCCCTCTCTCCATTCACCCTCTCTCCTCCCTCCCTCCTTCTTCCCTCTCTCCCTCCTTCCTCTCCCTTTCCCTCTCTCCCCTGCCCTCTCCTTCCGCGATAAAAGATGTCAAATGATGTCTATTGAGCTGGAAAATCTCCTCTTGCAACTTACATCAAACTTTCACTCTTATTTTTTCCATTCTGGCACCAGAGTTTTGAGTGAAGGACGAGTCTTCCGTCACTCTGGGCACTGGCAGGGGCTTGTGTGTGTGTGTGTGTGTGTGTGTGTGTGTGTGTGTGTGTGTGTGTCAGAGAGAGAGAGAGAGAGAGAGAGAACGGGGGGGAGAATACATGTGCGAGTAATCAGGTTGCTATACCCCATTTATCTACAGGAGGTGCGTGTGGGAGCTAGTGTGTGTGTGTGTGTGTGTGTGTGTGTGTGTGTGTGTGTGTGTGAGAGAGAGAGAGAGAGAGCATCCTTTGTCTCCCCCTATATCTTCCAACAGGAGGTGCGTGTGGGGAGCTGTACGAGTGCGTGTCAGAGAGCGGCGTGGTGACCCAGGTATACTCCACCCTGGGGGAACTGCCAGCCTCCCTCGTCGCAGCCACGCTCCTCCTCGACCTCATCCTCATCCCGGCCATTGGTATGCTTCGTCCACCTTCATGAGACCCGGTAGTGAAGGCGTTTAAAGATATATGGACTCCAGCATAGCGTGTTTATTTACGTCCGTAGTGAGGGAGTTCAAAATGTACTGAATCCTTTGTACAGAAATTCCCATCCGAACAAAACATAATTTCAGACTAACTATGGAGTTGAGCATAGTAACCCCTCGTGGTGAAGAGGTTCTAAGTATGTTGCCCCATACATACAGGCAGTCTCATATTTATTCACACTTGAACTCTGACAAACTTTGGCCCCCACATGCAGACCGCTTCATACATACACTGTGTTATGGACATAGCACATATATTATCACACAAACTTTGGACTCTTGAAGCACAATAGTTGGGGGGAGTTCTTGGAAACGACTTTGTGGCGGCGTTCACTGGCCTCTTTAATGCCTACTTGTGTGGCTGCTCTCAGGCTTACGGCGCTGGCTTCCCCTAAGGGCCGCGTCACACCATGCCTGGAAGCGGACATATTCTCACGAAAATTGTTCGATCGTGTTGGTCGGGGTAAAAGTTGGAGTATGAACCGCCCGTGACATTAGGCCACGTTAGTACGAAGGACAGGCATGTAAGGATAACAGGAGGCCCGTTGGCCCTTAACGAGGCTATCTGTTAGGGAAACAATCAATTGGACAAAAACTCTAATTAACGTGTGTGAGAAAATGATTCACTTCCGGATGTAAATCGACAGAAAAAAAAGGAAAATGAGCATGGTTGATAAAAGATTTTTTTTTTATTTATTTTTTTCAAGAGAGATATCAAAGGAAATACTGTGCGCAACACAAGTTTTGCAATAATATACAGCACAGTATTTTTTATGTATAGCAGGGGACCTTCTTATAAGAGATTTGACTCCCAGAGGGCCAAGACATTTTTATATCATGTTCGATGTATAGGTGTAAATTCATTGTTTTTAAGGCATGATAAAATAAGGTAGTCAGATATTCAGCAAAGCGCTCTGTCAGCTGTTCAGGAAATATATCAAGTCAGTCGGTCAGCCAAGTGTCAGTCAGTTTAATAGTCAGTCATTCAGTCGTTCAGTTGATCAGACAGTATTTCAGTATTTCAGCCAGTCATTTGATCTGTATACTGTATATGCTAGTCACTCAGTCTGATAATGGCAATCAACCCCTTTGTCAGTCAGCTAATCAGTCAGTCGATCGAGCTATCAATCAGTCAGTTGCTGTCCAGTAATCTTCCACATAAATTTGTTTATTAATCCTTCCGTCAATCCATGAGCTACTCAGTAAGTCGGCCAGTCTGTCATTCAGCCAGTCAACGAATCACTCATTCAGTTTGCCCATCAGACTTTTAACTGTGACACCAGTCCGTTGGGCACTCCATCAGACACTAAATCATTTACCGATGAACCCTTCAGTCAACCAGTCAAGCAGTGAGTTAGTTAGTTAGTCGATCGATAAATCAGTTAGTCAACTTTATTAAATACTCTGTCCATCCATCCATAAGTCAGTCAGTTTATCACTCAATCAGCCAATCCCTTATTCAGTTAGCCAGTCAGCCTCTTAACCAATCCTCCAGATCTGTTCCACAGTTGACCAGTTAGTTCCTCAGTCAGGCAACCAGTCATCCTTTGCATCAGCTTCCCGTTAATCAGTCATCCCCACCAGGTGCCCGGGGTGGGAGTGAGTACGTGGTCCAGGCAACCAACTTCACCCTCAGCGGGCCTCCCCTGCCGCCCCGCCTTCAGGGCTACCCATACCTCCTGCCCCGCCCTGACCTCCTCGCCGGGGCGCTGGTGGTCCTCGCTACGCTGCTGGTGGTGGCGGGGACCAGGGTGAGAGAGAGAGAGAGAGAGAGAGAGAGAGAGAGACAGACAGACAGAGAGAGAGAGAGAGAGAGAGAGAGAGAGACGATAGCAGAGAACTCTTTGCAGTCTCATTCTGTATAGTATTCCTACATTATCAGTCGCACAGCATGCACTAAACACAGGCAGATTAAGTAGCAATCGCACAGTACTCATTCATACAAGGTTATTATTTTGATCACAGCCCTTAGGTGTACTTACTCCACTGCATTATACGGCTCTCATATTAGTCTGTAGTTTTGCTGGGCGAGTTTACGAATCTCATTTCACCTTCGTTTTGCTGTTTTCAAGTTCATGCCTGGAGCATATTTTGAGCAGGCGTAGGGGGAATGAGTGAAGGGGAAAGTTTCTGAAGGATGATCAGCGTGGAGATGTTGCAGTGAAATATCATCCAGACCAAGATAATGCTTATGAGGTGTTAGATGAAAGTATTAGTTATTATGCTTTGTGGATTCGGACATTTTCACTAACCCGCTAAGGTATTTAATGTGAAAATTTTATAAACAGCTACATAAGAACTTTAGACATATTTCTAGGGAGACCATTTAATGGAAAAGTTTTTAAGTATAGGCTATACATACGTTGCACAGTTGCTGTACTTGCCCTGGTGGGATAGCGTCAGTATTTGGCCATTACATTTTCGAACGTTCTTCGCACACCTTTAGTAGCCTTCTGTGACGCAGTGGATTTTTAAAAAATTCTCAATGTTACTGACTCGATATAGACTAGACAGACCCTTTCCCTGAGATCCAGCAGTCCCCTTACGCGCAGCAGACAGTACGCACACCTTTACATGTCGTTGCTAAGACACTGATGCCCACCGTCCTCACGGTATACACGCTCGGGCTGTCCCATTCAGAACTTGTGCGATGGTATTAGCAGGAGTGCAAGGGTGGAGCGTCCGCTAGCAAAGGAATTATCATATTTACTTGTACGGATTAATAGTCGCTCCATGCCCAGAATTCATCGTCCATCTGAGCAATGTAGACCCTGGAAATAGCTGGGTCTGGTATGCAAATTCCTTCCAACAACAAAAGTGTGGTGCTGAGCGCTGAGTGTATATTAAGCGCCTTAGTGCATGCATGGGTGGAGGTGAACAATGCCAGCGGTGTCCATGAGTGTGGTTCAGTGGAAGCATCATAATAGTGTGGTGTGGTGTGCTGTGCTGTGGGGGGGTGGGGTGATGTGAGGGGTGGAGTGTTGTTGTGTGGTGTGATGTGTATGGAGTTACATGGTGTAATTATAGTATGGTGAAGTGTGGCAAGGCATGACGTGGTGTGATATGGTGAAGCGAGGCGCGGTGAGGTGTGATGTGGTATGGTGTAATGTGGTGTGGTATTGTGGAGTGTAATGTGGTATGGTTTTTGACGTGCTTCTCTTGTGCCACAATAAGCTTGGTATATTTCCGGTATGCCTCCCCTCCCTTTTTCCACTTCATTTTTACTTATTCTAAATGCACCCTCTCTGCTTCCTCTCTCATTTCCTTTTCATTTGCCTCATCTCCTGTTCATGTATTTTCAGTTCGTTTTCCATTTTCTGAATCTTCCCCTTCCCTTTGAAATAGTGGGAAATTGAGTTTGGCTGGTGATGATGATGATGATGATTACAGTGACGACGACGACGATGATTGTGATGGTTATACTGACTGGGCTGCTGCTGCTGACAGTAATGGTGATTATGACCATGATTACGCTGACGACTACGATGCTGGTAATAGCAGTGATGATGACGTTGATGACAGTGATGATAACAATGACACTGGTGATGACAACGATGATGATAATGACGATTATGGTCATTACATCGATGTTATTGTTAATGACGATAGCGACGGTGACGATGATGACGATGATAATGACCTGTAGGAATAATATCAGAAACGCCTTTAACACACTCTCGATCCACCCACCCAACCCCTATCTCCTCGCCCATGTTTCTGCCGCCCACCAGCTTGCGTGTCGTGGGGGCCTGGGCTTGGGACTGTGTGTGGGCGTGGTGGTGCTGACGGCGGCTTCCTGCACCGCCTGTCTTAGTGCTGACCTGAAGGAGTGGGGCGAGGGACTTCAGGAGATGGTGTCACATGATATGCAGCAGGTGAAGTATTGACTTGAAAGCTTCTTGAATGGCACTACTACGATGAAGACCGGTTTTAGGAGGCAGTACCACAGTTGTAAGTAGCATTAAGTAGCTTAGTACGATTGTGGCTAGTTGAGTATTTGGAGGCGGTGTTGCGTAAGAGGTGAGGCATTGTGGTGAAACTATGTGGCACAACTGAGATTATAGACAGTTTTAGGCATTAGTTGGTGAGGAAGTGGGATGAGAGCCTGGATTAGGTGACGGCACATAATATATAGCTGGTAGGCTTGTCTGGTGGGGTTTACATGTTCTTATTCTTCACTACTTTTTCTTTCTTCCACCACCATCATTGCCGCCCTCGTCATCAGTGTCTACGTTTCCTTCCCACCTTGATTTTCGATACAGGTCATATATCCAAGGAAAGATTGCCAGTGTTAAATATTATAGCGTACATTTCTCGCACTTTCTTCCTTTCCAGGCATAACACGTATGTTTCACCTTAACCTTAACTGTCTTCCGAACTTTCATTAGGCTGACCTGCACTCTCCTTCAGAGTTATTTTCGCCTTATCATTTTCAGTATTTATTGGTTGGTAGTTCTCGTACTTTGCTGCTTCCCTATTCGTATTTCTGGATCATACCCACCCCATTAATCACTGAGAAATAGGGTTAGGTTGATGATGATGATAATGAGCATGGCGATAATGATAATAATGAAGATGAGGAGGAGGAGGACTTGTTTGAAATTTGTCATTGATATGGGCACTGGAAACTTCATTGCCGATATTGCCTAAGATTCTGTCTCTGCTTTGTTTCTTGCGTCTGTTGTCTTACCATCACATTTGTTGCTGATTTGTGTATACTTGGCAGGTGGTGAGCGGCGCAGCAGTGGTCAGCATAGGCGTGTGTGGGGCTCAGCACGCGGGGCTGATGGGCGGGGAATGCTGCCGCCAACGCACCATGGCCGTCCGCCTGGGTGTGGGCGTGGGCGTGGCGGCACTGATCCTGTTGATGCCTGTAGCCCTCGCCTCCACCCTGATTGACCCAGCCCTCCCGGCTCCTGTAGTCCATCTTTTCCCTCAGGAGTCCATGGGTGGGATGCGGGCGCTAGTGAGTGTGGGTGGCGTGGCTGGACTGTGGGCGGGGGCGGTGGGTGCCCTGCTGGGGGGATCACGCCTGATGCATCGTCTGGGGCGGGATGGATTGGCTCCCAGAGGATTAGGCCGTGTGTCTCGCCTCACCGCCACACCCTGGCTGGCCACTCTCCTTTGTGGAACCGCCGCAGCCCTGGCCGCCTCTCTCTGTCCATCGTGGGTGCTGCTGCGGGCAGTGGGTGCGGGTGGGCTCAGCTGTGGTGCGGCAGGGGCGGCTGCGGTTCTAGCCTACAGATACCAGCCAAAGATTACCATCCGAAGACCACCAGAACCAGGGTGTTGGGGGCCGCCCGCTCCCTCCTGTAGTGGCCACATCGATGCCATGCCCCCGCCTTGCTTAGACGAGGACGAGCCGTGCAGGGTGGCCGTGCACTGGACTGGAAGCTCGTGCACGTCCAGCCTTGTCGAACCACCCATACCCCCTACATGGTCGACATGGAGGACTTCTCGATTCTTGATGATGACTTTCGTGATAAATTGCGTGGCAGGGTCGGCCATGGTGCGGGGCGCGAGGCAGCTGCACATCGGTATGCTGGCGTGGGCGGGCGTGGCGCTGTGTGTGAGTGGGTGTTTGGTGTGTGGGGTGGGTCTCTTGCTGCAACCACACCACCCACATCCACACAACACCAAACATGACCCCGCTCCTGTCCTGCCTCTTCTCGCGCTTCTATGTAATTTGCTGTTACTCATACACTTGCCGCAGACCGCACTTGTGTTCGCCTGCGGGGTATGGGCGGCTGCGGGTGTGGCGTGGCTCCTGTGGGGGCGAACCTCCAGTACGGAAGCCGCCCTTAGACGTGCCCTTCTCACCCACCCTTCACACTCAGACCTCCTTTAATACCCAACAGACATATCACTAGTGCCAAACTGTTGATGCTCCAGTGCGTAAGTTTATGAGATTTTTCTCGCATGTGGTCTCGTGGGTTAAGGAGCTCCAGCAACCAAGATATGTTTGGAGTTGCTCACATATTGCCACCCAGCAGCAGGCGACTGGTCACTCGCCCTTAATGACCGAACTAAGCAACCTCGTCCCCGGCCCTTACGCTCCCGACGGGGCCAATAAAGGACTGAGCGATGGAAGAGATTGTGGTATAAATCACTGGAAAGTCTAGGTGTTAATTACCCCAGTTTCAGTAACAACCACGTCATGTCCGTGTGGGTTTCAAACTTTTCAGGCGGCTGCGCTTTTTTTTTTTTCCTGTAATGATACCAAAGGTGTTAATCTGGTCATCTACCCCTAAAGGATCAGCATTACAGTATCTTAGCATCGATAACTATGACGAGATGGGGAGAACTGGATATGGGCTCAGTATATAAGGCGGTAAAGATGCTTTATGGCGGGCAATGCGATGTGCACTTGATCTTTTCCACGCTGGTATGATGGCATGTGGCAGGCACAGAGATTATTCCTGGGTAGTTATTGTAAGGAGAAACCAGGGCTCGAAGGTATCAGGAAGCATCAAACTTTACATAGCTGTTTGTAAGTTAACCCAGACAGCTTCTAAATGATTAATTACTTCAGTTGTATTGGGACGCAACACATAACTGCGAGGAGAAAAGACATGTGTCTAAACATATCTGAACTAAGGAAGTATTATTGTATAATAATATTACGTAGACTTATGTATAAGACAGAAAATTATACAATATAAGCAATAAAAATATCACTAAACGTCAGAGTAATTTAGCAGCAGAAATGGACTCAGTTTAGAAAATTCTTTTTTTTTTTCACTTCTGGCTTCTCTGTTTATATTAACAATATAGTGATGGACGCTGATGTCCTTTACACTGTCCGCTTTAACTTTACCAAAAATTGCTATCACTTCATTCTGATCGGTGAGCTGTAACAAGCATTGAGCTTAGGAGTTAGATACAGCCTTGAAAGACCATCAGTGCGATAGGTCTCTCCTAAGCCGTATGAAAACGCCTGCCAACAACAGTGATAAGCTAGAAAAGGACGTCACCTGGATTCAGTGCAACCTCTCTCCCTCTTAACCTTATATTCTCACCAACTTAGCACATACTTCATGTACACTTTTCGTACTCTGTACACACTCCACACACACACTCTTCTCTACACATAGTTCATACATACAAACTGCATACTTTGTACACTCTTTACATACTGTATACGTACTCTTTCATATATAAGCTCATAACATACTTACATCCGTTCTTTATATTCAGTACATTCTCTGTAGATGTTCAGTACACGCTCCTACATACCCTACATATACTTTCTACGTACGTACTCTGAGCACTTTTTACATAATCTTCACATAGTGTGCATTATCTGTACATGCTCTATAAATATTTCCAAAGGTCTCACCGCTTATTCCGTCGTCAGTCTTGTGAGAAGGTTGGTTTCTTTAGGGTGGGAAGGGGTAATTGGTTCTTGGCGTGGAAGGTGCAGGTGTGTTGGCAGGTAGGCGGGGGTGGAAGGGAGGAGAGGTGTTAGTGGAAGGTGGCGTGAGCGTGGGGGGAGGGGAGATGTGTGTGTCTGAGGTGGAGAGGGGGATCAGGTGTGTGTGTGTGTGTGTGTGTGTGGAGAAAGAATGAATAGGGAAGGATGAGCAGGTTAGTTTGGAGGTAGGTGGAGGTTCAAAGAGGGTGTGGAAAGGGGTTGGCAGGTGTGTGTGAAGTTAGGTGGAGAATGAAGAGGGGTTTGTCGGGGAAGGGTAGGGAGAGGGACAGGTGAGTGTGGAGGGTTAAAGAAGGCGGTGGAAGGTGTGTGGGGGTGAAGAAGGGGAGGGGGTGAGTGGCGATGGCGCGAGGAGGGGGGCAAGGGTGGGGGTCAGGTGTGTATGAAGGTAATCAGTGTTGTCAGGAGCAGGTGTGCTCTCACTGGCATTAATTGTGTGTTTGCGTGGTGCCTCTCTCTCTCTCTCTCTCTCTCTCTCTCTCTCTCTCTCTCTCTCTCTCTCTCTCTCTCTCTCGTCATCAAGCATTTGTCTCCATTCCCCTGATATTAACCCACTCTTTCCCACGTATCCCTTTCTTTCGCCTCTCTCCATAAATTCTTCCTTCTTTTTTCCTCACCCTCTCAATATTCAATTTCTTTGCTTTTCGTTCGGGCTCCTGTTATCACTTTCCCTCGCGCCTGAGGTCTTTTCCCAGAATATTTCTTCGCTTTTCCCTTTCTTTTTCATTTTCTGCTTTTTCTGTCACTCCTCCTCCTCCTCCACATCTTCTTCCTCCTCCTCCTCCTCTTTATTCCTCCTCCTCCTCCCCCACATCTTCCTCCTCCTCCTCCTCCTCCTCCTCCTCCTCCTCTTTATTCCTCCTCCTCCTCCTCTCTTTACATAATATCTTTCCGGCCCACTTTTTCCTCGTAATCCTCGTAACTGTCTCTGCACCTCTGACACCCTCATCATAAATATATTTTTTCTTTCTTTCTTTTTATTGGCGCTCCCAGACTCTCCCACCTTTACCTCTTTTCAGTTCCTTTCCTCTGATTCGCTTCTTTCCTATTTTATGTTTGATATGGAATTTCTTTCGGCCATGGGATATTACAGAGTCAGTATTTGTGTTGTATTTTTCAGTTTTTTCACTTAAACCAATTTACTTGCCTTTTTTCTTGAAGAGGTACGAACAGTACATATCGCTATACACAAACAATATGTATATTTATTTTTTACCTGTATCTGTCTGTCTGTATCTATCTGTCTACCTGTCTGTCTATGTGTTTATTTATTTATTTATTTGTTTGTTTGATTGTTTGCAGTTTATGTACGTTTATTTACTCATATCAGCAAATACAGAGACACAAATATACAGTATGGATATTCTGTGTATACAGCCGATTGGAAGGAAAAATTATTATTCACAAAAATAAGTAGAAAACTTTGATATTCTCTCTTCCCTTCCTCTGTTTGTCCTTGTGACCAGCGATTATTTCCCCGTGTTTACTTTTACTGTCTCCAAGCCCTCTTTCTCCCCTACCTCCTCTCCCCTCCCTTTCCTGCCCCTCCCCCTTTTCCCCTACTCCCCACCTACCCCACACCCAAGCCTGTTTCCCCCCATCCTTCCCTCCCTCCTGTTCCTCCGTTTGACCAGCGTTTATCTCCTCCTCGTGTATACTTTTACTGTCTATTCCTCCCTCTACTCAGCCCCTCTGCCTTCACTGTCGCCATGCCATTAAGCACAAGTGGCTTTAAAGGCCGGCTGTCACACGGCCTCACCACCACCACCTGCCACACCACACCACACCACACCAGTGTTTGGCAGGGAGTCTAGTGGCGTGGTGGTGCAACGATCAGCGTGGCGTCTGACCCTCTTTATGCGTAACTTGAAGCTTAAATAACGAAAGGGCAGGGAAGCGAGATTGATTTACTCCCTTTCTGTTCCAGTCTTTGTTTCCCCATCGTCCTCTTCACGATATAGATAACTAAACTTCTCCACGTTTTTAGCCGTATTTATTTTTATTCTTGGGAGGGGAAGGGGATCTGGATAACGAATGAAAGAACATGTATTAATTTTTTTTATACATTTGAATAACGCCCTCTCATTTATGAAGAACGGATAAGTGCGTGTGGATATTAGATGGTCAGCCTGCATCCCACAACGCAGAGTGCAGATAGCAGCGATACAGAGAGGCCAGGCATGTTCTTTGGCCACAAAAACTGGCGACTGACTCACTGAAATGTCTGACCTCTTTAGATATAAATTTACCCCTGAAATATATGGCCCCTCTCTCTCTCTCTCTCTCTCTCTCTCTCTCTCTCTCTCTCTCTCTCTCTCTCAACCTTGAAATACCTGACCTTACCCGATATAAATAACTGACCTTCAAATATCTCAAGCTTTTCCCGATACAGTATATGTGATTAACCTAAAGACGTCTGACCACTTGCTATATAACCACCTAACCGTGAGACGTGTGATTTCCCCCGATAGGGTTGATTGACCTTGAAGTGTGATCTGTTCCGATATAAAACTTTGAAATACCAGACCTATTCCCAGTATCTAACTTGCCTTGGAATACCCGACCTCATGCGATATAAAGGTAACCTTGAAATACCATACCTGTGCCGATATTATTAACCCTGAAATGTCTTACCTGTGCTGATATATAATTAACCTTGAAATGTAACTTCCGGTATAAAGGTAACTTCGAAATACCAGACCTTTCCCGATACTAAACCTACCTTGAAATACCTGACGTGTGACCTTTTCCCGATTCTGTTGACCTTGAGATGCCCTTGTGAAAGAAAACTATATATATGAATACCCACTGATGTTTATTAGGGCCTGGTTTCATTATAGGGCCCTGAATGTAATAATAATAATAATAATAATAATAATAATAATAATAATAATACATTGATAACTAATACGGTAATGACAACAAACAATTAATTCTGTATAGCCTTTCCCAGTTACCTGTCTCCCTCAAAGACGTAAAGA
>NC_137028.1:2817500-2822500 GCF_032717465.1 Coenobita brevimanus
CACTAGTGCACAATATCACAAACATTACTATCTTTTCTGGTATCGAAAACACTTAATGGTGTTTTTCCAGTGGAGGTGTTTTTTTCATGTTTGCGCGGACGCCTTATATTTTATTTTCTTCTTGCGGTTCATAGGTCTACTCGGCCAGACAGTCCACGGTTAATTAACAACAACAACAACATACGGTATCATCATCCCAACCATGTTTTCCCACCTTATCAGTGTCACCGCACCATTCCTGTTACATCTTCTATTGGCAGCACTTCAGATAGCGTGTGTTTCCAATGGCGGTGTGTGTGTGTGTGTGTGTGTGTGTGTGTGTGTGTGTGTGTGTGTGTGTGTGTGTGTGTGTTTCCCGTTAGCGGTGTTGGGCCCTGGCGGCGTTATGGCCTCGCTGCTATCGGCTTATTGACTCTTGTGTCCCTCACTTGTAATGGGATACCTTGTGTCTCCTCACACACACACACACACACACACACACACACACACACACACACACACACACACACACACACACACACACACACACACAAAGGGAAATCACACCTATACATGCATACCTGTACAGTGGTTTACATTTCTCTCTCTCTCTCTCTCTCTCTCTCTCTCTCTCTCTCTCTCTATTTTCCAATTCACCAGTTGAGAAGCATACAGTTCCTACTCCCTTCGCGAGCGCATATGTACGTTAAAACTTGACTAAGAAAAAAATAGTTTTCTGATATTTCTCAAAGCACATTCACAAGGTCAGACATGCTTTCACCTCCAGGCAGTCTCTCTCTCTCTCTCTCTCTCTCTCTCTCTCTCTCTCTCTCTCTCTCTCACACACACACACACACACACACACACACACACACACACACACACACACACAGCCCATGGTGAGTCTGTTTCTACTTTTATCTAACCGAACCCTCTTAGAAAGGAGGCGAGTTTCTTTTCCTTCTTCACTGGACGATTTTGTCATAACCCCTTCAACATGCTATCGTATTTCCCATTTTATTCTCCCTTCCATCAGACGATTTTACTCAGCTGAGGGAGATAAATCGGTTTGTGAAGGGGGTTAAGGGAGTCTGTAACTACGAGACTACAAATGATCCCTCCACGGCGTTACAGAATACGTCTTTGTAGCGAAGGGGTTAATGGGGCCGTCTGTCTGTTAGCAAAGGAGAGATTTAGACTTAGGTTCCCATGTCTCATTCACAGCCTCCATCACCAGACACACATAGACAGACAGACAGACTTAGACATACAGACAAATAAACAAACAGGAAGATAGTTTTTATTCGTGTATTTTTTTATTTTTGTTACGAGAAATAATGCCCACAGATTTTTTTTTTCTAAGCTGGTGACGTAAATTTCGAACCGTGAAAAGATACTATTTCTTTTGCTAATTTCAGTGACACAAATCTAGCAATTAATGATATGGTAAAATTAAAACTAAAAAGGCTGAAAGTGTGCCGGCTTATGGTAATGCATCATATTTATTGCAGTTTTAATGGCGGCAGTTTAGCGGCAAAATTATAAATGGAAAAATATGCCTCCATTATACCTTTGTGTTTCTGTAGCAGCTTGCATCAAAGATTTTTTTGTTTTTTACTTTTGTTTGATGATGATGATGATGATGATGATGATGGTGATGACGACGACAATTAGGATGATAAAGATGATGTCGATACTAATTAAGGTGATGATAATGATGATGATGATGATGATGACGATGGCGACGACGATTACACTTAAGATGATTATGATGATGATGATGTCGTCGAAAATCTAAGATGAAGATGACGATGACGATACTCTGATTATACTTTCTCTTCTTCAAACCAGATATTCAAGCAATGTCTTAAAACTATTACCTAAGACCTAAACCAGTGTCCCTATAAGACTCCTTGTAGAATAACCATGGAGTAAAGCTTCAGAGGGCAAGGAAGGAGGCAATCTGCTGGGTAAACAGCGATACAGTGCTGTGCTTCTAGCTGAGACTGCTGTGTTGGGAAATACTAAGACATGCTGTGGATAACTAGAGGAAGGAGGAGGAAGGGGAAGGGGAAGAGGAAGAAGAGGAAGAACTAGAATAAAGATAAAAAGTAGAATAATATAACTACAAGCAAAAGAACTAAAAATAACAAGAAAAAAAGGGAGAACTAAAAGATAAAAAAGAACTGGAAAAGAAGAATTTGAACTAGAAGAAGAAGAAGACTAATCCCTTCAGCCACAGAACGCCACCAATAACTTACTCGTATTGCAATCAGACGAATTTATCAGGGAAGTGGACGGGCAGGGGAGGTGGAGAAGTGGATAAAGTGGAGGGGCGGAGGAGGTAAAGAGATGGAGGAGCCTGGAAAGAATATAATTTTTCGAAGACGCTGCATGGAAAGTGAATTAGCGGCAAACCTGGGGACGGCGTTGTCTTCCTTTAGTGCCTCTTTCTGTGTTTAATACTTCTGAATATTATCCTGTTATTCTGTACAAAAAAAAAAAAATAGTTCATTCTTTTTAATTTGGCTGGAGATGCTCGTCATTTTGCAGCTTATTTTTCGTAGCTCAGTGTGTGTGTGTGTGTGTGTGTGTGTGTGTGTGTGTGTGTGTGTGTGTGTGTGTGTGTGTGTGTGTGAGAGAAAGAAAGAGAGAGATTGTGACTGCCTCTCATCCATGTCGCTTCTTCGTGACTAGTATCATATTCTAGTGATTGTTGTCGCAGCTCAACATTAAAGGTGAAGAGATGGCAAGTTTACCCCTAGAAAAAGTTAACAGTTAACGCATAGCACATAACACTATTTCTACTCTTTCTCAAAATGGCGTCACACAACCCTGTCCTGAGGATGCAAAGTACGTCGTCGGTATGAAGCGGTTAGATACTTTGCTGTTACTTTGTTCTGGGTGACTCTGACGATTTTGTTGATCAAAGCTCCCTAGCACCTCTCACTTTGCTAATTATTTTTGGAGATGGCTGGTTAATATCCTTTTGTACATTATTTATGCAGAGTGTGGTGATATTACAAGGATTTTTATAACATAGGAACGGGCACTGTGGCGTAATAGGCGAAATAAATTGGTTAGGAAAAGGTGTTACGGGCCCTCCTTATCCGACGTGAATATAGGTCACAGAGAAGCCTTACACAATCAGAAGGTTAATTGTTCCACGTGTATTGGCTCCTGGCTATTAGTGGTGGTCCCTTAATTGTGGCATTGGTGATTCCCTGCCGTTCCCCTCCCCTGTCGCTCTCCGTTCCTGCTTAATTGACCGTTCAGCATGCATTAGTCAGTCTACGTCCCGCCCTTCCATCCCATCGCCCTGCCAGTCCTCCTCATCCTCTTCCTCATCCTCTTTCTCGTCTTCCTTCGCTTCTTTACCGTTTTAGTTTCTCTTACATCATTTTTATGTCCCCTTTATACTCCTCCATTTTCCTCTTCCTTTACCTCCTCCTCAGATTTCAGTTCTCGTTTTATTCCTTATTCTTTTACCACCTTATATCGCCCATGTATAGGTTCATTCATCATTCTGCCCCTCCTTCTCCTCCTCTCTCTTTTCCTTTTCGTTATGGTTATAGTTTTGTTTTTTCGCCAGTCAGCATACATCGCCCAGTATGCTGCTCCTTGCCTTCCGGTCCATCGCCATTGCCTGCCCTTCTCAGCATGGACATATCGGCTGTCGTCTTGTTTCTCATTCTTATATTGCCTTATACTGCCCCATATATAGTCCTGCTTCCCGCTCTTCCCCTTCTACCTGCTCTCATCCTCTTCCTCTTCATCAGCGTTTCATTTATCGCGTTGTTCTTCATCGCTGCATTGTCTTACATCACTCCTACATTAATGGGTATGCGGCTGGAGCATGTATCCGGCTCAGGGAGGATGGACGCCCCTGCCCTGCATAGTCCCGGGTCACCCCTGGGCAAGGTGTTGCACCGTTAGCCCACCAAAAAGGTGGTAGATGAATGTTTACCATTGTCCCGGGAAGTGCTACCATGGGAATGACGTGGTGCCAAGGCCCGGTAGCTGGCCATGCATAACTCCCGGGCGGGGAACTTAACCACTGTTTACCAAGTAGTCACAGTCCGGGCTGACATTTCTACTCAGACATATATTACACTTAAGATGTGCATCCTCCGCTTTCCCTGCACCTCTCCATGTGGAAGGACCCTGTTCCAATCCTGGCGAGACACTGTCTGCCACAGGAAGGTGACTGCCTGCTGGTGGTGGATGGGTTTACTCAGCCAGACAGACCGTGTAAGGACAACAGCAGTGTTATTATTGGTATCATTTTTTCCATACTTACCCTGTTTTCTGTTATGTATATTGCTCAGTTTATAATGTACCCTATCACAAAGCCAATTTAAGCAATTAAATTTCAATTATCAGTATTTCTTCAACACAGATTCCCTTTGCATTTCATAAGTGTGTGGAGCAGCATATCTGATAATTAGTTTTTGGAGCATTTTTTTCATTCTTTCTTTTTCTTTTATTTCACTAATTTGTCCAGCCAAGCATCCTGTAATGGGTATCCAGACTCCTCTCTTTGCATTTCGTTAACTGGATGAGCTAGAGGACTTTTCGTGGATCTTGAAAGAAATAAAAGATTTTTCCAAGTCAGTAATCTGTTGATGGAGTTTCTGGGACATTTTTTTCGTGGTACATGAGCATCCGAAGCCAAAAGATGTGAGTTGTTTGCTCTCTCTCTCTCTCTCACACACACACACACACACACACACACACACACACACACACAAAGCCTACCTACCGCGATCTATATCAATTTGTCTGTCTGTTTTTACCTGTCCAGCCTTTTTATCTCACTTCAAAATTTCGTTGATGAGTAGGTATTCTTAGACCGCGTGCCTGAACAGTAAGAACTAAAAATTATCTCATCCCTCTAACCCAGGCCAAGACAAAGAAACTAGGGGGCGAGAGGAGGCATGAGAGAGAGAGAGAGAGAGAGAGAGAGAGGAGGAGAAGAAGGAAGACTTAGGTGGGAAGAGAGGGAGGAAGACTGAGGAATG
>NC_137028.1:2830000-2837500 GCF_032717465.1 Coenobita brevimanus
CGTGTTGAAAGGCAGCGCACAGATTGATAACAGACGGCCTGGTGAAAGAATTGGATTGGCGATAGAACACAGATTGATCTTAGCTTCCTCGTTGAGTCTGTCATTTTGTTACTACATCGTTCTACAACAGCTGACTCAAGGCGATTTTGTTCAGCTGAGAGTGAGCATAGGAGCCTGAGAGTGTTAATACGGTTATATGAAAGGAAAATGAGAATAGGGGAAAATGGGGTTTGCCTCTTACCTCGTGCACTGCCCGGTCGTGTGTGAATGATTTTTTTTTTATTCACTGTATGACAACGGTGAAATGGAATTCGCAATTGCTGTGTGTTGAAAGCTTTGACGCAGGTTTATAACAGAAGGACTGGTGAAAGAATTGGAAGGCGATTAAGGCCAGGTTCACGCAATACCTCTACAGTTCTGTGGTGTCTCTTTCGTTTTAATCACCCCATCCCCAGACGATTATATTCAAGGAGGCCATTCAGCTCCCCTCCGGTTCAAAAAGTCTCTCCTAACCTGAATAAAATTGTACGGTATAGCGAGAATTGAGAGAGAGAGAGAGAGAGAGAGAGAGAGAGCATCGTGCTGAAGGGGTTAACGTGAACAAACTCATTAGATGGCAGACAAAATGAAATGGAATTGTTACAGTGTGAAAGCCAGGCACATCTTGTCATACCCTTTTTTAACTCCAACTTGGCCTAAAATTACCTTCTCTCCACCTCGAATGCTGCTGCTGCTGCTGATGATGATGATGGTATGATGATGATGAGGAGGAGGAGGTGGAGGTGGAGGACTGAGGAGGTTTAACGAGAAAGCTTTCCCTAGCAGCGAGGACCGTCCTTTTATAGCACACAATACGGTTTTGTATTTTATTTCTTTATTTTTTTTAATGGCTACCTCTGATATTACATGCGTTTGATGTGAGCCTCTTGATTTTACAGAGTTGACTGCTGTAAAATGGAGCTGAACATTTTTGCTCTTCTTGTTCACTTTGTTGTTTGGCTTTAAAAAATTGCTTGATTTTTTGTACCTCCTTCACAAGAGTATTAAAATCGTTAAATAAAATCGTTTGGGAGACGCAGGAATAAACTGGAAGCATTGGTCACCGAATTCATGGTCTTAACATCGCTGTGGTGGATGTGTTGCTGGTTGGAAGTAACAGAATGGTTAAAAAAGGGGGAAAAGAGAGAAAAGGTAAAAAAAAAAAATAAAATACAGCTCGTTCATCTCCCAACGTCCCTTTGGTTACACATAAAACACACACACACACACACACACACACACACACACACACACACACACACACACACACACACACACACACACACACACACACACACACACACACACACACACTACTATTTTCCCCGTTGCATTTTACAGAGTGGTCGGTTTTGGCAAATGGGACAGGTATACGTGTTTTTATTTTTGGCTTAGCTTGGTACACGGCTGGTAATGTGCGGGTATTTTTGCGGGCGGTTCCCACACGCCTGACATGGGCCGGCATAATGCGAAACAGATATGAAGTGGATAGCGTTGTTGGTGTGTCATTAATTCCTTCACATCGATGACGTATTAGCTCAGGTTATTCATATTTTCCTCTGGCAGTTATTCCTTTTGCAGTATTTCCGTATTTTTTTTTTCCTCAGGCTGCAACGGCGAGTCCTAAGGCAATATAGATATCAGTCGTACTTACCCTTAATACTCCGTTCATTTTTACCTGGCCATCCCTCCATCTTATACGCTGAGCTGTATCAAGACATTGGTACTAGAATATGGTCTGGGTATACGGCCGGAGCATGTATCCGGCTCAGGGAAGATGGACCCCCCTGCCCTGCCCAGTCCCGGGTCACCCTTGGGCAAGGTGTAGCACCCATTAGTCCTCCAAAAAGGTAACAGATGGATGGTTACCATCGTCCCGGGAGGTACTACCATGGGAGCGGCGTAGGGCCAAGGCCAACTAGCTGGCCTTGCACAACACTCCGAGGCAGGGAACTCGACCACATGTATTAGGTAGTCAAAGTCCGGGCTGAGTCTACTACTCATACGTATCTTCTATACGCGGCTCATCCTCATGGGAGCTATGCCATCTTGTTCCCTGCACCTCGCCATGAGGAAGGACTACCTAGGACCCTGGCGAGGCGCTGTCTGTTTGCTTGTGGTGGATGGCTGTGCACGGCCAGTCAGGCCGGGGGAGAAAAATAACATTAGCAACCAGAACATGGTGCTAATCACAACGAAGTACTATGGAAAGGAGATAAAGTTGCAGTGTTTCATTCTTCATTTTGCTGTAGCGGGAGGTTAACTCAGAACGTGGTGCTAAGTCACGAAAAAGTGCTGTAGAAAGGATGTAGAGCCATAGTATCGTTTTATTCTGCCGCTGAACGAAAGGAAAGAGGCTTCAAAACGAAAATCTCCGTCGGGTTAAAAGTGAACATAATATAGCAGTAAAAATGATGTGGATGGCGGTTCTCCCCGTGGAATGATATACTCGTGTACATCCCGCGTATGTACCTGTATAAAAGTGTGTGCATATGGATGAACATTTCCACTGATTACCGAGCCACTCAGCGCCGGAGGGACCACACTGCGCACTAATAATACTGATGTCCTTTCTGTCACCATTTTCCTTTCTGTCACCATTTACCCTCTCGTGGACGGAACAACTCTAAGTATTCTCGTCTAGATATCGCCAGTCAGTTTTATTCGTGTGTGTGTGTGTGTGTGTGTGTGTGTGTGTGTGTGTGTGTGTGTGTGTGAGAGAGAGAGAGAGAGAGAGAGAGAGTTGAATATGAGGGACTGCAGCCGTCACCATTATGTAAACAAGCAATAGAGAGTGCCATGTCTCCTGTTTCACGACCCATAGGGGACTTTAGGACGGGAATTTACGGTATATATTTACGTTCGATTCCAAAACGTATCTACGATTTACATAAGTAGGAAGAACGAGGGTAGGAAAATGTATAGTCTTCCCATTGTCTCTTGATCATCCTGTATAAAACAAATCCGATTATCATCATCATCATCATCAGTGTATAAAATTTAAGTTAGTGTCATAAATAGTACCCAGCCAAGAAGGTCACACATCCATCCACTCTCTCTTAAGGCAGTGCAGTGTCTCTCAATCTTCCTAGCGAGAATTCCTGTCAGAACTTTATAATACCTAGAAGACATAAACCATCTCGTCGAATTGCCTAATTGAAATAGGGATGCAACCACTGTCTATCCAGCATTTCTGTCCCTCGTTAGTTCTCTTGGTTTCATAGCGTCCATACCTCGTTTATAGACACTTATTGTTTATTTACTTATTAATCCGCATTTTTTGGCCTTCCTTTCCGTCATCTGCCCTCAGAATCATTATTTTATTTTCATTAATGCTCTTTTAAGCGACGATGTCATCTATGCACACACACACACACACACACACACACACACACACACACACACACACTCCTTCCACATCTAAGTGTCATAAGTTCTTTGCCTATTGACATTATAATTTTTTCGTGCAGCTGGAATTTCAGATATGTCAGTTTTGCCATCTTCCATTATTTGCTCCATATTGGCTTAAATCTGAAAGCACTGGGGTGAGGATGACAGTGATGAGCCAACCCAGAAGGTATATAGCTAACGTCTGAGGAAGTAGCAGCGACATAACAGTGAAGATACAACCACGTTTTGTTTATGTGAAAGCAGTTGACAGCCAGACCCTTGACTTTTTTTTTTCTTAATACATGTGAGCGCTGCAGCCATCGTTCATATGCTAACTGACCTCACACAGCGAGTGGATTCTGACACGATCAAGTATGATTATAAAATGCCGTAAATTCATTTTGCTAAATATAATTAATTTTACAGACCCCACTCAACATTCCGTTCGACAGTAAATTATTACCAAACTTTGTAGGTAGGTAGATAGATAGATAGATAGATAGATACGGTAGGTAGATATAAACTTCAGTAAAGAGCAACATTTCCCAGAACTGTCCTTTATACACCACTGTGATGCCCAAAGTCAAACTGACCATCAGTAAAGATTTAGCTTTGTTGGAGTCTGGACAAGAGAGAGAGAGAGGCCTTAATTGGGCAGGGGGGCGGACAGGCGGGCAGAACAGGGGAGAATGAACAGGCGGCAGAACACACTTGATTTGTCCTGTTTCCTGTTGCCAAGGGGAAGGTTATTATGTGCCTCGATTAACACCCACGGTATTGGAGAGACAGGCCTTCATGTGGTGGCGCAGGTATGACCAGGTGTCTACAAATTTCTCTCAGATACTTCCATATTCCCCGAAAAGAGGATGATGGGCGTAAGGAGACGGCTATATTTTGGATGAGTCTGTGGCCGCAGCAGCAACAGCAACATCAACATTTCTTTCACCTCAAGGACGTATTTTATATTTTCTTTCTGATACCAGACTAATTTACTCAGTTTAGGAGAATGCCTGCTGTAGTCTGTTCACTTTACCTTGATCTAAAATTGCCATCCCTTTATCTTGAATGCTCAGTTTTTATGAAATTAGAATAGGATGCTAGTCACAGAGAAGTGCTCCATAGAGGATGTAGAGCCACAGTATTGTCTTTTTCTGCCACTGACTGTGCGTGAAATAAGCTGCAAAAAGATGAATGTATGGGCCAAGTTAATGTGAATGTACTGTATAGTGTAGGAATTAATGAAGGCTACATCTAACCCCTCCACTTCAAAGAGCCCCTCCGTCTAAGAATAATATTTTTAGGAAACGTCGAAATAAATACTAATAAACACGTCTTCGGTGTGAGGAGATAATTTGACAAGGGGGTGGGGACAGACAAACACAGAATGGAGGGAGGGGAGGGAGGATGAGGATAAGACAGCTGACAGTATCGTAAAATATCTAACAGCCTTGATTTTCAGGATTAACCAGTGCATCTTAGAGGACACAAACCTACGATTATAACTCCTGAAATCTGAATATAACTTAGGATGAAAATGTCCTCAAATTACATATTCTAAGCGACGATTATAAAAGCAACAGAATCTACAACAACCCGTGTCCTTCAGTAGCGCCATTAACCACCTCGTTTACGGTAGAATTATCATGGAATTTTAGGTAAAGCGAGGATTATCAAACAGCAGGAATTATCTTGAACTAACCACGTCCTCGATTTCCGGGATTATCCACCGTATTTTGAACGCGGTATTAACATGTCCTCTCGACCGATACGCAAAATTACGATAGTGGAAATTATCGTGGAAGAGACGTTCCCTTGCGTTTGGCGATTATCTACGGCGTTTCAGGGTTACGTAGAGTCACTGAAATAAGGTTATCTAAAACCTTAGAGTTTGTAATATCAACAATCCACGAATGACTGCACAGTATACTCGGATCTGCGGTAACAAAGTATACTAAATTATCGAAGAATACGCTTGTCTTCTGCATGGTTGTCCACGGTATCTCAAAATTGTATAGAAACATGATAAAACGGCAAACAAAAACCATCGTACAATAGATTTTTTCCGGAGTTGTGCGATCATCCATCTTAGAATAAATTTTTGTCCTTGAGTTGCACGATTATCTGACTTAAATTTCGCTCTTGATTTGCACTATTATCCATCTTAGAACAATTTCTCTTGGAATTGCACGATTATCAAAAGCGTCTCAGAGCTGCGGAGAGCCACGATAAAACAGTAATGGAAACCAGGCAAGAATAAAACGAAACCTGCTTAGAATAACTTTGTCCTGGAGTTGCACGCTGATCCACACGGTCTCAAAAGTTGCCCAGAGTCACGATGCAACAGGAAATGAAACCATCCAAGAATAAACTGAAACCATCTTAGAATAAACCGAAGCCACCTGAAAGTAAACGGAAACCATCTCTGAATAAATTTGTCCTGGGATTGCAAGATTATCCACAATGTCTCAGAGTTGCAAGAGAGCCACTGCAATAAAGGCAAGACGCTGAGGCAGCCTCCTAGCTCTGGAAAACCTTAGATCCCCGGGGCGAATTTATGTGCTCTGGGGATCTAGTGGGAGGGTAATGAAGAGATGCCTGACTGGGGAGAAGGAAGGGGAGGGGAGGGGAAAAGGGAGAAGGGATGTAGAAGGGATGTAGAAGGAAAGAATGGGAAATATGAAGGAGAAGGGAGTAAGTATAAGGAAGAAGGGAGGGGTGGGTTGTATGAGGGAGGAGATACTAGGGGAAAGTGGGAGTATGAGAGAAGGGGATTTAATGAGGAGAAAGGCGTATGAGGGGCTATTTGAGGAGGAGGGAGTATAAGAGAGGGGATTATTTGTCTGTCTATCCATCTCCGTGGCTGTCATTCTTTCTATCTACCCGCCTGTATCTACCCGCCCGTCTGTCTGTTCCTCTGTCTATCTTCAATCTGAACTCTATTCTGAACTGAACAAAGTCGTCAGGAGATTGCAAGAATAAGACACATGAACATCCTCGGTCTGAAGGGGCTGTGTTGCAATGACCTTGTTGCTTAAAGGTTCGCTAGCAACATTACAGAGTTAGGGGGAGCTCAGCCCTTCATTGGAGCCCCAAGGATCAAAGCTCACTCTCCCGGAAAATATATATGGAGAGAGTGAGTTACCTGAGCGAAAACCTTGGCTCCAGTGAATGATCGGAGGCTCTGCAGGTATGACAGTTTCAGAGCGTTTCGGACCTGTCTCTGTTTGTTTGGTGTTTTAAGTGACCTGTGCTTCATGTTTCAGGTGACGTGTTTTTTTTTTTCGTATTTCAAGTGATAATGCTGACGTTTTAGAGTGTTTCGACAATAATTCTTTCAGTTTCGTTTTTTGAGTGATGTGGGGTGATGTTTGAGAATGTTTCGTCCATATATGTGTGTGTGATTCTTGTTTCAAGTGATGTGGGCTGAAGTTTTAGTGTTCCGAATTTTTTTCTCGTGTATTTTGTGTTTCAGGTGATGTCACTAATTCATAGAGGTGAACGTTTTTGAGGTACGACGTCTGCGTTGAAAAATAAGTGATTAAAGAACGAGGTAAGCGAACACAGGAAAATAATTGAATGAAAAACGAAACGAACACGAAAATAATGAATGAAAAACGAGAGAAACGAACACAGGAAAATATGTGAATGATAAACGAGGGAAGCGAACATGGAAAAAAGGAAAAAAAAAAGAAACGGGCACAGAAAAATAAATGGCAGAAAAACGAGACGAATGGTGAACACGATAGAATTGATGAGAAGAACGCAGAGAGAGAGAGAGAGAGAAAAAAAAAAAGATAATCAGAAGGTTGAGAATATTGCTCTTCTCTAGCATCTTTATCTGTTTGGAAATAAATGAATAAATACAAGAGGAATATTGCTAAGACTCAGGCTCATATAATTCACTCAGTTTAATGAAAAAAAATATGAAAATATGAATAAAAAGAGAAATGGGGGGACTTTATTTTGTATATGTTTTCTTTTTTAATTAGGACAAACTGACAGAATATGCGGTAGTTGTTTTTAACGCAAAGTATCATTCATAAATTTAACCATATTGCATTGCCTGGCGTT
>NC_137028.1:2842500-2877500 GCF_032717465.1 Coenobita brevimanus
AGGAAATAATTATCACTTATCCCGACCAATGCACTTTAGGGATGAATTTCACACACACATGGATATATACAGTTAGGGACCAAAGTTCGTCAAATATTCCACCCCTCCCGCCTCTCACTTTCCTCTGGTGGCTAATATTAGAGCGCTAAGGGTGGACTGGTATGTTTCTCTGCCCATAAATTATTCTCTTTAGTGTGACGTGTTTAGGCGGGAAAGTGACGGACGTGCGTCAGGTGTTGAAGACGCATTGGAGATTTGGTATGTTTCTCCGCATATATTTGATTCTCTATGATATGATGCAAGGGGGAAAGTGACGGACCTGCCCTAAGTGTGAAGTAGACGTAGTGGAACAGCAGGCTAACTCTTGCCCCCGCCTTTACCTCAATAGGGCTCTTGAGAAGGGAATGCAAGTTATTCAGAGCAAGTTTAGTGAGGAATGTGATCAGAGGGGAGGACTGGAACGAGGATGCTGGGGGCGTATCCGAAATAGCAGGAGGCTTAACGTCTTGAATTTGGGTGATATTTTAGTGTTACCAGACGATTTTACTCAGCGTAGGAAAGGTCTCTCGTGCTGCAGGGGTTTAGTAAGGCGATTTGTTACTTCAGCGTGCACAATCCTACTCCCAAGATGAATAAAATCGTCAAGATGTGGGAGGGATAAAGTGAAAGATCTGCCCCCTGGTTCAGCTGGTTGTATGTCCTTTGGTCCTGAATGCTGAAAGGGAAGACAATATGTGTGTGTGTGTGTGTGTGTGTGAGAGAGAGAGAGAGAGAGACCTTGGAGTAACCTCAGAGAAAATGGTGCTTACATCACCATAGATATTGTTCATACTAACGATGTGGTCGCTAGTCTTAAAGATGTGTGTCATGGTGCTCACTGCCGCCATACCTTTGCTCGCCGACACACCCGAGGGCAATGGTAAGGTCACTAGACACAGGTAAATCATTCTCTGTCTCTGCATCTATCTATCTATCTGTCTGTCTGTCTGTCTGTCTGTCTGTCCACCTATCCATGTATCTATCCATCTATCTATCGGGTATCTATCAGTCTATCTATCTATTCTCAGGTATAAATAAACCCATTGTCAGCACAAGTCAGCGTATCATCAGGCACATGTAGACTTATCAGGCAGAGGTAAACTTATCGCACAGGTAAACATCAGACGCAGGTAAACTCATCAGCAAGCACAGGTAAACTCATCACGCACAAGTAAACTCAACTGGCACTGGTAAACTCAACTAGCACAGGTAAATCCAACTGGTACTGATAAATTCAATGGGAAGCGTTCATCAGGAGAATGGTAGCACAAACGGTAGGCCAGCAGTGTCACAGAGAATTAATATAGCAGTGCACAGTAATCCCCATTTGTATATGAGAGGCCAGCATACAGGTACGCTACTTTGAATAATTATATGTCGGCAGTGAGTATGAGGAAAGCCTGTAAAATACTGCACTGTACCTGAACCATTAATGTTATTGGAAATCCCTCAGAAAATGCATACTTTATTATACTGTGCTTTCTAGACGATTTTTCTCATCTTACGGAGCTGCCTATCAAATGTTTAGTCAGTTAGCCTCATTGTACAGGAACATTGCATGGTATTTATGCATTGCCAGCCATTTTGCAGCGTTGCCTGGTAGTGTGATAAATGGGGTAAAGTCAGGTGAAGCCAATGATTAGCGATGGCAGGGAACAGTGAACAAATATAATTAATCTGGCCACTCCATCAGCCAAGTGCAAACAGTGGTGTGTATTCTGTGACCGACCTAATTCCATGTGTAAATGCATTGGGCACGTGTCACCACATTCATTTACGTGATGTCGTTTGTATTTTATTATTTCTATTGACTGATGATTTCGTGCTGCTCAGGAGAGGCAGATTCCTCCTCCCAGTGTGTGTGTGTGTGTGTGTGTGTGTGTGTGTGTGTGTGTGTGTGTGTGTGTGTGTGTGTGTGTGTCACGTGCCATTTAGGTATACTCGATAATTTCCTGGTACACAGTTCACATCCAGTCTAACAAAGTGGAGTGTGGGATAATCATTTTCATTATTCTCCAACGTCAAACGGCATCCATTTTTTTTTTTTCTTTTTTCTTATACCATTTTAGCTCGTGGCCTGCGATGTGAAGCTCGGCCAACATCATTAACATCGCAGAGCAGAAAGGTTTGCCGGCGATCTAGGGTTACAAACTTGGAGGAAACGGGTTGAGGGAAGCCACAGAGAGAGACAGAGACAGAGAGAGACCCTGGGGTGGTTGATGGGTACTGAATGAAGTGATGAGGTGGTTTCAATCGCGGGTCTTTCCTTTGATGGCATGCTTACTCCAGTACCTGCCTCCTTTATACTGGTTTCAACTTTACACTAACACAGAAACTCCATATCTATCTATCTATCTATCTATATACCTAGGCTGCTTCCCCCAAGGAAAGGGAGGTAGCCGAGACAGGACGACTCACTCTCCATTTACTCATCCATTCAAACACATTCATTCGCATCTTAGCCCCAAAGGGGAGAACGGACAGATCCTCACCGCATCACACCGCACAAGGGTCAACTGCGCAATGCAAGCAGTGACATCCACAGCAGGGCCCGACAGCAGAACTGGTTTACCCCTGCCACATCATAACAGACCCATCCCCTTACCCGCACCTGACCTGACTAGCTGATCAGACCAAATGCGGGAGAATATCCCCTCAGGGCTGCGTCATCACTTATTCATTCACAATTTCTCTCCATTTATTTCTGTCACGCACAGCCACTCTTCCTTGCTCAACAGACATCCCTCTCGCATCCAGCGCTCTCTTCACACTGTCCATCCATCCTATTCGTGGTCTTCCTCTCAGTCTTACACCTCTCACATCAGATCTAGTTATCTTTTTCACCAATCGCTCATTATCCATTCTCTCCATATGCCCAAACCATTGCAACACCCTCTGCTCAACTCTACCAGCCATCTCCCGAACAACTCCAGTTCTCCTTCGCACTTCATCATTTCGCACTCGATCACTCGATCACTCCATATCACTATCATGAATTCACCCAGTCAATCTCACCCTCAAAAAGTCTCTCCCTCTCTCACACGTTCACTCTCTTCTTCATTGTCACACTTGCTTCTCTCCTTCACTCTCACAAACGAGTATTCACTATTATTCACTCACACTTAGCCTCTTCCTCCCTCACAAATTCACTCATTCACTCTCACACTAGCTCTCTCCTGGTCTCTCATATTCACTGTCTTTCACTCACACTCACTCTCTCCAGCTCATAGATTCACTCATTCACTCACACTCACTTTCTCCAACTCACAGATTCACAGTCATTCACCCTCGCTCTCACTAACTCTTCTCCACGCTCACATATTCACTGATGCTCTCTCTCACTCACTCTCTCCCCATCTCACATAAAATTCACCCACTCTCTCCCACTGCTGCTCACTCACACACTCATTCACTCACTCATTACACCAACAGACACGCCTTTCATGAATCAGCCAGGAGAAATGAATGATGTTTTTTTTTTCTAGCTTACAAGAAAGACGAGATAAAACTGTGGCTTGTGATTACGGGAAAACATTCAATAATAATGTTTCCTTACGTGAAAGTGGTTTGTAATGGTTAGGTTACATGGGAGCGACGGTCAGGTATTCTCTCTCTCTCTCTCTCTCTCTCTCTCTCTCTCTCTCTCTCTCTCTCTCTCTCTCTCTCACCGCGTCGTCGTGCTGAAAGGGTTAATCATCCAAGCTCTCCAAGTCCAGCACGGGTAGACAAAGGCGTCGGATCATATCATATGCAAACGCTGCTCCTCAAAAGAATTCAGAATAAGCTCCCCCACCTCTTTTGCGCCTCATTGTGTATTCAGAATTTAGGGGGAAGAAAAAAAAGGGTCGTAAAGGGAATGGTAGAAAGCACACACACACACACACACACACACACACACACACACACACACACACACACACACACACACACACACACACACACACACACACACTTGGAGAAATGGAAGAGAAAGATTTAAAAAGGTCAAAAGAAAAAGATAAGCAAAAAGAATGAGAATAAAAAAATAAGAAATGATAGTGAATGATTGCAAAGGAAAACTGATAAAGAAAGAAGAAAATGAGAAATACAAAAAAGAAAGAAGAAATAGCAAGGGGAGACTTAAGCAGATATTTGTTGTTATGACTTGTTCCGTATTTGCTCTGACTGATTTTATGAGTGTTCTGCTGGTACTGGTTCCCCCTGCCCAGTGTGGACGTAGGAAAATGATGATGATGGTGGTGATGTTGATAGTAATGGTGATGATGATGATGATGATGATGATGGTGATGATGATGATGATGATGGTGGTGATGATGATGATGATGATGATGATGATGATGATGATGATGATGGTGGTGGTGATGATGATGATGATGATGATGATGATGATGATGATGATGATGATGATGATTGATTGATTGATTGATTGATTGATGATGATGATGATGATGATGATGATGATGTGGTGGTGGTGATGGTGTTGACAGTAATGGTGATGATGATGATTATGATGTGGTGGTGGTGGTTGTGGTGATGAGAGTAATGATGATAATGATGGTGGTGGTGGTGGTGGGTGGTGACGATAGAATATTTATGGGCTGTGCTCTTTAATTTATTAGCTACTTAAAATGTAATCAGGCTTTGAATAACAGATAAGTATTTATGTTTGACAGTATTAACTTTGTGATTGCTGCTTTTGAGGGACGTCTTGCAGCGGCACTGATAAAGCTGGGCAACTCATCTCCCTGGTAATACAAACGTTCCTCACTTTCCTCTCCCCCGAAAGGTGGATGGTGGATTGCAGGAAAAGGGTGGATTGCAGTTTACCGGGTTCACGTCAACCACCACCACCACTACTACTACTACAGCTACTACTACTATTACTACTACAGTTATGAGTATTCATGTTGGAGAACAGGAAAAGAACAGCTTCAGCCTGCAGTCTACCGGATTCACGTCCAGGTGCCATAACCTTCTTTGGTGGTTTTTCAGTGTAACCACTACGTTAGTAATGACTGCAATGATGTACTTTATATATTCCTTCTACCTTCAGACGATTTTATTCAGCTAGGCGACGCTTTCTACAGAGGAGGAGTGAGATAACAGCTTTCAGTAACCCATCCTTCAGAAAGAAAAATCCCGAGTTGAAGGAAATAGCTTGGTGTGTGGTACGACTCGACGTGTTAGTAATCCTCCCGGTTTTCCAGTCTTTCCGAAATTGTGGAAATGTACGAAGAGTAATATCATTTTTGGCTTTTTATTTTTTTATTCTATTTATTTATTTTTATTATTTTTTTTTTTTTTTGTGTCAGGGAAAAATAATGCCAATCGAGTTATTTTGGGATGCCGTATTTTTCAGGTTTCTGTTGTCCAGGTAAAACAGACGCGTGCCAACAAATCCCTGTGTCGATCATCATTTTGTTGTTTCCTTTTAGTGCGTTTGATTAGCTTCTGTTTTTGTTGTAGTTTCATTGGTTAGGACGTTTGGTATGGACTGCGTTGGTTATTATCGTGTGTTATTATTGAACCTGTGCCCGCGGAACCGTAGCGGGTGTTGTGTTTTGAGCGGTGTGTGTGTGTGTGTGTGTGTGTGTGTGTGTGTGTGTGTGTGTGTGTGTGTGTGAGAGAGAGAGAGAGAGAGAGAGAGAGAGAGTGAGTGAGAGAGAGAGAGTTCATCGTGTATTTTTCTTGTAGTAGTTTGTTTTCCCGTAGCAAAGATCCCTAACCCTTTTCCGTTCAGCTGATGGCCAGATGTAGTCAGAGTGGAAGATTGATTTGACTAGTAACCAAGGGGACTCATTCGTACCTCATAAATAAGGCTTACTGAATTTCATGCAACCACGACTTAGTATTTAGGATATGGGAGTAGCCCAGTTCCGTCAGATGAAAACAGACTATAGTGAATCCGAGCCTTGGAAGCTATTAAACTAGAATAATTTCGTTCTTTGTTTTTTTATATCTTAGAGCGATGGGTGAAAGGAGGATTCAACAGCAAGCCGGGTACTGAAAACTTTTGGCCTCTTCTTATCCCTAAAGTGCATAGATTTTGTGGCAGCTTCGGGGCACCCACCTTCGACGAACTCCACGTACATAGCCAGCATCAGAAGTCATGTCTCCTCTCCTGCTTCTGTCTCCGTGGTCTGTGCAAATCAGTGTGTTGAATCCGCAGCAACCGGGACTGACACTGATCCATTGCCAAATACCATGATGAAAATAGCAGTGCAGGATTAGATGATGGATGGATGGATGGATGGTTCAGTGTAGTCTGCCATGATTGACTACTGAAGTTTTTTTATTCTTTTTTCCCCTTGCAAGACCCAAACCTTGACTTAAAAACTTGTGGTCCCCTATTTTTCCGTAGCGTGCATAAACTCTTTCATGTTTTATGCAACGCTTACTCTTTTTGGTGCGCCGGCAACACACACACACACACACACACACACACACACACACACACACACACACACACACACACACACACACACACACACACACACACACACACACACACACACACACACACACACACACACACACACACACACACACACACACACACACACACACACACACACACACACACACACACACACACACACACACACACACACACACACACACACACACACACACACACACACACACACACACACACACACACACACACACACACACACACACACACACACACACACACACACACACACACACACACACACACACACACACACACACACACACACACACACACACACACACACACACACACACACACACACACACACACACACACACACACACACACACACACACACACACACACACACACACACACACACACACACACACACACACACACACACACACACACACACACACACACACACACACACACACACACACACACACACACACACACACACACACACACACACACACACACACACACACACAGGGGAGGAGGGGTGAGTGAGAAGTGAGAGAGGTGCACAAACAGGATGCGTGGGGTGTCTGGCGTCACAGCAAATATGATTGATTGCAGCCTTACCCTGTGTGGCGTGGCAGACTCGCTTTCGGTCCAGCTACGCAAACACTGACACGCCACAGACCGGGTTCGCCTACCTGAGAGAGGTGTGTGTGTGTGTGTGTGTGTGTGTGTGAGAGAGAGAGAGAGAGAGAGTTCTGCATTTGTCTCATATCAATCCCTCCAGCTCTGTGATTCACTGTTTATTCTTACTACCATCGGCCTTGCCACGTAAACGCACACTCGAAATTCTTCCTGCCTTTAAGTAGGGTGGCGTCAGTTTTGTTCTATTCTTGTCACCACAGGACGATTTTATTCATCTGAAGGGAGACTTTGAAGTACAGGAGTGCAGTATGAATCAGTCCCCCTTACAGCCCTACGACGAGACGTATTAATATATTTTTGTTATGGCTACTTCCAGACGATTTTATTCATCCTAGGAAGGGCCTCTTGAAGGCGTTAAGGAAGGCTACAACTGACTCCTCCAAGCTTCAGTCTCTCCTGAGTTAAAGAAAACCATCTGGAAGCAGGAAGGGTAAAGAAAGTAAATCGTCAGTGAAGTCAGAGGGTTAAGCTGAATAAATCCGTCTGGTTGGTGCAAGGATAAACGACAGATGGTATATCGGGCTGAAAGAGTTTAATCTTTGGTCTGTGATCGCTTTGGACGTTATTAGTCTTTGGTCTGAATAACGTTGGAAATTAATATTGGTCTGGAATCAAACTGGAAAGGATTGATCTTTGACCTGGAATCCAGCTGGAAGGGATTAGTCTCTGACCTAGAATCATGCTGGAAGGGATTAGTCTTTGGTCTGGAACAAAGCTGGAAGGGATTAGTCTTTGGTCAGGAATCAAGCTGGAAGGGATTAATCTTGGTCTGGAATCAAGCTGGAAGGGATTAATCTTGGTCCGGAATTTCTCTGATTTGGAAGGAAGCTGGAAGGAACTAATATTCGATCTGGAATTAGTCACTGGTCTGGAAAATAGGTAGAAGGAAACAATCTTTAGCGAGGAATCAAACTGGATCCAGGTTTCCAGTTTCCGCCTTACAAGATACATCATCAGGCCCAGTGAATTCTTTGGTTAGTCTGGAAGCTGGCGGGGTGGGGGTGGGAGGGGGAGCGAGTCAGCTGCCGCGTGTCACTCAAGACGTCACAAATTACAAAAGTTATAGAAGAGGAAAACTCGCGTCCAAAAGTTTGACTCGGGTGTCGGATTTCCATAATGCGGCGGCGGCGGGGACAGCGGTTTTACCAGGCAAGGGGTGAGGGAGGTCTTCTCTGTCTGTTCACTAGCTGCAGGACAGATTAAGCTGGTGAAGGGTAGGGTATTTGGTCTGCTGTGAATCTGTGAGGTGGTGGGAGTCGCAGTCGTCATTTTCACGTTGTTATCATCATCGTCGTCGTCGTCGTCTTTATCGCCATCGTCATCAGCACCATCGTCATTATCCCTACTTTGAATCACACCTAAAGGATGGTTTGAATTAGGGCCCAGAAACAAAAAAAGAAAAAATAAGAGAATTTTCACCTACCATGAAGGGTGAAATAAATTATCTCACAGCTCGTGGAATTTTCACCTGCTCCTATTTAATTCGTTTGGCGTTAGCAGGATTAGGTACCAGAGGGAAAAAACGCACTTCTGTCGATGAAGTTCAGTTTGGTCTTAACAGCAAAGCGATTACTCATTTTACAAAATGCTTTTAGCCGGTATATGAGGCCCATGTAGCCTCCACTTTATGACACAAAAAGATAAAAGAATGAATGTGTTGATTTAATGAACTTGTGAAACACACACACACACACACACACACACACACACACACACACACACACACACACACACACACACACACACACACAGAGTTACTGAAGGGCTTAATGACAGCTTCACCATGTCACTTCATTCAACTAATGCATACAGCTTTTGACTCACACAAACATATCCTTTACAAACCTTGGACTGTCGCATACACTATACTTTCTTTATACACACATCTTCCTGATTAGCTCTTGATCGACCTGAGGACCAATAAATTCCTGTTATTATTTTTCCTCCAAGGATGCCTTGTCTTGCAATGAAACTCATGTAGGCTGACAGCAGATAAAAGTGAAGAAAGGTAGCATAGTCATACGCCGAATTATAGTGGTAAGAATAATCCATATCATTAAGAAGATTATTAACCCTTTCACCACGAGGACTTCAGTCTTGTTTTGAAGGGGTTGACTTTGCTGTATTTTATTCTAGTGTCAGCGGAAATGGAATACAAAATAAATCACAAAATAAAGGACATACACCTGCTAAGGGGGTTAACGTGTCATATAAAAAAAAAAAATTTGGAAAGAAGGAATGCCTCTGAGCCTCCGAGACTGTATACGGGCCAAGCACACGCCTTCAACTATGCGCAGTAAAAAGACACTATAAACTTGTGACGAAATTAAAAATGTTTGTGACTTTAGCAGCCCCAGTGACTGCTTGGGGCCTTCACATACTTAACCTCTTTAGTGCCATAACACCCCCCCCCTCCTCTCTCTCTCTCTCTCTCTCTCTCTCTCTCTCTCTCTCTCTCTCTCTCTCTCTCCAGCCATAAAAACCAAACAACACAACAAATAAACTGTCCACAGGTTTCCGGCTATTTCCACAACTGACAGCTTCGTGATCAAGACTTTTTACATTCAGAAAAATGAACAGAAAAATACGTATTGGTCAGTCTCTCTCTCCCGTCAAGCCGAGTGTGAGAGGACAGTGTTTATTTGGTTCGGTTTCTGTTGTGTTTTGCGTTATCATCATCATCGTCGTCGTCGTCGTCGTCGTCGTAATCGTCATCGTCAAGAGGTAAATGGAACCTATATCTGTCACAAACATGAAAATCTGTTATAAAGTGAATAGCATATGTTGATAGCAAGAATGTGTGTGTGTGTGTGTGTGTGTGTGTGTGTGTGTGTAATTTTACATTCTTTGTCAGCATTTGTATTCGTGTTATTAACCCTTTCAACTGCATGGCTTTTTTATTTGTTTTTACCGTCGCACGATTGAGTTGAGCTAATGAAAAGTATCGAATAATGGATTTTCTTTTTTATAAAAGCGTCAAAGCTACCATACATACATACATACATACATACATACATTAAGATACATAGATGGATTGATTTATAAACAGATGTCCCTCTTAGCTCGAAGTCTCCAATAAGTTGCCTATAATCAACTGGAGGAAATACAGAATAGGTCTTAAGATTGAAGACGAGAACGTGGTTGTAAGTGAAATCTGTATCTAACCCTCCTAGAGCTAGAAGTACGATGTTAAGCTGAATAAAATCGTCTGGAGATTGCAGAAATGAAACACAGAGCACATCATTGAATGGAAGGGGATAAAATAAAGATTATGTGATGGGCTTGAAGGTGTATATGAGTTGAAAGGTGCAATTTTCCCAGCCGTGAGTCAGATACATGTGTCCACCCTGCAGTATCGCGCCTAGTGCTCCATCAGGCTAACAGATGGCGCTATTATCGAGGTGTCTGCCATCGTTTTACCGACACTTAATTTAGTGTTTCAGGTGCTCGCTTTTATTTTTCTCTTTCCTTTCCCTCGTGGTGCTAGAGAGAGATGCCTTCACGTGGTGGCACCAGTAGGACCAGCCGATGCAGCTGGCTGGTTATAAAAACGTCCCTCATTCTCCTTCCTACCCCCTGGAGGGAGGATTGTGGACTGTAGGAGGGAAACCTCGGCCTGCAGTCAACTGGGTTCATATTCAGATGAGTCCGGGACCACAACAAATAACCAGCGATAAGCTGCCGATTCGCTTTTATTTCTGTCCATCATATGAAGTGAGTGAGAATAAAATAAAATGTCCTCTTAGTGAAAGGTAGCCCCTTTACTCAGACAACATGGACTTTTTTTTTGTTTTTTGTTTTTTTTTGCCACATTGAGAGGATTTTATTTGGTTAGGAGACGACCCCCCCCCCTTTTTTTTTGTACCATAGATAAAGGCTATATTAAATTCTCCATAGCAAAAACTCTCTCCTAGGTCTTGTACAACTGTCTGTAAATAAGTAAAAGCGAAAAATTCATCATGGGATTGGGGGGGTTAAGCTGACGAGAATACGGCCATAGTGTGGAAATTCGTACTCTTGTGGGGTCATGAAGTCGAGAATTTGGAAGGCTTATGTGATGAGTGGATGGATCTGTGGCTCATTTGTCTTGGGACATTGTTGGTGGTTATTGTTTTGTGTGTCCATGTGTCTGTGTCTTACCTGTCTCTACGACGGGCTTAATTGAGGTATTACTGTTATTATTATTATTATTATTACTATTATTATTATTATTATTACTATTATTATTATTATTATTATTATTATTATTATCATTATTATTATTATTATTATTATTATTATTATTATTATGGTAGGTGAGTACCCTCTCTCCGTTTACGTAATGTGGTGCTACCTTCAAGTGACTCTACGTTTATTACAAGCCAAATGGTTTTGTATATCCAGGAAACAATTATACTGCATTGGATGGTAACCATATAACCAAATGGACGCGTAAAGGTTTAGTAGGCTACGGTGCTCCAAGTGAATGTTATCCATAAGGATTTACGTCCGAGGATTGATTGGGGTTTATTGCATACACATTTCCAGTCAAGCGCGATCATCTGGTCACTCAGCTGAAGGTCAGGACTAAATAGCAAAGCCCGGGGGGTTATGCTTCAGGTGGGACAATGAAATATATATTTTAGTTTCTCCCTGAATCGTGCTGGAGAGAGGCGCCATCGAGCGATGTCATTGACTGAGTGGCTCCGCTGCCTACTTATTCCACCAGTACTCTGTAAGGTTATGTATTGCAACGGCTTTTTCTTGCTACCTGCACACTGTTTTATTTTGATAAGGATAGTCTTTTGGGGCTGGAGAAGTTAGATGTAGATTTAATTAACCTCTTAAGCAATTAGAAGTCCATCCTAAATTGAATAGTAATTGTCTGGTATCCTAACACGTTTAGTACCGTTAACATTAAGGCCTTCGTGGTGAGAACGACTCTAAAATTATATTCCAGCCAACGCCAGACGATTATATCCAGCAGAGAGATGGATAGGGACCAGATACAGTTTGCACGTACAGTAATATATGCTGTATTTTATTCATGCCACTTCCGTTAATAATGCAAAATCCACAGCCTGTGGGAACGTTATCATTGGTCAGCTTCGTTTTTATTATTTATTTATTCATTTATTACATTCTTCAGTTACTAATCAGTACAAGCTCCAGCACTCGGGAGAACATTGGTATGTTATGTATATAAATTCTTCACTTACCATTCAGCAAAAGGCCCAGTACTATGGGGAACGTTGTCGCAGAAGGCCACGCAGGAAGGGCGAATTACAGCAGAGGGATATAGTGATGCATACATGGGGCAGATATTACCATGACAATCACAGCATGAAAACAAGATACTTTATGAGAGAAAAGGTAAAATAATGCACCAGAAAAACATAAATACTACAAATTCTAATACAGGAGTATGTTAGAAATGCATGTACTTACACACTTATGTATATCAGTACGTACAGACGCATGTACATTCACATACATGTGTACATACACATACATATACACGGATTCACATTGGAAACGCATGAGTGTGTGCTGAAAAGAGAATGAGTGCCATACTTGTGAGAGAAAACTGCGTCTCACATTATTAGATGGGGGAACAAAATATTTTGCAGCTGAGACAACTGTTGTATGTTAGCTGTGTCAGTGCCTCATTGCGTATCTTGATATTCGGGGGGACATCACTACCCTCTTTCCCAGCTTCCTTGGCCTTTGACTCCATGCACCCTACTTTAGTCCTCATTACCACTCCCCCATCCCTACTATGTACTATACCCGTGGGTGAGCAATTTTGTCCATGTATTACTGATTTGCTCTTACATTAATTGGGTATGCGGCCGGAGCAAGTGCCCGGCTCAGGGAAGATGGACGCCCCTGCCCTGCATAGTCCCGGGTCACCCTTGGGCAAGGTGTAGCACTCGTCAGCCCACCGAAATGGTAGGTGGATGGTTAGCATCGTCCCAGGAAGTACTACAATGGGAGTGACGTGAGGCCAAGGCCCGGTAACTGGCCATGCACAATACTCCCAGGCAGGGAACTCAACCACGTTTACGTAGTCAGAGTCTGGGCTGAGACTACTGCTCATATACATCTCCCATGCACAGCCCATCCTCTTGGGGGCTATGCCTTCTAATTTTCTCTGCACCGTGCCATGTGGTGGTGCCCTGTTGAGGCCCTGGCGGGTCTCTGGCTGCCACAGGGGAGTCGTTGGGTTTGCTCGGCCAGATAGACCGGGATGAAGCAACATCGACAAATATTTCATTGGTAGCCGAGTCCTGCGACGTACACTTACCGTTTTATGTGTACTTGTCCTATTTAGCTCAGTCATGCTTGGCCTTCATTGCTGTCGTTCCCCAGAATGTTGGAGCTTCTAATGATTGGGAAATTAACAAATTAGACTCAATAATTAGACAATTACATCATTAGTTACCATATTTCAGTCACTAACAGAAATCAACAAGGCATGATGAGTTGAAGCCCATGTAATATGAAGGGGAGCTGAAAATGTACAGCCTAAGTTAATTGACAGAAACGGACATTTAGATAGACTGATAGATAAATACCGAAGATATACTGACGTAAATAGATAGACAGGCAGATACACACCTGAGTAGATAAGCAAACCATACGTTGCATCCGTCAGAGATAAGGTGCCAGGGAGTGTAAAGGAGGGTAATGGGTGCACAGGAATACTGGGGGGGTCCTATGGTCAAAGCCATGCCCTAGCAGGATGCGGCGTCAGCTAATAAGCAAAAAATACAGACAGACAGACCAGAGAGAGAAAGAGAGAGAGAGAGAGAAAGAGAGAGAGAGAGAGAGAAACATACGTAGCCACCCTCTACCGTAGGGGGTACTACTTCAAAAGGGGATACTAACTCATGTTCCCTTCCATGTTCAGGCCAAAATATTTTACCTTAATAAAAATGTTGTAGTGAACCCTTATTCTTTTGGTGTACTGTATTTTATTTACGGCTCTGGGTTTGACGTTGTGTGTGTGTGTGTGTGTGTGTGTGTGTGTGTGTGTGTGTGTGTGTGTGTGTGTGTGTGTGTGTGTGGGTTTTACATTTCAAGGTACACTAGTCGTATGATTTTTTTAAGACGACGAGTAAAACTTTGGCATTGTTCAGATACTCTCAGCATTACTTTTCATAGTTGGAGTAGTAGTAATAGTTGAAACTCCTGGCTTATTGAAACTTAAACCCCGGTGGCTGCATCTCTCAACGCTCGTATAACCGGGCAGTGGAGCCGCCCGAATATGTCAGTGCCACTAAGTGAAGGCGTCCCTCTCCAGCGGTATGTTTTTGATAAATGTGAGAAACGCGAATTGGGGACATCCCTTCGTTATCGTACGTGCCAAACAACGTCCGACTCTGTGCCTCGTTAGTCTTTGTGCGCGGCAGGTTGTTACTCGGTGTGTGTGGGTCGATAATGACAGGCCAGGTGTAATGGGGTGTGGTGTAGTGGTCATATTTACTTTATGGCATCCCGGTGTTTTGAGTAAATTCATGTGCACGTAACCACAAACGCATGCAAGCACGTATACATACTTAAATCTTACCGTACATACTTACATACGTACACAATAGATAGACAGGTAGGCAGCTAGACAAATAGATGCTGGTATATAAATTGTGTGTGTGTGTGTGTGTGTGTGTGTGTGTGTGTGTGTGTGTGTGTGTGTGTGTAGCCAACAAACTTTCCGTGTATAAATTCTTTATACTTTTTGTCGTGGTGTTTCTTCAGTCTGTGGCACCTCTTGAGCTGTATGATGTCCACCTGTTGATATAGAGCAAAACGAACGCAGACCAAATAGAATATCCCCTAAGGTGTTTGTGAAAAAGGAACAGGAGACTATATGTGTAAATTATTGCTCCTCTTCTTCCTCGTGAAATGGATGGCTGTCAAGATGAGGTAGACCCGTAACCACACTTGTCATAAGCTAGACGTTTTTACTGATAAATTCACCCACGTAAATACTCCTGGTTGTTACTTGTTACTTATGGCGTGTCAGTTCATCAATAAACCTCCCAGTGAAATGATGTGCGGTGTCTCAAAGGCGATAGTTTAGTCGGGTGTGTAGTTATACATAATATAAAAGAGCTCCGATGAGGATCTGTCAGGGAAGGAATTGTATTGTGTGTGTGTGTGTGTGTGTGTGTGTGTGTGTGTGTGTGTGTGTGTGTGTGTGCTCTATATCTGACAGGTAACGACCATAGGCATCCAAGGCGTGGTAGCGTTCATGGTGGTTCTAAGACTGCCTTCACTCTGAGACTTGTGTTGAGGAAGGAAGCAGAGCATCTCCACACAGTTTTGCAGACGTGTTTACCCTTACACAGCTGGAGCGAGAACGAAATTAGACAGCATCGTACTGAATGGGTAATGGATGCTGTGTCTAACTCCCTTACTATTAAAAGGCTCTCCGTGGCAAACCGTTCAGCAGAAGCAAGAGTGATACGAGAAAGAAAACATCACACGAGAGTCATAGGAGAAAGAAAATATTATAATAGTGCAGTATGAAAAGAGAAGGTATCCTAGTGAAGGAGTTGGCCGGGTCACGAGAGAAGCAAAAACGCAGCAAAATGGATGTGCGTAAGCCTGGTGGTGACGACAGAAGAACCAGCCGCCATCTGTGGCAAGGGTCAGTGCTCCTCGTGTGCGCCGCTTTCTTTGTACTCAACGTCTCCATCTCGCTCAAGGAGCTCCTCAACTACTCCACCTACTCCTCCATGCGGGTGACTGACGAAGACTACATACCCGCCCCGGCCGTCTCCATCTGCCCTCACCCACCATGGAGCGTTCCTGCCCTGGTTCGCGCCGGCATTAACACCTCCTGCCTAGACTTTTTCGACTGCGTCTTCGGTGTGCTGTATACGCTGGAAGGGTATCTGAACCCCTCAAGGCCGTTTCGGTGGCAGGAAGTGGAGATGAAGGCGGAAGAGGTTGTTAGTGGGGTGGAGTGGGCTGGGGAGGTGGTTACAGATGTTCCCTGGTCGCGATACAGCTTGATTACGATGCCGTGTTACACTTGGAATCCCGACCGTGACTTCCACTCCGTTGATACTGATGTGATAAAGGTTACATTTGCCTCCGGTGGTGTTGTCACGAACTGTCCTGGCATAGCACTCAAAACCTGCCCAGAGACCGTGAGGGACTGCAACATTGACTGCGGTACTCGTTTGTTGCATTATTACAGGGAGTTCGGAGACCAGACCTTCATAGCAATCTTGCACGCAGTGGATGAAGAGCTAGTGCCTGGAATGTTGCAGCCTGTCATCAAAATTGGGATGACGCAGGCGGTCACGGTGAAATTAGAGTACGATGATACAACGAAGGAAAACACGCCTCTTCACCCTTGTCGCCCGGCTGCTGAACGGAGTCATTGTCTTCGTCTGTGTTACGTCCAGGAGTTGTTGGCATCCGGTAACTGCTCTGTGTTAAATGGAAGTGAATCCGTGTCTTGTCCCAACATGACAGCGTGGGTGGATATGTGGCGGATGGAAGATGCTGCGTTAGAGGGCAGAACAGAATGGTGGCGGAGGTGTAGCCACTGTGGGTCTTCCTGCCAACAACGAGTGTATTATGTGAGTCAGGTGGAAAGGGAGTCTACAGGCGGCCCCTTCCTCCAAGTCCAAATGGCCACAATGCTACATGAACGCGTGGTTGCCAGCCGAACCTATACTTCCCAAAACTTCCTGGCTGATTTAGGTGGTGGGATGGGCCTCTGGCTTGGAACCTGTAGCTTCTCTGTTGCCATGGCTTTCATCAGTGGCTTATTCAACTTTGCCAAGCGTTGGAAGGGATTGAAAAGGCATTTTTGTAAGAGGTAAGCCCTTAACATTACGTACATGATGTATTTTTTATACTAGATGTGTGCTAACATGCAGATAAGCAAGTGTGAGATGCCATATACGTACTACAAAAACAGTTCCTACCATTGTCCATCATCGATTATCAGTACAGAATTGAATTAATTGCACAGTTTGTATTTTCTCTAATTTCAGGAAAAATGAACATAAGGCTATCGTCTGTTCTGGGATCGACAAACCGCTAGCTACCATAAAAGTATCTGAGGTCCCCGAGTGTCGGCCAGAGACAGCTGTTTCAAGGGAAGTTTGCAGAGATTCACATCATGGAGAGTTATCTGAGGTCAGCCAAGGACAAAATACAAAAATGCCTAACCACACTAAATATAATGGCAGGTTGTCATTTATGAAGCAGTTATGGATGAACGCTGGCTCTTTCCTCTATAAGAAGGTTTTCTGTCAATGCCAGGACTGGATTACCGTAATTCTTTATGTAGGATGCAGTGTAGCCTTCATCGTGCACTCGTCCGGCACTGCATCAACCTACTTTAACTACCCAACAGTGACGCAGATCTCACTATCACGGGAGGAGGTGCTGGATCCTTCAGTAACTGTGTGTGCCGAGGTCCCTTTCTCCTTACAGAGTCTGGTGCAGCTCGGTTTTAACAACACTGATAGAGCCTGCCAAGAATCCGAAGACAGGAATACAGGGGACATTGAGGTGATGGTGTGTCAGATAGAAAGCGTATTTGAACCGCTTTTAAAAGAACTTGAGGGACTCTCAGCAAACCTCAGCGTTCAGCATGTGTGGGAATCTGCCAGTTTACCTCAGCATCTCCTAATCAACCGAAACTCATCTCATGCCACTAATAACTGGCGTCCCGTCATCACCGACCATAACACTTGCTACAAACACACCAGGGACGATGTTAACCCTTTTGGAAACATCCTTAGCATTAATATGACAAATCAATATGAAAATTTTAACTGCACCTACCTCTTCCCCAACACGATGTGCAGTTGGTTGCTTTACCATGGACAATTGAGAGCGGTGCACTTGCAAGTGAAGCCGTGGAGTGAGCATTCCCTCCTTGTCTCCCACGATTTTACAGACAGATGGGATGTTATACCGAATAAGAAATGCTATCAGTACTCTAGCTGTCTGAGGGAGTTGGTGGTGGCCTACACCGTTAGGAGGCTTATTAGCACACCTAAAGCCCCATGCACTTCAGGTTACGGGTACTCGTGGCGGAACTGCGTTGAAAAATGTGTACTTAAAGAATTATTCTATGAACGCGGTTGTGCTCCCCCCTACCTGCCTGCGATTGGGCTAGAGCAGTGCAGTGTAGGGGAGCTGCGTAATGGTTCTCTGCAGGTGAGTCAGGTGGAGGTGGGCACGAGGGAGGCGAGATGCGAGCAGAGATGTCCTCGCCAGTGTGACCGAACCTTTCTCAATATCAGGCCATTCTTTGCTGGTTACGGTACACAGGTGAGAACATGCATTTATTTTTTTGCTTTGAAGATTACTCATATGCTGAAAAATGCTTGAGTATATACTAGTATTTTTGTGGATAACTTTGTCAAAAGGTAATGAATGACTGATATAACTGTTACACTTCCTCATATAAGAAAACACTGTAATAACTCTGTGTGGAAGCAAACCATGGCTTACTGTTACGATAATATTACCGTCGGGAATTTAATGTGGTGGTTAGTGTGGTTTCAGTATGTGTTGTAGGGTGGTGTATGATACTCGTATGTGATGGTGGGTGTGGAATATCATTGCATGGTTTGGTTTGTGCTATAGTGTGGTACCGTTATGTGTAGTAGGGTGTAGTTTAGTATTTTGTATGTTCCCATGTATTATATTTTTTTCAGGGTGCGGTACTAGTACGAAGGGACGGTTCACCCCACACCGTGACCCAAGAACGCCTGGTGTGGCCCCTGAGCCGCGCCGTGTGTGAGGTAGGTGGCGCCCTGGGACTCTACCTTGGCCTCTCGGTCCTCTCCGTCATCCACGCCGTCTCCTCCTTTCTCGGTCGCTGCTTTACCTGGATTAAGGACGCCCTGAGAAGGTGGATATAATAGGGTGATAGATGTTAGATAGGAAAAGAGGCCTGGTTGATGATGATTAGGAGGGTCTCTGTGCTATAAGAGACAAGAGTTGTGGCTGTGTAAGGTGTGACAGTGTGATGTTGTACTGTGTACCAGTGTGACTGTGACTGTGTGAGGTGTGGTAGTGTGAGTTGTGGCAGTTTGAGGCATAATGAAATATATTTGTAGTTACTCAGAACCTATGTACAGTGTAAGGTCACACTTAGCCACGCTTGTTGGACTGATAAATGTACTCTATGTTCATTAATTTTACAGATTGTACGTTATACTCACCCATTATGTTATTGGGAAATAGGGTTATGATATTGGTGTATTGTAAAATTATATTTTCAGAATTATGAAGAGGATGAGATTGCACGTAGAACGACGACGCCCTCTCTCGAGTCGGCCACAAAGTTCACTGCAGGGTTTTACTCCAGCGTATTCTATCCCCTATGACGCCATTGTTAACACCCAGAGGCAAGAAGTCAATGGGAGGCAGGAAATCAAGTACCCTGCAAAACTTCCCGCTGTTGACATCCCTGGCAGCAAAGATCAAGATGTATTTGAATCGAAAATTGATGCCCATATTTCCCATTCTTCCAGTAAACCTTCTTCCCCTCACCACCTGACCTCCCCAGCCACTGCAGTAGGACATGTGCACAGATTGGCAACGGACAGTGAGTGGGTCAGGTGAGAGTGGGTCTGTGTGAGGTGTGGCAGTGTCTGGCTGTGTGAGGTGTGTGATAGATGTAGTAATGTAAAGGGTAAGAGAGATTAGGTAGAATGAGATTTATGAGAGATTTTGGTGTATAGTGCTTATGATGTAGAGTATATCCAGATGTGTAACGGTGCGAGGTGTGTGAAGGATGTGGCAGTGCTAGGTTTATGATAGGTGTGGTGGTGTGTGGTGTGACCATGTAAAGTGAAGCAGTTTGTGATGTGGTGAGGTAGTGTGAAGTGTGACGGTGTGAGATATAAGAGAGATGTGTATCAGTTCAGAACACACTGTGGCTATATAGTTTTGTGTACGTTATTTAGGTATCATATGGATTTTTTAAGATTTGAGGTACTGAGTTCGTGGAAAATATGATGAAGATGGTGATGATAGTGACATTGATGACGATGATGGTTTTTAAATGTACAGCCTTAATTAAGCAAGCATCGCAAAGTAAACCCAAAACTACATAATGAAAAGATTTATCATCATTATCGTCGCCATCATTACCTCCGTCATCATACACACCTCCTATCCCACGTAAGGAAGGGTTGTGTTAAAATAATAAGTAACATATTCCTGCGGTAATATTTGACACGCCAACAGAGCGTGGTGTGGCCGGAATGTGTGGACCGTCGCCTCCCTCATTCCCTGTGTCGTTGTGTTCCTCTCAATGGCGATGCTGCAGTGGAGGGAATTCGTCTCTGCTCCTGTGTTCTCTAGGTGAGAGGAGAGCTGGGGGTGCACTGGTTAGCACATCATTCCCACAACTAGGAGAACACGAGTTTCGTTATTAATCGGTCAGAAATTTGGGTTAAAGTCTGTTTCTGCCATGTTGCAGTTATGATACTGCCTGCCTATTAGCTGAGTCATATCATACTTACAGATCTTCATATGGTTGTGTATTTCTTGGCAGACCCAAATTCACTGATGCCATCCTAATTCCCCACCGACTAACATTCCTCCCCATACTCCTACTAACCTTCCTCCCCATACCGCACCCACTAACCTTCCTCCCCATACCTCACCCACTAGCCTTCCTCTCCGTGCCCCACCCACTAACACCTCCCCATGCCCCCAACCATTAACCCCCCTTCCCCATTCCCCAGTTACGAGACCCACTACCTTTCTGATGTTGCGTTCCCCGGGGTCACCTTCTGCGTGTGGCCGCCCTTCAACCCCAAGCGCCTGTCCGAGCTGGGGATCACCTATAACTACTCCCACCACTGCTACAAGGAGTATGACCACATCAACTGGAAAATAAAGTAACTGGATGCTGTTTTTAGTCTCTTTATTTAGCTCTGGGGAGACTTACCGAAATATAAGCCTTTATTAACCCCTTCATTACGATCATAAAAGAGAGCAGTGAAATGTAATAAGTAATTAAATTGCTATAGAGAAGGTGCGACAAGGCTCGTGTGTCGCCTGGAATACGTGTTCTTGCCTCCAGGTGTGAGTGGGAACCGGTGTTTGAGGAGTTGCTACAGAGGCTGCCTGGTGCCTGGTCTCGCCCCCTGGATGAAGTGTGGCAGGAGGCGGCGTGGAGACCCTCTGACCTCTTCACCTCGTACTCGGTCAGCCAAGACATCCGGCCATAATAATCCTGCAGTTCTTTCACATTAACTTGGTCCAAATTTTCTTCCCGTTTACGATGTTATCACGTAGCTTTGTGGCAGAAATAGACAGTGTTGTGGCTCAGCGTCCTGTCCATAGTATATTTGCTTGACTAGTATCAGTCTGTTGTTAATTTATAGCTACACCTTAGGATTCAAGATGGCAATTTTAGGCCAGGTTAAAGTAAAAAATAAAATAACCATTCCTTCTTCGCTTCTTGCTCTAACAGTCAAAAACCCATCCATAATCATCCTATCACAGTTCCTCACTAATACATCCAGCCATCATCCTTCTATAGTAGATTATAGAAAGAATGCTTAAGCTTTTGTTCCAAGCTGCCATCAGACATTGGGAAACGATTGTGACTGTTCCATCTTTCATCCTTTTATGTCGGCCTCGTCTCAGTTTTGGTCATCACCCGTAGTTGTTCAGTACTTTCTTGATTATTCTAGTTTATGGTCTCTTCATTTATTGACACCCAACCCTTCATTTCTGGGGGTGGGAATAATATATGATAATGATGAGGATGGTGGTGGTGGTGGTTTTCATGATATTCCTGCATCTGGCCTTTATCTGTCCTAATTGCGACAGTGGAGAAGTGAATGATTACGACGACGATGATGATGATGAGGAGGAGGAGGAGGACAACAATGATTCACCCCCTTGTACCCCACTAAAGTCAGATGTATTTGTGCTTGTAGTTTGCCTGGCAGGACTATCCAGTGTTGGACGGTGATGCTGACGCCCCCCTGCAGCCCTCCCTCACCGCCCTCAACCGCTGTTTCACCTTCACGCCCCCTCAGCCTCTAGTTCGACCCCAGGCTATGCTTTCCATCAACCTCACAGTACGCAACACCTGGTTTCTGTACGCTGTAGAAAATCTTGGTTTGAAGTTCTTTTGCTATTACGTTCGAAGTAAATTAGAAATAACATGAAGCTAATTTTTCCCATTCGTCCAAAGTAAATATTTCGGAAAATGAGAGAAATTGGTGGTATTGTAACTTGTTATTACTGAATCCTAATGGTGCATAAAAATCTTTGGTTCTGCTTATGGAACAGCACTTGATATATGGAACAACTCATGGCTTATGGAACAGCATCTTGTACTTAGAACAGCACCTGAAATCCCGTCTCACACACCCTGCAGAGGCTGACGCAGGAGTTCAATGTCCGCTCCCGGTGTACGGACGCCAAATACTATTGGCGTTTCAGTGACATGTACCCGGTCGACAGCATCCACGACTTTTGGAAGTGTTATAAGGAACAGTTCAAGATGAGCATCCTGGTTCATCCGCCCCGCCAACACCCGCTCCTGCACGATGGACTCACTTTCACACAGGTCGTTTTTCTTGTTCGTTTCAGTCCAGTAATGATGCTTCTTTTTTTTTTTTTTTTCATATTCTTGCTATTTCAATATGATTTTACTCAGGTTAGAGATTTTGAACTGAAGGAGTTATATATACCATCATCATAGCTTTCAGAGTTATTCACACATTTTTCATTTCACCTACCTTGTAACTATCCCATCTGCTCCCACCCACTCCAGTGTCCCTGTCCCTCTACTTACAATAACCAGGCTTCTTGCATCATGTTCAAGAGACTCCTTACTCCACAGTCTGCCTTGTAATTGCCCTACCTGCTATTATCTGCTCCACTTGTTCCTGTCCAAAACTAGCCTTCATGTTCTGGACTCACAAAATCAACTACTCCCTAGTCTGTCTTGTAACCACCCTACCTGCTTCTCTCCACTCCACATGTCCCCATCCACTCCCCCTGTCCCTGTCCACTCCACTTGTTCCTATCGACTCCACTTGTCCCTATCCACGCCACGTGTCCTTATCCCATCATCTTATAATAATAGCCTCCTCATCTACTTTTTATTCACAAGACTCCTCAACATCTTACCTTGTAACCACCCTACCCGCTACCATCCACTCGACTATTTCCTGTCCTTTCTACTTATAATAATCATCCCATCTTCACTTCAAGACTCCCTACTTACAGCACCCAGAGGTCCTACTCTGCCCTCACGTAGACCCTATTTCTCCAGCTGACCCTGACGGCAATGACGGTTAGGACTCGTGTTCAGGTGTCCCTCCACGAGTACGACCGGCTGAGATCCCCTAGGTTGCCGTGTGTGACGCCGGGGGAGGTGACAGGGGGCTCCCGGGAGGCCTGTGTGCACCGCTGCCTCGCCGAAGCCACCGCCAGGCACCATGGATGTCGTCTGCCTTACCTTACCTGGTCGTCTCTCCCTCTTTGCACCAGGTACTGTAGGATTAGGTAGATATACTCCTTTCGCTTTTAACTTGACCCAGAATTTCGTCCTTTTGTAACCTGCATCTTGCCTCTCAGTGGCAGAAAAAAATAATACTACGGATCTACATCTTATCCAGACTACGTCCGGTATGAATAATTTAAGCCCATTTGGACATTGTAGATAAGTTGGTATATGTCTCCTTGTACCCCTCAGAGACCAGTACGAGCTAAATACACGCGCACATACCCCTCTTCCATCCCTTCAGGAAGCAGTACGAGGTATATCCCAAGTACCTGAATCCCTTGGTGGAGTCCCTGAGCAACAAGTCAGTGGCCTCGTCCTGCATGACCTCCTGCCCCGAGACCTGCCGCGTCCTGCACTACACCACCACGGACACCACCAAGGCAGCCAGCAACATCGAGGTGGCCTTCCCGAAACCCATGCACCACAAGGTAATAGGTTAAGGCGTTTGGGAATATGTGATGGTACTTGTGTTTTATATTTATTTGTATTTATTTACGTATTTCTTTATTGAGGTGCGGGAGTCGTGGGCCTACAGTACCGTGCAGCTGGTGTCCAATGTGGGTTCCCTGGCCTCGCTCTTCCTAGGCGTGTCCCTCTACCAGCTGCTCACCTTCTGTCTCACCCAGGACGAATAAGTAGCTTTCCACCTGTGTTTACCTTCTCCCTTATCGTTGTTGTCTCCTGATCCCTCCGTCCCTCACCCTCATCCTACTGTACTTTTTTCACCTTAACCTGGCCCAGATTTTCGTCCTTTTGCAGCTAGTTCCATTTAGGTCAGTGGCAGAGTAAGACATTGCTGAGGCTCTGCGTTCTTTTCACAACACTTGCTCATGAGTACTCTCCTAATCTTGTGCCAGTCTGTTCTTACAGCAGAGCGTTCAGGATCGAGAAATGGAAATTTTAGGCCAAGTTAGAGTAAAAAGTGTAAAGTTTCCTGGTTTCTCCCTCTCTCTCTTACCTCCTCATTTCGCCCATATTTTTCCTTTCCCCTACTCTCCCTTTCCATCATATCCTAGTTCAGCTAAGGTAAAAACTTGTGTATTGATAATGGTAACAAATATGCATAAATGTCAGTCAGATGCTTGTTACGTGTGCATAATGGTGATGTTGGATATATTGATAAGGAGAATTTGTAAAGTTTCATGAGTAAACGGTATTGTATAGTTTGCATTCCTGATACAGAAAACCTATTGGTGATGGGATATTTTTTTCTACTAATGCTTTGTTCGTTTCAGAAATGCATCTCACCAAAATTAAAGAGAGGGCTCACCAGCGTGGAATAACCTCCTAGGGTGTCTTGTGTGTTATGTCAGCCTGGCCCACCACCACAGGAACACACTTTGCATCACTCAGCTTAGGAGGCAACATTGATACTGTGTGTGTGTGTGTGTTTAGTGTACAGTCATGGACTCTCCGAAATTTCTCTTTTTTTTCCCCACCTTACGTGATTGATTATATTTTTTTTAAACACAGGAGGGAAAGTTAAACTGAAGAAAGCCAGTAATGAAGATTTATTGGTTTTAAGGTAGCTGGATACATTGGAAAAAGGTAAAGAAGGGACTGTCTTACTTTCTCGAGTGTTTAAATGAAAGTCACATTATTAGTAAGAGTCAGTATTTGGACTATATTTAGAGGGAATAAGACTGAGGGAGAGTAGATCGATAATAATGCCTGGTAGTGAAGGCATCTATTGTACTGTTTTCGTTTGGGGGTTTATCTTGGTGTGCTTAGCCAGGTAATGTTCTTAGCACCGTAATTCTTAGCTGCCTTTGATGTGACACTAGTACCTTTTCTACAATATGTGTTTGAGGTATATTGTGGCACTTGAAATGTGCAGTAAATTGCAGAAAGTTTGCTTTTAAGTGTAGTACGTGCTGTGTATACCAGATATTCTCGTTTCTAGTTAATAATAATAATAATAATAATAATAATTTCTCTCTTGTCTCGCCTCTTCTCCTTTTTGGTGTAGCAGTAACAGTACCTTAATCTCAGCTTTCAACAGTGATAACTACAACAACAACAATAGTAATAAAAATCATCATCATCATCATTTCTCACTTCTCCTCCTATTTGGCTTAACAGTAATACTCGTAGTTCCCAAATCTCACCTTTCAGCTCTGCTTGAGGGCATATTGGTACACGATATTAAAATTAAAGGTACTGTAATTACACATGAAAATAGGATCTCTGGGCAAGTTTTAGCACATTGTTTAGTTTATTCATATGTTTACCTTTCTTAGTTTCAGTTTGACTTAGGTATATTCTGGCTTGTTGCTTCAATATTGAGTTTTTCTTCTGCCATACGCCACTAATGACCACCAGTTGACGCGACCCATAACCCATTCATCATCATCATCATCATATCATCATCATCATCATCATCATCATCATCACCATCGCCTTCTCCTTACAGCCTTGATGTTATGCCCTCCGGAACCTGTGGGAGAAAAGAAAGTATGCATGAAACAGAGAGACACATATCCCTACCCCACACACACTGCAACTGAGAGAGAGAGAGAGAGACTTACCGCAGCTCTAAGTGCCTGGTCGATGTCTTCTATGAGGTCTTGTGTCGCTTCCAGGCCGCACGACACCCTGATGAACCCGTCCGTGATGCCATACCTCTCACGCTCCTCTTTACTCACTTCGTTTTGCGTCATGGTGGCCCTGCAAGACGTCAATTTATACAGGAATATGATTGATTATAAGGAAGGCTACTGCTGTCTTCTGCTATGTAGTAGTAATAGTAGTATAGGAGTAGGAGTAGTAATAGTAGTAGAAGAAGGACGTGGAGCCTCCGGGTTGTATCAGTAGTCTACCACCAAGAGAGAGAGAGAGATGAAAACTAATTTTAAAAATGCTATCAAGAGCAATCCAAGGTTGCAAACCTGCGCCAAGGCTGAAGTGCAAGCCTTGTATTTATTATTTATCGAGTTAGAAGCAAAAATGTTGAAATTGCCACTATCCCGCAATGGTAAAGAATCCTTTAAAAATTTCCTGGGTCCGGATGATGATCCGGATGACCAAAAAAATCTAATGGATTGTTCCGTGGGCCATACCCAACCCCTCCAAAAGAATTTCAGCAAAATCCGTTCATAACTTCTTGAGTAATCCTGCTAACAGACAAACAAACAAACCAACACCGGCATAAACATAACCTCTTTGGCGTTGCCGGAGGTAAATACTCACGGCAGCGTACAGATGCTCTCAGGTCCAGCCAAACTAACGGTGAGGGTAAAGACCTTGAGACTGGTGAGGAACTTGGTGGAGATGGCCATGTCGTTGCCCTTGACGCAGAAGGAGAACATGCCGGAGTGACCGTAGTTCTGGCGTTTGGCGAGCTGGGGAGGGGAAAACTGGCTGTGGTATGCTCTCTCTCTCTCTCTCTTTCTCTCTCACTCTCTCAGTTGATGGCCAAGTGTAGTCAGTTCGGAGGTCAATATACAAGTCTCGAAAGTGGCCCAGTTCCGTCAGATGAAAAAATAAAATCAAGTATACGATGTTACTGGAATTTTGTCCACCCAAACGTGCCAGAGATATTCGTCCTATAGCAGCCCGTGGTGTGTGTGTGTGTGTGTGTGTGTGTGTGTGTGTGTGTGTGTGTGTGTGTGTGTGTGTGTGTGTGTGTGTGTGTGTGTGTGTGTGTCGCCCAGTTCTGTCACGTGAAGACAGAATATTTCTCGTGCAGAGGGTGTAAGGGCAGGCCGGGATGCAGAACCTTCACACATGAGTCTGTCAGTTTTATTCTATGTAATTACGGTACGGCTCTGTTGTTGTGGTCCTGATTTAGGGACGTACCGGGTGTCGTGAGGGTAATCTGGTACGTACCTCATGCTGCGGGTGTGAGGGCAGGCCGGGGTGCAGGACCTTCTCCACACAGGGGTGGGTCTCCAGGAACCTTGCCACCGCCAGTCCGTTGCTCATATGCCGCTCCATCCTCAGCGACAGCGTCTTCAGCGACCGCGTCATCAGGTAGCAGTCGAAGGGTGATGGCACCGGCCCTCCGATCGTTCGTAGGAAGCTTAGTTTTTCGTACAAGTCATCTCTGTTAAAGGCAGAGTGGATGAGGATAATATTTTTCAAATCCATGAGTTTATTAGCTTTAATCAGATCTTTTGCAACTTGCGATAAAAGTATGCTTCAGTGAGTTTAGTGTTCGCGTAGCACCTGACATGGTTATCGCATCCCCAAGTTGAATGTCATTTGACATTCCATTTAGATGTCGATAATTTCCTTTTGTTTTCTTTGTGCACTGTGTCATATCTTAGTTACTAAATTCTGAAGTGGAAAAATAACATGGCCATCATATAAGTGAGATCTGTCTGTGCTCATGGAATTTGTGGAATGATAAGACCTGTAAAATATCAGTACTAAAACAGTAATCAAAAGCTGTTTATACCTGTTGGTGAGGATGCCTCCCATGACCACGTCTGAGTGACCTCCAAGGTACTTAGTCATAGAATGCATGACAATATCCGCGCCCAGTGTTAGTGGTCGCTGGTAGTACGGTGACATGAACGTGTTGTCCACTGCCATGATGGCTCCTGCTCCGTGCTCCTTGAGGATGGTGGCCACGGCAGCGATGTCAATCAGCTTCATGGTGGGGTTAGTCGGAGTTTCAACCCACACCATCTTAGTGTTCCGCCTCAGTGCCCCTTTCAGTGCACTCAAGTCCCGCAGGTCCGTAAACTGCACCTCAATGCCCATACTGAAAACCGGATAATTCTTTACGTTACTTATGAACGTACATCTGTCTTATTTTGATCAGAAAGTTAATAGAAATTAACTTTCAGTATTTTCACCATGGCTATTGCTACTCTCAGGCACGTCGTTTTTTTTTTTTTTCCAATGCTATAATAAGCCATCAGCATTTACATTGCACAAGTAGGTACTCCCGATGGTTTATATATACAACTTATTACCACTGCAGATGACTAATTGCTCAATCTACTTTTCCTACTCCCTGTGACCTCCAGGCTTTTAACGGTACAAATGTCTAGAATTTTGTTATGTTTGAGATCCACAGTGGGATGAAAGTTGAGACGAACACACACACACACACACACACACACACACACACACACACGCGCGCGCAATAACCTTGAGGAATGTCGTGAGGAACATTATCTGTATTCTTGTCAGTCTAGGAGGCCCCGCTCCACATCTCCCATACCTGATTAGATCGACTGATGAGACTTTGTTATTCTGTTGTTTGATAATTGTGCAGATGGCAGTGACATATATATATATATATATATATATATATAATATATATATATATATTTGACTATGTTATTCTGTTGTTTGATAATTGTGCAGATGGCAGTGACATATAAATATATATATATATATATATATATATATATATATATATATATATATATATTTGTGTGTGTGTGTGTGTGTGTGTGTGTGTGTGTGTGTTCGTCCATATATGTCCGTCCATCCATTTATCTATATTCTGGCTGTCGATCTATATCTGTCTTTATATCTGTTAGTCTGCCTATACCTATCTTTCTACCTGCCTACCTGTGTGTGTGTGTGTGTGTGTGTGTGTGTGTGTGTGTGTGTGTGTGTGTGTGTGTGTTCGTGTGCGCACATACTTGCGTGCGATGCCGTTGAAGAAAGTGTAGGTTCCGCCATACAGGTCCTCCATGCTGATGAGGTGGTCCCCGGGTCGTAGCAGGTGCGTTATGGTGTTCAGGGCAGCCAGACCTGAACTCACCGCCAGACCTGAGAGCACACGGTGGAACTGAACACCTTAGGCCACTAGAACACGAGACATGGAGAGAGAGAGAGAGAGAGAGAGAATACTAATCATTGGTATATATGTAATTAGTAAAGTTATGCTGTAACTGCGTCACTTCAGCATGCACACCTAGCCTCACGCCCACATCAGCAAACTGAGCCGTTCCAACAACACACGAGAATTGGTGGCAAGAGATAACTAACATATAAACCATCCTCTATATACGAAGGTGAAGAAAATACATGGTTACTTACAGTGTTTTGCGTCCTCCAGCGCGGCCAAACACGACTCCAGGCAGTCTCTGGTTGGGTTGGATATTCGGGTATAAAGATGGGTCTGTGAGAGAATATCAGGGAGAACAGCTTTGACTTTGGTAGTAAAAAAGTGTACTGAAACATAACCCTAGTCAGTATTCAACATTGAGAATTATTGCAAGGGAAAAGGGCAGGTGTCTAGAGCAGCAGTTATAGAATGGGAAGGAGACTTGAGTAACAGACACAGATGGAAGGAAGGGAATTGTAAGAGGGTAGTTCGAAAATTAAGAAGTCCTCCTGGAAATGAAGAGAAGAGAGAAAGAATAAGAAATGTAAATGTTTGGGATCACGAACCTATCAGTGTGGGCGTATGGATGGACGGTGGAGACTGACTGGAATAGACTGGCTTTTCCTGATAGATAGATACATGGAGAGTTACACAGACTGGTATACAGATACGTTAATAGAGAGAGAGAGAGACCTGACCTGACACTGACCCCAAGTTTGGTGGGGGAGTACTGTTTGAAGGTGGTGGCGAGGGTGATGGGGGGTACCAGTGGCGCATGTGTCCAGTCATCGGGACTGCCGCTCTTGTGGACGGCCCTCGTGCAGAAGGAGGGGTCGTTCTTCAGGTAGCCGAGATCTTCAGCCATGGCGTGTTGTGTACTGGAAGATAAGAAGGGAGACCGGGCCGCAGATTACCATTTTTGCACTGCGCGCTGTCTGATTTTCAATGATGGTCAGACTTTCATTTTTTTTCGTTTTACTTAACCTAACCCAACCTGACCCACTAACAAACTAACCTAACCTGATACTAAGAAAACATATCCCCTAAGCCCTTGCAGTGTGATACGTTTTATTGCTACTACTTCCACATAACTTTATTAAATTTAACAAAGATATGTCGTACACGCGAGAATAAATCTTTCAGTACAGTGACTTCCTTTACTGGTCTACTCTTGTCACCTAGGTATTCAGCCGGAACATGTGTCCGATTCAGGGAAGATGGACGCCCCTGCCCTGCATAGTCCCGCATCACCCTCGGGCAAGGTGTAACACACGTTTTCCCGCCAGAAAAGGTAGTAGGTTGATGGTTACCATCGCACCGGGAGGTACTACCACGGGAGTGACGTGGGACCAAGGCTTGGTAACTGGCCTCGGACAGCACTCCCAGGCGGGAAACTCAACCACATTTACCAAGAAATCGAAGTCCGGGCTGCGACAACTACTCATACTATCTCCTATACACAGCACATCCTCTTGGGGACTTTTTATCCTGCATTTTTCCCTGCTCCGACCCTGACAAGGCGCAGTCTACCGCAGCAGGGTGTCTACTTGTTTGTGATTGATGGGTCTGTTCGGGCAGGCAGACCGGGGAAGAGCAACAACAGTAACAACAACAACAACAACTCTGTCCCCCTCAGACAATTGGGTTTAGTTTAGGAACGACCTTGTATTGAAGTGGGTTAGGTTTGTTGTGTACGTAGTCTCTTATCGTTCAACACTATCACTGCATAAGAGTCAGCTGCATGATTAGATTACGGTGGCAGCCCCACTCACATACTTTATTTACATTATTATACTTTTATCATTTATCCTCGAATTTTAATTACTGGTTAATGTTTCATCCCGATTTCTCTCTCTCTCTCTCTCTCTCTCTCTCTCTCTCTGTTTCTCTCTCTCTCTCTCTCTCAGCTGCAGTAATGAAAGTGTCAAAAAGAATCTATTCCTTCTAATGACAGTCCTTCTCGTCCATTTTTTTATATAGTCGAAAATCTGTCTAGTTCAGTATTCCCTTGAAGTCAGAAAGACCTCTCCTAAAAATTCATAAAATCGTCCAAATGGTAAGAGTTAAAAAAATGATAATAATATGTAGGTTAATTAGTAGATAGGTGGGAAGGTGGTTGACAGGTAAGAGGGATTGAGAGAGAGAGAGAGAGAGATGTAACTTGCAATACTTTGGTGATAGAAACTCCGTGTACAAACAGCTAGCTGGAATATTTACAAATTATCCAATCTGTAGAGAAAATCGAGGATAATTTCTATAGAAATGTAAGGTGTACTATAATTACACAGTAGAGACGGGATTGACGAGATGTATGACGTGCAGGTGTGGCTAGGCGTAGCGGGGCTGGGGCGGGGCGGGGCGGGGCGGTGCTGGAGGTACAGCTGGTCGGAGATGAGAGTGGCTGGGGACGAGACTGGAACGATATGTTGGATGAGACTTAGAAAAGGCGGAACTTCTCGCTGGGCTTAAGTCGAAACGGGAAGAGACGCTCCGATGAGTCACCGGCAGGGAGTTGCGGTCCTAGGAGGCTCATTTAATGCAGACTACTGTGAGGGCAGGGTGTGGCGGCGTCGGGGCCGGTGGTTGGGGTGAGGGCAGATGTTGGTACAATGCAGGTGTAGAGCTGTTGAGTTGCAAATTCAGAGAATGGCGGTGGGCAGACAGTGATAAGTGGCACCGTGGGGGCAGGATTTATGATAGAGTTCGGAACAGGTGCTGGGAACAGGTGAAACAGATGCGTAGGTCGGCGATGGTGACACTTGCGGTCAGGAACAAGGTGTGTTGGTGGGGTTGTTTGAGAAGTGAGCACTGGTGAGAGAAATTGTACACCCGGAAGCACAGCCGGTTATTACACCACGAGAGGCACTGAGGGTTGAGGCTGTGAGATGCGGGACGTCGTGTATCTGTTGGTGTCACTAAATAGAGTAGGAAGCGGTCAGAATCTGATGGTCCGTAACACCGCTGCCACCAAATGTAACTTGCAATACTTTGGTGATAGAAACTCCCTGTACAGTCGCCCCAAGAAGTGATGGCAGAGTTTCAGATTGCTTCGGTCACTCTGCACTGCCATACATTCAATGAAAACAGTGAATACAAGGTAAACAATGCCTTCATCATGTCATATCAAATAAAATATATATCATATCGCGCTAAGAATGATGTAAAATGAATAACGAGAGGCAGTGATAGATTTAGAGGTTAACACTTAGTTACCTTCCCCGATTTGAATGTGAAATGTATTACTCCGCGCATGATGGGCAGTAGGCCAGTAACTCCGTGTTCCTGATTTATTTTTCCCAGGATTTCAAATACAGATATTCTAGTTTTGAAGACTAGTTAAGGAAAATTCTTGTGACTGCAATACACTGCCTTATTTTCAAATGATACGGTGATGATACAGCAACAATAAGGATGCCATAACAATGAAATTATTCTTCGTAACGATGCCCTACCTGCGGTAGCAACTATACATTCATACCAATTAATCTGGCCAGGCATGTATGGCAATACTGTTCCCGTCGAGATTCTGATTGGCTGGAGGTGTTTGTTCGATTTCGTTGTTGCTTAAATCGATACTCTCTTTATTATCAGATATGATACTGAGTTTGTCGACAATACAATCGTCAAAAGCAATAAGAAATCCGTTATATATTTAACAACAATGAAATTTGCGTAGGAAGATAGAAATATGAGTCAACAAAGTATTATAACAGTCCAAGTCAAGGTCAGCATTCGAACAAGTCCTTTAAATCTCCGACACTCGGTAATATAACAAAAAATTAAGGAAACATGTGTAATCTAAGCGTTGGTGTAACACATTTAAATTTTAAGATCAGTCCGAACTGTGATAATAGAGGAGATATAATGAAATAGTTTTCCTTTAGCCAGCTTTGATTTTCGCAATTTTTTCAAACCTCTCTCCCCGCACAATTCGTCTTTTCATTAGAATTTTTAATTATTCAGAGTTGTGGCACGATTTAAGGGTGCGGAGTGATCTTAAAATTTAAAAGTGTGTTACGCCAGTGCTTAGATTAAGCAGGTTTCCTTAATTGTCTGTTATATTATCGAGTGTCGGAGATTTAAAGGAATTGTTCGAATGCTGACCTTGACTTGGACTGTTATAATACTTTGTTGACTCATATTTCTATCTTCCTACACAAATGTCATTGTTGTTAAGTATTTAATGAATTTCTTATTGCTTTTGAGATTGTATTGTCGACAAACTCAGTATCACATCTGATAATAGAGTATCGATTTAAGCAACAACGAAATCGAACAAACACCTCCAGCCAATCAGAATCTCGGCAGGAACAGTATTGCCATACATGCCTGGCCAGATTAATTGGTATGAGGTATAGACCATACTGACTTTTATTCCGTCATCCTCCCGCCAGTAATAATTATAATTAGCAACTTTATTACCAATTGATGCAAAATTATTTTTTAGCTGTAAGGAGATATGACAGATTTTGCCTTTTTCTCTTACACCAGGCAATAAACAGGACCAAAACATGAGTTCATAAGTTCTTCCAGTGCAAAAGCACGCACTTTCTACTCCATCTTTAATCTTAATATCTGTCTTTTTAAATAAACTGTAATGTCCTGCTGAACAGAAAATGCTGATTTGGAAGTTTTGAACTCAATGATTTGTTTATGAACCTCTGCATTTTATTACTCTTGCTAATCGATTATGCACTGAGGATATCAGACTATGACAAGTTAGCATTCTCCAAGGAGCTCCGACTCGAGGCAAATTTCGGTTCTTTTTCTTTTTTTTTTTTTTATCTTTCACCGATAGCCCTCTGGCTTATATTTAGTAATCCAGAGATTTTTCTTAATGGAAAACTGGCCAAAGGCAATGTAATAATTGCATGTCTTTGAGTAAATGTTATCTCCTTTCGTGCGTGTTGATCGAAACACTTAAAATACCTTACTGGTTTACGCCGCCTTCCCGCTTTCTGTCGTCTTTCATGGAGATATTGGAAACGGAAATAAATGACTTGAAATTAGTCCACAGTATTGTAATGGAAATAATTTTATAAATAATAATTACTAATTTTAATTGTTTATTGAAGTTCCCTTTTGTTCAGTTTTACGCTACTAAAAAAATTATTGCGTTTTACCATACTGGGTTTGAACTCCACAAAATATTCCTGACTGTCCCTGAGCGATAGTTGTGAAATTTCAATTAGTTCCGTTTAGGATTTCCCATTATCGTAACTAATGAACTGCTTCGTACAATTTTGAAATATACAGGTACTTTGGCATTGATTTATTGTTTTTTGTAACAATTTTACGTATTAGGTTTCACCTCGTAGATATAAGGAAGAGTATGTGCACTATCGCTGACCGAAAACTTCTGGATACTCCGCCGTCACTTCTTGGCCGACTGTACAAGCAGCTAGTTAAGGTTTATTACGAGCTCTGACAAAAATAGTCTGTCCTTGAGTGTCTGCTCAGAACTGACGCAGTAACGCCCTCTGCCCAGGCTTGGACTCTGGGAAAGCGTGCTAGGTCAACAAGTTTAGTGGGGG
>NC_137028.1:2885000-2935000 GCF_032717465.1 Coenobita brevimanus
CTTCCTTTACTGGTCTACTCCTGTCACATAGGTATTTAGCCGGAACATGTGTCCGATTCAGGGAAGATGGACGCCCCTGCCCTGCATAGTCCCGGATCACCCTTGGGCAAGGTGTAACACACGTTTTCTCGCCAGAAGAGGTAGTAGGTTGATGGTTACCATCGTCCCGGGAGGTACTACCATGGGAGTGACGTAGGGCCAAGGCCCAGTAACTGGCCTCGCACAACACTCCCAGGCGGGAAACTCAACCACATTTACCAAGAAATCGAAGTCCGGGCTGCGACAACTACTCATACTTATCTCCTATACACAGCACATCCTCTTGGGGACTTTTCATCCTGCATTTTTCCCTGCTCCGACCCTGACAAGGCGCAGTCTACCGCAGCAGGGTGTCTACTTGTTTGTGATTGATGGGTCTGTTCGGGCAGGCAGACTGGAGAAGAGCAACAACAGTAACAACAACAACAACAACTCTGTTCCCCTCAGACAATTGGGTTTAGCTTAGGAACGACCTTGTATTGAAGTGGGTTAGGTTTGTTGTGTACGTAGTCTCTTATCGTTCAACACTATCACTGCATAAGAGTCAGCTGCATGATTAGATTACGGTGGCAGCCCCACTCACATACTTTATTAACATTATTATACTTTTATCATTTATCCTCAAAGTTTAATTACTGGTTAATGTTTCATCCCGATTTCTCTCTCTCTCTCTCTCTCTCTCTCTCTCTCTCTCTCTCTCTCTCTCTCTCTCTCTCTCTCTCTCTCTCTCAGCTACAGTAATGAAAGTGTCAAAAAGAATCTATTCCTTCTAATGACAGTCCCTCTCGTCCAGTTTTTTATTTAGTCGAAAATCTGTCTAGTTCAGTATTTCCTTGAAGTCAGCAAGACCTCTCCTAAAAATTCATAAAATCGTCCAAATGTTAAGAATTAAAAAAAAATGATAATAATATGTAGGTTAATTAGTAGATAGGTGGGAAGGTGGTTGACAGGTAAGGGGGACTGAGAGAGAGAGAGAGAGAGGGAGGGAGGGAGGGAGGGAGGGAGGGAGGTATGCTGGCTGTGTGGGTAGGTAGGTAAGTAGGTAGGTAGGTAGGTAGGTAAGTGGGTAGGCATTCAGGTATGTAGGGATTTAGGAAGGGTAGTGGCTGGGAGGGTTAGTAGGTAGGCAGGTCGGTAAGTGGTGTGTAGGTACCGGTAGGCAAGGTGGACGAGTTGTCAAGTAGGGAGAGGAGGTGGATGGGTAGGTAGGCTAGTAGGTAGGTAGGTAAGCGGATGGGAAAGTGGTAGAGTGTAAATTTTGTTATGAAGAACATTTTAAAAGTATAATACAAACCAACCTTATTGATACACAGCAGAGCAGCCCAGTGATCGTCCCTTATCTCTGCACAGCAACGAGAAGCACACTGGCGAGACTTTCCTCATTTCGTGCGCACACACACACACACACACACACTACATTGACGTACATACATTCAGAGAGAGAGAGAGAGAGAGAGAGAGTAGTGGTAGTAGTAGTAGTAAATGTGCCTCAACAACTAGGTAACGTTGATTTCTAAAAGAGTACCATAATTTTTGTCATCTCGGCATGGTTGGTATATCAGATCTTCGAGAATGGATTAATTATTACAGCCACTCTCCCTTCTGGGGCATGATCCTTTCCTGCTGTAGATCTTATGTGAATTTTTAAGAGTTATTTAGAGGATATGAGAGTTCTTGACGTTTACCCCAAAATCAACAAACGATGATAGAAAACGGATGTGAATGGATGCCTTACGTATTTTGCTTGCACATACACAACGGCAGCTATTTTCATTTATCTTTAATCTTAGCACTGTTGGTTTCATCCCCTCACACATTTTCCGCTCGTGATGTGGTGGGAAAAGAAAAGAAAATACTGTGAAGCGAGCGGAGAGTGAAGAAGAGCTTCAGAGAGCGTACAAAAGTTGGTTTGAGATGAAGAGGAGAGGAAGATCAAAAGTAAGACATATATTTAGCGGAGATTATTTGATGAGAGGATGGTGTGATGTGGAAAAGGGGGTCGTTACTTAATAGCAGCAGCAGTATTAGGAATAGGATAAGTAGTAGCAGTAGCCGCAGTAGTAACTGTGGTAACAATAGGAATAGTAGTAGTAGTAGTAGTAGTAGTAACAGTAATAATAGTAGTAGTAGTTATAGCAGTAGTTCATTTTTCATTGTAAGTTCATATTTTCACTGAACGTTGTTTTGTATTTTGTAAGTATATGTTAAAACATAATTCCGTCGTACTGAATAGGATGCATATTTTTCTTTTTCTTCTGCCCATCGTGAGGCAGACTATTTCTGGGTTTCAAAATGTCGACACAAGTGTTTTTAAGATGGAAGAGCAGAAGAGATTGTTAAAGAAAGGTTTATAACGGTGCCTCTCTTGTTACGCACAATATCTAAACTATGTTTTGAAAGTGGACAATACAATAAATATAGAAAAAATGCGAAGAGGTCCATGACAGACCTGTAAAGCGAAATATATATAAATTTTTCTGTTCTGTACATTCATACTGTTCCATGAGAGAGAGAGAGAGAGAGAGAGAGAGAGAGAGAGAAGAATCGGTATACTGTACTGTATATAGTAGGAGTATATTACGATAAAAGGAATTAGTGTACATACTTACACACATGCACTATATATGACTGTGTGTGTGTGTGTGTGTGTGTGTGTGTGTGTGTGTGTGTGTGTGTGTGTGTGTGTGTGTGTGCGTGCGTGCGCGCGTGCGTGCGCGCGCGCGCGCGCATGTAACATACTGCATTTTAAATTCCTGTTCAGCATAAACAATATATCCACGCCATGAACACTTGAGCCAACAAAAATAGGTTAGATAAACAGACCGTGTTGTGTTATAAAATACGGTAACATGGGACGCTGTACCAAACGCTTCGCTGCACACCAGGTAGTGTTTACCGGGGGATGTAATGGAAATGGCCAGGTTAAATATATCTCATGGTCGGGGACAACTCTTGATTCTATTCCAGGGAACATTAGACTATTTTTTTTAAGGCAGAGTGAATTTAAAGATCGTATGTTAAACCTGAAATCGAAAAGTAGGATAGAGAATTTTTTTTTCTTTTAATGATTTTGGAAGCACGTGGTGATGATGGAACACACCTGGCTTTCCTGTAAGGTTGCTGACTGCGTTCTGTACTATGGGATGCAGGCTAACCATACCTAATAACCACAGGCGTTCCATAAATGACCTTCAGAATTTAGGGGTTTACACTCCACTTTGCGATTTAAGGTTTGAGCATACGATCTTAAGAGTCTGGGAGTGCTGATACCAATACCATTACCGTCTTATGGTAGGGGTAACTCTAGGTAACACCAGATGATTTTATCCAGCTGAAATCGAAAGGGCTTGATTGTTAATGCTCCGTCTGTCCATTGTTGCTGTAAATTTTGCGTATTTCTATAATCTCTCATATATTTTCAGCTTTTATAATTCGCACATATATGTTTTAGCCATCAGTATATTACCGATACATAAATTTATACATATGAACACCTAAGTTTCTATCCGTATCCCACTTACAGTAATTTGTATCTCTATGTAGATTTACACATCGCCACTCAGAACTTACACCGCTACATTTCGCTCGTCAGATTTATATATCCTCACATAAATTGACACAGACCTACATAAATTTACACCGCCACATAAATCACCCAACCATATCGCTGCACAGATCTACACGTACATAAGCTCCCCATGCGTTTAATGTCGCCCTACTAACTAATGTATTGAAAAGGGGGGTTGGGGGGACGAACACATCATTTGGACGAATATTAAACTCCGCTTCAAATAAACAGGCAACTATGGCACCCACTCCCGCGATAATGAAATTCGCGTAACAGGGGTATTCTATTATAACTTCGCGCCTCATATTCGCGTCCTAGTTTGGCGTTCGCTCATTACCGCGCTGGGTTGTATTGGGCACAAGTGGGTTTATGTTATTGGTGTGGTTATGTGGGGCTGGGTTGTGAAGGGGAATTTGGGTGATGTCGGACGTAATGATGTGTGAAAAGGTGTAGGTTATTAATTTTATCGGTTGTTATTATTATTATTAGTACGAGTTATAGTAGTTCATGTTGTAGTAGTAGTAGTAGTAGTTGTTCTTGTTGTTGATGTAATGATAGCATAAATATAATAATAGTCGTAGTAATTACTGTGACTCATATCGCTCTTACTTCTTCAGTCAGCCACACCTCCAATCCACACTCATCCACCAGCAGACTCACTAATTAAACCAGCATCATGACTCTTTCAGTAACTTGAATAACACGCAACGTTATCCTCTCATCCACGCACTCTCGCAATATCCGCAATCTGTTTTTCTGGCAATCTGTCCGAGAAGATCACACTAGCTCTCTTGCAAAATCAGCTTCACAAAGATGGAGTGCAGTGAACCGACTACCCCGCTGCTGACGTTGAACAGGAGCATTTATTAGCCTGTATGGAGTATAGGGGTGGAAGGTGGGGTTTCAGCACATAGAGCAATACAAGAGTAAAATCAGGTTTATATATTTATTTTTCATCAACTCAGCCCCTATTACTGACTCACCTTGGCCTCTCTCTTTTAGCTGAAGTATTGCATCTCGTTATTTTAACCCTGGTACTGTCGTCGCTTCTCATATGAACTCCATGCTTGTAACTCTTCCCAATTACGGGAGACACGCAGCACCAGTCTTACTATACAGCCTCACCTTTTATTTTTTTTTTCCAACTCACTAATACAAGAGCTAATCGGTACTCTCAGTCTGTGTTATCAATTGGTCAACGCCGAAACATTAATCTTCAGCATGACTTTCCCCCTGCCTCTCACCTCCAGTCACGTAATGCAGCGTGTCTAGGAATTTCGAAGTTTACGGATTTTGCAGTGGCCTTTTCTTTGTTCCACTCAAGTTTAAAATGGTGTCAGCCTTTGTTTTGTTTTTTTCTTTCTCTTTTCTTTCGTGATACATCTGATCTGTTCACAACAAATATTTTAGCACTGCATTCCATCTTCACCACCACCATCACATCAAAGCAAGATCTGTTGCCACTCTGTTACCAGCATCTCGCGACATTACCACCCCGTCATCAGCACTACCACCACCACCACCACCACCACACGACATCACCAGCACTCTGTCACCACTCCATCACCATCACCAGCACCACCAGCACACCCCATCACCAGCACACTTGCCCCCCAGCATGACCACTTAGGCACGGGCAGACCGGCACACTTAGTCACCCTTGTCGCCCTCACCCCATAATCATGTCAGCACCAGCATTCACTCCCCCTTATGAACCCCTCCCCTCCCCACTCTTCTCCTCGTCCCCTCCATTCTCTCTCTCTCTCTCTCTCTCTCTCTCTCTCTCTCTCTCTCTCTCTCTCTCCCCTCTCGTCCCCTCCCCTCCCCTACCCCACCCTCTTTCCCTGCCTCCCTTTCCCCTCCCCTCCTTTTGCACACACAAACCTATCCTCTATTGTCATTCCTTCTCTCCTTTCTCTTCCTCTTCCCTTCCATTATCCTCTTCCTCCTCTCTCCTTTCTCACCCTCCTCCCGCCTCCCTCTCTTCCCTGCCCGCGCACACACCCATCTTCTCTTATCTCTCCCCCTTCTCTCTTCCCCTTTATTCCCTTCCTTCCCACACACTTTTGTACATTCTTGCTATTCCCCTTCTTCCCCCTTCCTCTTCCTTTCCCCTCCCACGCACCCCTACCCTCCTCTCTGCGTGTGACCCTCAAAGGCGTTGGACATCAAAGGCGGCTAAAAAATAAAAATGCCAGCTACGGCCCACTTACCAGCGTGACAGCGGGATAGCCAGCTGGAGGGAAGCTGGTGGAAAGGCAGGCAGGCAGACAAAGGTCGTGTTAGCTCGGTATCCAGGCAGTTGAAAAGGGATCACTGTGTCTGGTTGCTTGTCTGCCTGCTTCCCTGTCTGTTCGTTTGTCTGTTGGTTCGGTCTCCAGGCAGTTAAAGAAGGATCACTGTGTCTGCTTGCTTCTCTGTCTGCTTGTCTGTCTGTCTGTCTGTTAGCTCAGCATCTAGGCAGTTAAAGATGGATAATTGTGTCTGCTTCTTTCATTCGTTCCTTATCTGCCTGTCTGTTTATTATTTCTGTGTCCAGGCAGTTAAAAAAGGGAATACTGTTTCTGCTTACATCTCTGCCTGTTTGTTTCTGTGTCTGCAAGTCTTTCTCTGTTAACTCAATACCCAGGCTGTTAAAAAGGGATGTGTCTGCTCTTTCCCTTTGTATCTCGGCTTCTTTATTCGTTCGTTTATCTTTTGTCTGTCTGCTCTGTCACCTAATCTCTTTGTCTCTTTGTCTCTGTTAGCTGGGTACCTCTGCAGTGAAAAAGAGAATTGCGTCTCCTTACTTCTCTTTCCCCCAGTCTCTGTTTCTCTCTGTCTCTACGTCTGTCTGTCCCTTTGTTTCTCTGTCTGCTAATTTGTCTCTTTGTTAGCTTGGAATCTAAGATGTGAGAGAGAGATCAGTTTCTTTTTTCTGTACATCTCTCTGCTTCTCTGTCCGCTTCTCTGTCTGTTGATCTGTTTTGCTTTTGACGCGGTATCCAGCCAGTTAAAAAGAATGAATGTGTCTGATTCTTTGTTTGTCTGTGTGATTCTCTTTACACTAGTCTGTCTGTCTGTCTGTCTGTCTGTCTCTCTCTCTCTCTCTCTCTCTCTCTCTCTCTCTCTCTCTCTCTCTCTCTCTCTCTCTCGTTCGTGTGTGTGTGTGTGTCATTAACCATGTGAGCATTTGGTACCTCACAATCAACCATGGTGCTAGAGAGGGGTGCCCTCATGTGGTGGCATTGATATAGCTAGGTGGCTCCACTGTCTGGTTATACAAACGTCCCTCAACTTCCTCCCTATCTCCCGAAAAGAGGATCGTGGACTGTCGGAGAGGGGTAACTTCAGCCTGCAGTCCACCGGGTTCACGTTTCAGATGGACTTGTGGCTGCTGTTTGCTTTACTATCTTTCTCTTCAGTTTATAATATTAGATGTTACAGGCATAGTTCAAACGCTGGAAAGGATCATTAGGTCTCTTGCTGTTTGCTTTCCTTTGTATTGCTTTGTAATCCTTTGTAATTTTACCTTAGGGAGGGGAAAGGTGAAGCGAGGATGATGATGATGATGATGGTGGTGGACGAAATGAAGATGATGGTGGGTGAAGCAAGAATAATAATGATGATGATGATGATGGTGGTGGTGATGATGACGATGATGATGATGATGATGATGATGATGATGGTGGGTGAAGCAAGAATGATGATGATGATGATGAGTTTTGGGAGAGGCGAAGTGAAGCGAGTAGTATCACCCAGTTTCCTTTTCCTTCCCGCCCCTGCGTCGCGCCACGGACGGTTTGCTGTTATTTATAGCAAAACAATTTACAGCTGAGGCAGATGGAACACAAGCGATGCCAGTGAAATAAAGGAAATAAGGTTAGGTTTGGTGGGATATGTTGGGCAGAGTTAGGCTGAGTTAGGTTGTATTTGGGTACGGCGAATTAGATTAACTTTTATGAAAGGAAGAAGGAACCCAAGACTAGAAACGCGTCGATTCTTCCCTCCAAGGAAGAAAAAAACAGGGCCAAATTCAAGGTTTGATTGGCAGTAGGTTAAATCTTCTTATCATAGGTTAGGTCAGGTAGGGTAGGGTAGGTTTAATTAGGTTGAACTGGGCTGTGTTGACTTTGGTTGGTGTTTGGGTTGGGTTGGGTTAGTTTGGAAATCGATTGGCCAGAGAGAATTACAGGATGGTGTGAAAGCGGATTACAGTACCTCAGGCAGTCAAGCAGAGAGGAAACAGGCAGGCAAGAAGGCATTAAGCAGGTAGGCAGGCAGACAGATAGGTAGAAAGGTAAGGGGAGAACACGCAGGCAGGCAAGTAGAGAGGAAGGGGGAAAGTAAGTGGATAGGCAAGTAGGGAGGTAAAAGGGCAAGTAGAGAGGTAAGGGGCAAGCATGCAGATAGGTAAGTAAAGAAAAAGGAAAGTAGATAGGCAGGCAAATTGACAGGTAAGGGGAAAACAGGTCGGTAGGTAGGTAGGTGTATTGGCAGGTAGATGGAGAGGTTAAGGAGTGCAGATGGGTGCAGGTGAGAGGCAATGTGAGCAAGACAGCTGTGTGTGTGTGTGTGTGTGTGTGTGTGTGTGTGTGTGTGTGTGTGTGTGTGTGTGTGTCTGTCTGTCTGTCTGTCTGTCTGTTGCAACCTTAGACAGGGATTAAGAGGATGGTGGGAGAGGCAGAGCTCAAGAAAGGATGCGGTACAAGAAATTTTCAGCCCATTCTCACTGATAAGCTATTTCTTATTTAATTTTCCGATGTTTGCATCTAGTTGAGAGAGAGAGAGAGAGAGAGAGAATGATTAATCGACTGACACACTGGTAGATACGATAGGTCCAGGAAGACACGGACTCGACGTGAATACAGTGAGAGAGAGAGAGAGAGAGAGAGAGAGAGAGAGAGAACGAGAGCGAGAAAGAGAGAGAGAGAGAACGAGAGCGAGAAAGAGAGAGAGGGGGCAGGGAGGGGGAGGGAAAGGGAGAGAGAGCTAAGGTGGGGAAGGGGGAAGAGGGACAGGTCAGGAAGTGAAGGATAAGGGATGGAGGGGAGGGAAGAAAGAGAGGGAGCTGTGGTGGAAGGGAGAGTAGAAGAAAGGAAGGAAGAAAAAGAACAGGTATATACAGGAAAGGGAGGGGAGAAGGGAAGAAGAAGAGGAGGGGTAACACGGAACAAGGAAGGAAGGGTGGGAGAGGGGGACCTGAAAGTGACAACTGTGGAAGAATGGGGACCGTTGTAGGTTGGAGTAGGGGAAAGAAGTTGTGTGAGGGAGGGGGGGGCTAAGTAAGGAGGGAGGAGAGGGTAGGGGAAGGGAAGGGTAGGGTAGAGGAGGGGGGTCAAGGTGGGAGAAGAGAGAAAGATAGTATAGGGGAGGGGAGGGAAGGGGGGCGAGTTACGGGAGGAAAAAAAAATGAGAAAGGTAGAATGAGGGATGGGGAAAGAGAGAGAGAGAGAGAGAGAGAGAGAGGATGGAGGTAAAGGGGAGAGAGGTAGGGAAGCTAAATTAGAGGAGGTGAAAGTGGGGTACAGAGGTTGGAGGGAGGGGCGTCTGATTTATTGTACGAGTAAACTATAAACCCGTTCATAAACTAGTTAAATTTCATACTGGTGTTTTATTACAGCTGATATACACAACGAATAGGGATATACCGAACCAGGGCCGCCACCGTGAAATACTATATCGCTTCACTGTACAACTAACCCCCATAATTGGAGTCTAGATCTATATTGTTTGGTGTTCTATTGTTTATTTATATGGTTGGGAGCGTAATGCAATCAAAGTTTACCTCTCTCTCTCTCTCTCTCTCTCTCTCTCTGGCTAAGGCTTTGTTTACTGCGGTTTATTAGGTTTAGAGTTACCTGTAATTGACCCAGGTAAAGGTATATTGTAAAGTCAGCATCGGGTTTTTTATTTTTGTTCCTATCACATTTTATCCACATATACCTTAATGATAGGTGCGCTGTTTCATTACTCTTTATTAACAGAGAGTTGCTTTTTAATTGACTCAGGTAACTTGTATGTTTTGAAATATCTGGATAATATTAATGTGCATGGGCGCGTAATATAAAGTTTTTTCCCCCCCTCAGAGTCAATAACAAATGCCGTGTTTCAGTTATTGGGTTACTGTATTTAATTTACGGAGCTTCCTTACTCGTAAATTTTAGAGACTGGCTAAATGATAAAAATAACTAAATATATATTAAAGTTTTTCCCCATATACTGCATGCAAAAAATAGTTTGTGACATTTTCTTTGGCACTAAGAGTAAATGTGATGATTATGGCAAATAGATTTATACAAATGTTTATATTCCAATTTAGTTTGACTGTCATATCTCTCCCTGGATAGCATAAGACGAATGTGATTATTTTGGAAGAGTGGACCCATCCTGTTAGGTGCCCCTCCCTCCTTTTTTTAATAGTTGCTGTGCCTTTATGACATGACACAGTACGAAATTATGTTTAAGTGGTCAGAGTGAGGCATCCTGTCTTCAATATAGATAGATACATACATAGATAGACAAATAGGTAGGTAGGCAGGTAATAAACAGACAGGCAGACACATAGGTTGGTGGATAGGTAGGTAGGCAGATAGGTAAATGACAGATTGATAAATGGATAGGTAACTAGATTGAGTAGATAGACAGATAGCTGGCAGATAGACAGATGTATCTATACGGCTATACAATAAGACAGATAGATAAACGGACAGTCAGATAGATAAATAGATAGGGATGTGTAATACAGTCATAGAATTTTTCCTCTCAGTTCATTGACAGACATTGTGCTTAATTATACTGAAGCGATACAATATTACTTTTAATTGATTGATGTAACTGGATATTACGAAGTGTTTGCATTGTGTTGGGATGGCCTGATTGGTGATTATATTTATGTTTGGCTCATTTGATTGGGTATTTTGATGATGATTTCTCCTGCCTATGTGTGTTTCTCGTTTATTTTGCTGAGTCCATCCTCTTCCATCCCTAATAGTTGGATATATAGGATGGTGATGATGATATGATGATGATGATGATGAGGAGGAGGAGGAGGATGACGATGATGATGATGATGATGATGAGGAGGAGGAGGAGGAGGACGATGATGATGGTGATGTTGATGATAATGTCTGCATTGTGATTACTTATTGAAACTAGATGTAATATTAATCCCTTCACCACAATTACATTTTCTGTTTGTTTATCCCGCTCCCACCAGACGTCGTAATTCAATATGGGAAGCATCCTTTTGTTACGCAGGGGGTTCATGAAGGCCGTAGCTAAGCCCTCCATTTCGATTATCCTCTCATGATTCGAATCAAATACTCTGGTAGCCTCAAGAATAAAGAAATACGTATAAAATCACAAAGGTTAATGCTGTTCTTTGTATCGAATGCCTAAGTTATTTCCTGAGAAGTTTTGGTGATATGGAACGCATGGAGAAAGGAAACCTGGCGGAGGGTGTGTGTGTATGTGTGTGTGTGTGTGTGTGTGTGTGTGTGTGTGTGTGTGTGTGTGTGTGTGTGTGTGTGTGTGTGTAAGCGAAATTGGTGGAGGAATGAGGAGAGGAAGACCGAGGGCACAAAGTTTTCACTACTTCATTCCGTCATCATATTTTTTCACTAAACCAAAGCGCATTACACTAAATATACCCTTACATCCATCGAACTTAACCAGCGCACCTCCCTCCCACCCACATACACAAAATATTACACACACCACTCCAGATCACACAAATCACCACATCATCCCACACCACCTTACACCACACACCATCATCCTCCACACAGACCATCATCCCACACACGCACATTACCCTTCACCTCACATATTACCCTACAACATACACCATCACCCCCCACACACACCATCACCCCCACACACACCACCCTGCATCACCACCCCACACCACACACGTCATCCCACACCACACACATCACCCCACACCACACAGTCACCCTCTCACATCACCCCACATACCATCACCATGCACACAACCATCCCCCTCACATCACATCACCCCTCCACACACATACCATCCCTCTCCCCACACACACACATACACTCTTCTCTGTGCCGTGTGTCCGAGTGAGGTATTGGTTTCCATCACGGGGCTCCTCGCTTGGTCGCCACCGCCACAAAAGACGCTATAGTGTTGCCAATAACCACCCGTGTAGTCGTGCATTGAAGAGGGACGCGTTTGGAGGGCCACCAGATGTCCCCTTACACACCAGCAGTAGGAGAAGAGGACACTGACATTCAATCTGGCCTTCTTGGGGGTATACTTCATCCCTTCAGTTATCGGAGGGTGAAACTTGAAGCTCATCCTCAAAGTACCCAGAGAGATAGTTTTCATGGCCTTAACACAATTTCGGCACTTACAATGCACGCCCAGTTAACTAAAATCACCTGGAATTAGCATGAATAGAGTACTAAAGTTTTCTAGACTATGAGAAGGTTAAAGGCATTCGTCACTTATTAACATTCAAGTTCCTCTTACTCGCTCTCAGCCGAATAAAATCTTCTCTCGTCTGTATAAAATCATCTGGTGTGTGCTGGAATAGAATACTAGAATTGTTCTGACAATGAGAGGCTTTAAGTTCTGCCTTGTAATGTTGTACATATATTTAATTAACTTCTTAAGTTAGAGCCTTCTCACGATTTGCTTCTGCCTGTACTTTGGAAGAATCGGTACTGTTCCTCTATTCCCCACCTTTTCTTAGACTTTCTTATGCCTGACATTGGAGCTCTACAAAAATGCACTTTCTTCCCTCACTGGAGATAGATCTTTATGGATTTTTTTTTTTTTTTTGTCAAGAACTGTGTTTCAGTGCTTACTCCCTCGTCTTAGCAAACTTTTCACCACTGTCTGTCAAACTGCAACGTTCCGTCTTATTAGAGGTTTGTCCTCGTTCGTCTACTCCATAACAGGTGACTGGTTCCAAACCTCCAACTACATCCCATTTGCTTATCTCGTGCACGTCTAAAGCCTTTGAGTCTACCGTCAAAAAGATTTTGAATACCTCAATCTTATTTTTTTTTTTTTACCACCAATTTGGCTTCTACCAAGAACGCTTTAATGGCTGTCTTATATTCTTTTAAGATTACTGGTATTCTTGTTTTAGGGATTTCAGTGAAACCATAATTAAATTAAAAACAAATGTAGAGATACTGTCACCTTGAAGAGAGAGGTGGTAGTTGGAGATTCCGGGATAAAAAATGGAAGTAAAGGTCAGGAGTGGAGGAGATACTTAAAAAAAAAAAAAAAAAAAAAAAAGTGTGGCAGCGGGTGGGGCGCCTCACCGGTCGTTAGGGAAGTTACCGGAAGTGGGGACATTTCTGGCCACTTTTCCAGGGATCGCAAGAGCCTGATGGTATTGGCAGTGCACCACACATACACACATATATACTTGCAGAGACATACATACAAACGTACGTACAGTACGTATACACTTGTACGTGTGCATGTATGTAGTGTATAATTATACATTTATGCTGTACATACATGCTCATATACAAACAAACATATACGTTCATAGTATATATATATATATATATATATATATATATATATATATATATATATATATATATATATGATATATATATACAGGTATATATATATATTTTTTCCGGGGACCTGCGAGACCTGATGGTAATGGGCATACATGTACTTGCACACACACATACGTAGAGTACATTCTCTCTCTCTCTCTCTCTCTCTCTCTCTCTCTCTCTCTCTCTCTCTCTCTCTCTCTCTCTCTCTCTCTCAGCAGATTGCACCTAGACCCCAATATATCCACCGTAATATAATGCCAACATAAACAATGAGCGTTAGCAGTTTATTTCAATGTTTTAGTCCATTACATTAGTTATCACAGTGGAGGCCATGTATCAGCAGACTAAATATGTTTGTTTGGACGCATGTCAGCCAGTGTGGGGGAAAACATGCTGTTTTGTTATGTATATCCGTGAATAATCCGATGGCTGATATTCGTTTCATCATCATCATCATCATTATCATCATCATCATCATCATCGTCATTTATTATTACTCCTGCTGCTAGCAGACGATTTTATTCAGCTTGGACAACGCCTCTTGTACTGCAGGGGTTTATAAAGGCCGCATCTAACTCACCATCCAGTAAAAAAAATAAAATACCTTAACTACTACCACCACCACCATCCTCGCAACCACCACCACCAGCACCACAGTACTACTACTACTACTGCTACTACTACTACTACTACTACTACTACTAATAATAATAATAATAATAATAATAATAATAATAATAATAATCACCTTACTTGCACTCTCTAAACAAGGACGGGGAGCTCAGCATTCTGTATTATACCGTACGTTCAAGCCATGTTATACGGAGTCTGAAAGCCAGTTGATCCGTAAGTCCGTGTAATAATATCTTCTTGCGCTGGAGAAGTGATCCGCCGCTACCCAGTGTTTCATGCTTGGGTATAGGTGTGAAAGGTTTAATGGCTTTGTGTGTGTGTGTGTGTGTGTGTGTGTGTGTGTGTGTGTGTGTGTGTGTGTGTGTGTGTGTGTGTGTGTGTGTGTGTGTGTGTGTGTGTCTGTGTGTGTCTGTGTCTGTGTGTGTAAATGTCATGGAGGGACTTACGACAGGTGCAATAATGTGGGTCTGCATGGGAAAAATACAGTACTTCTCCCTCTTAAATGTCCACCAAGAACAGAATCGAACCCTGATGGGGGAGACTGGTAGACGCACACGCAGCCATCCACCCACACGAATCTCCACTCTAAATCCGATGACTACGAGAACACTAATGGCATTGCACGGTACTCTTATCCCCAGACCATTGAGAATATTACACAGAGCATCGACGCGTGCGACTCAGTGCCTGTGTTATGTGTCGGTGTATCAGTCATTGAAATAAAAAACGGTGTCGCTCTGGCCTGCTGCGAGAGAGACAATAAAACAATCATACAGGCAATTACCACCTCATTTTGGTACGCGATGGGATGCCTGATTATCGGCGGAGGTGAAATCGTGTCGTTTGATGGAGAAAATGAATGCGATGATTGTACTTAGCGATATAATTAGCACTGTTGTCATAGCAAGGGGTTAGGTACATCATTGACGTAGCTATTTACTTGTCTGTCTACCTACCTATATGTGTATCTATCTGTCTGTCTGTACTTGTCTATCTTTCTATCTTTCTATCTATATCAGTAATTAAATAAACATATAAGTACTGTATAGGTATGTATATATGCCTATGTATGCATGTAGTTATGTATGTATGTATTGATGTATGTAATTGTATTTATGTATGTGAATGTATGTATGTAAGTTTTTGCGACGGGCAGACGACTAAATTCAGTTCAGAGGAGCGTTAATAAAAGTTGTATCTAATCCCTCCCTTCCATCAGTATCATATAAACAGAACAAAACTGACAAATGGTAATAATAGACACAAAAGGCGTCCTCGTTCTGTAAGGCTTCAGTGGGTAAATTTAGATGGATGTATTACCCCTGAAGGCAGTGATGAAATGATATTATATCGTATTTAGCCATGAATTTTTCGTATTATACATTTATTTTTGTATATGGTATCTGAATCTTTATAAACCAGAGAGAGAGAGAGAGAGAGAGAGAAAGAGATGGGGGGGGGTGTTATTGCAACAGGTGTTCGCCGAGGCACAGTTCCAGCTTACCTCTCACAGATCAGACCGTCTGCCTTGACTGTGTTCTTCCCACTCAACTCCATCAACTTCTCGCCAATAACTGTGCATGATCAGTTTCTCGCTAATAAACGTGCCTGATAACTTTCCTCCCAGTATATAATCATTACTGCTTAGAATAGTAGTAGTAGGAGGAGTGGTAGTAGTAGTAGTAGTAGTAGTAGTAGTAGCAGTAGTTCCAGGTTGATCTAAATGTGAACCCAGTGGACTGCAGGATGGAGTTATATCTTTCGCAGCCCACCATCTTGCTTTCATGAGGATAAGGAGGGAGTTGAGGGGTTTTTATATTACCTGGCAGCTGCATCACCCAGTTAAATCGGTGCCACCACGTGAAGGCGTCCCTCACCAGCGCTAGGCATGTATGTAACCCTTGTTTGATAAAACTGAGTCTTATGTAAGGTCTGGGAGGAAGTAAAAGCATCTTACTCACTTAAAAAGATTGGAATCTTTTTATGCAATGCAAGCACGCCAGAGGGAAGGGAGGGAGGGAGGTAAGGAATCACGCTTAGGGGCTTGCCGCCAAGAGGGAAGTAGGAAAGGAGGAGGAAAAGTAGAGAGGGAGGAAGGAGAGTGGGAGGGGAGAAGGAGAGCGTCAGGGAACGATATACTAGTAGATAGATAGATGGAAGAAGATGAACATAAAGAAGAAAAGAAGGGAGACATAGATGGGGGAGAATGGAAGTGAAGGGAAAGGAGAGGAGGAGAAGGTACAGAAAGGGGAAGTGAGAGCGCAAGAGGTACGATCTGGGTTTGTCGAGAGGAGGAAAGAGGAAGGGAAGGGAGAGAGGAAAAAATGGAGGGAAAGGGTGAGTAGAGGGAGGAGAAGGGTAAAGTAAGGAATGAACAGGAGAGGAAGGTATACAAGAGAAGAGAAAGTTTGCTAGGCGAAAGAAAATAGGGGAGGGGAGGAGTGAGGGAGGGAAGGAGCAGAGAGAGAGAGAGAGAACTGAGAGCGGTAGAGGTAGGTGGAGAGAGAAGGAGAGGTGAAATCATGAGAATGGGAGAGGGGAGGGAGGGGGGGAAAGGGGGAAGAGGAAGGGAGGAGGAGGAGGAGGAGGTTGAATGGGTTTGAAGGAAAGAGAAGAAATGAAATCAAAGGGATGAAAAGGCGAGGAAGAGCACTCTGCGTTTACATATATACATTTGTTTGGTCTAGTGTGTGTGTGTGTGTGTGTGTGTGTGTGTGTGTGTGTGTGTGTGTGTGTGTGTGAGAGAGAGAGAGAGAGAGAGAGAGAGAGGGAGGGAGGGAGGGAGGGAATGGAAATCATGGGAAAAGTATACCACAGGGAAAAAAGTTTGAGGCTGGGGGCTGGCAGTGAAGAGGAGTGTCTGAGAGGAAGGAAGCTGAAATTGTAGTGGGTGGTTGTGACTGTGATATATTGAAGTGGCGGGTTGTGTGTGTGTGTGTGTGTGTGTGTGTGTGTGTGTGTGTGTGTGTGTGTGTGTGAAGGGGGAGTAGGTAGGGAGTGAATCAAGGAAAGGGGAGAGAAGGAGAATGGATGGGGAGAAGAGTAGGGGATGGCTTTAGGATGAAGGAGGAGGAGCGGATTGGGTTGAAGAGAGAGAGAGAGAGAGGGGAGTAAAGAACCAACTCCCAGGGAAGTCCTTGGGCGTGACGTGGGAGGGTGTAGGGGAGGGGAGGTGGGGGAGAATATTGCGGAGCGGGCTGGATACGACACCGGAGAGAAATCAAGTGGAGAGGTGGCCATCGCAGTCGTTATGGCCTTCAGGACTTAGACTCATGACCCCAAAACTGCAGGCTGGAGGGGGGTGGGGGGTCAGTTTTGGAAGAGAGAGAGAGAGAGAGAGATGAGTGTAAGTAGGTGAATAAAGTTTGTGTTCAGGTGGAATAGACGGGTCACGCAGTCCAAGAATAGTGTTTAATGTAGCAGTGAGAATCGTGGAAGCGTGTGATGAGTTTAGGCAATGGATAAACGCAGGATGAAAGAACTGTTGTGGGTATGTAATTGGCCAGGTGTTTGAATGGGATGAAGGTGAAGGCAGGTGAGTGTAGAGTTATGAGTAGAGTGGTGTGTGTGTGTGTGTGTGTGTGTGTGTGTGTGTGTGTGTGTGTGTGTGTGTGTGTGTGTGTGTGTGTGTGACTAAAGGTGAGAGTCAGAGTCAGACCGGAGCAGGTGTATGAGCGAGGCAACAGGTTCAGTATGGCAGGTGTGTGATTGAGTCAGGTGTGTGAGTTAGGCAGTTGTTTAGGTGAGGCAGTTGTTTGGGTGTATGGGTGATGCAGGCAGGTGTGCAGTTAAGGAAGGTGGGTGGGTGAGGTAGGTGTGTGACTGAGGCAGGTGTATAGGTGGGCAGGTGTGTGGATAATGCAGGTGTGCGGATGAGGTAGGTGTATAAAGTAGGTGTGTGGGTGAGGCAGGTATGTGATTGAGACAAATGACAATCGACTGGTGAATAAATATGTGTAAAGCAAGTAGGCTAAGTATGAATTTATCTGGGTGTTCATGGGTAAAGAGACTCGTGCAAAAGCTTGTCTGATTTTTTCCCGTCATCACATTATAAAGAATTGGACGAAACGTTTGACACATTTTATTAATATGAATGCTATTGTTTATTAATATACCATGAAGAAGGATCCATAAAATCCATATAGAATACACTAGTCATTCAGAAATAGCTTTGCCTTACTCCCCACCCCCCCAAAAAAAAAAAAAAAAAAGTGAATAGCAGCAACAATCACTGTGAAGCCATGGATCACCTGTTTTTGTTTTTTTTCTTAGGCTAGTTGTGGTAGGTGCAGGTGCCCATCATCCACTCATTCGATGTAGTCCAACTCTATCCCGGAAACGATTTATTACATTGGATGATAATGAAATACTCAAAAGACGCCTGGTGGTCTAACGGACTGAGGCGGTCCAGCCGATTGGGACTCTAGGGGTAGTTGGAGTCTACTGTTCTCATAATGCCATTCAGGGGCGTGTGAGGCTGGTCATACTCGCCTTCAGTGTCGGGACTTGGTAGCGCTACCCTCGGGTCCCTGTGATCCTAATGGGGCAAAAAAAAAAAAATAAAAAAAAATAAAGATTGGATGATGGATAGATAGATGAAAGTAATGGAAAAAAAGATTGGATGGTGGATAGATGGATGAAAGTAATGGAAAAAAAAGATTGGATGGTGGATAGATGGGTGGAAATATTTGGAAAAAAAAGATTGGATGATGGGTACATGGTATGAAAGTATTGAAAAAAAATAAAAATGGGTGATGAATAGATGAGAAAAAGTGAATTAGACACGCAGCTGATAAACAACATTTCCATCTTTCCAGGGCATGTCGCAATCGTGTGCACTGAGAACTCAAATATTACCCACGCAGCACCTGAGCATTTTTTTTTTTCTTTTTTAGCCAAGCAGGTCACAGGTATAGGTCAGAGGTCAGAGCCAGGCTGCAAATGTTGACGTGCTTGCGGTTATTTCTTGTGTAATGACCGATATAACTCGCGTGGAGCTGACTTCATTTTGATTTGACTGGCTCGTGGCTAAAGGTGCACTGTGCTGTCGTGTGTGTTTACGGCCTTGTTTCCAGTGAATTTACGGTGCATTGACGTCGAATATGTAAATGGTGTTGTGTTGAGTATTTACATGGTGCTGTGTTTGAGGCCATATGAAAAGCACTGTTATGTTGAATATATTTGCGGTACTTTTACGTCGAGCATTTTGCGGTACTGTGGTGTAGAAGATTGTTAAGGTACTGTGATGTAGAAGGTTTTTACGGTACTGTGGTGCCTTTATTTTTTTTTTCAGTGTTTTGATATATTTTTTCCGTACTGTAGTGTCCAATATGTTTACGGATTGTTGTGTTGAATGTATTTGCCGCACTGTTATATACAATATATTTACGGTGTTACAGTGTTTCATATATTTTCTGTTCTGCTATGTCGAGCAGTTTATAGTACTGTGATGCGAGGGTATGCGGCTGGAGCGTGTAACCAGCTCAGGGAGGTTGGACGCCCCTGCCCTGCATAGTCCCGGGTCACCCTTGGGCAAGGTGTAGCACCCGTTAGCCCACCAAACAGGTAGTAGGTGGAAGGTTACCGTTGTCCCCGGAGGTACTACCATGGGAGTGACATGGGACCAGGGACTGGTAGCCTGCCTTGTACAACACTCCCAGGCAGGGAACTCGACCGCCCTTACCAAGTAGTCAAAGTCCGGGCTGAGACTACTACACACACATATGTCATTTATACACTGCGAGTCCTCCTGGAATCCTCCTGGGGGTATGCCACCTCCTGCACCACGCCATGTGGAAGGACTCTGTTCCGACTCTGGAGGGCGTTGTGCGCCAAGGGAAGTCGCCAGCTTGCTCGTGACTGGTGGGTCTGCTTGGCCAGACAGATCAAGTTTGAGCAACAGCAACACCTGTGATTTGGAATATGTTTACGATAAAGTGATGCTGAGACCGTCCCATACAGGTGCGGAATCTGGCAATAGATGTACAGAAGGAAAGGCAGGAAGAAAGTGGCCGGCAGGTAAACATACAGACTTAGAGATTGGAAAGTTAAAAAAAAACTTGGATAGAGAGATTAACAAGCAGTTACTTAGGTAGATATTTAGATAGATATAAATAGACAGACAGAAAGAGATGTACAGATAGATAAGAAGATGGATTGATGGATAAATGAGTGAATAATTGGATGGATGGATAGGTAGAATGATAGACTGGCAGATAATCCGATAGATATACGAGTAAAGACAAATGATTCCCCAAGATACGATAAGATTATTTCCTCTCTGAAAAGATTGCCTTGGTATTAAGTCCTCATATGATTTATTATTAATGCCTTTAATCACGGGGCTCTTAGTGACAATTATCCCTCCACCTGCTCCCAGGTCTCTCTCTCTCTCTCTCTCTCTCTCTCTCTCTCTCTCTCTCTCTCTCTCTCTGCTTCCTTCATTCCTTATATCTTCCCTCTTCTCTTCTCTCCATCATTCCCTTCATCTGCCTTTCACCGTTCTCTCCTCTTCTCCATAACTCCCTCCATTCCTCTTCCTCTGTTCTCTCCCCTCCATATTCATCTTTTCATCCTTTCATTCTTTCTCTCATCATCTCGATCACTCCCTCTGTCTACGTCGTTTTTCTCTCGACCTCCATCCATCGTATCTCCATCACTTCCATTCTCCTCTTCATTTCCCTTCTCCGTTCCTTCCTTGCGTACCCGTCACTCCTTTTATATACCTCCATCTTAGTCTCCACCACTCCCTCCATCTCCCTCCCTCCATTCTCTCCATCATCTGTCACTTTCTCTTTGGTATTCGTGTTTCTCTCCACCATCCATCTTCACAGTTCCCTCCATTTTCCTTTCTCCATTCTCTCTTTCATCTCCGTCGTAAATTCTCCCCGTGATTCGTGTTTCTTTCCATCCTCATTTCCATTCCACCCCTCCCTTCACACTCCTGTATTTCTGGTGCTTTCTTCCTTCAATTCTGTCCCGTTTCTTTCAGATTTTCACCTCCTGTTCTTTCTCTCTCATTCTCTCCTCTTTATCTCTCTCTTGCCTTTTCACCTCCATCTCATCTACGTATCTCTCATCCCCTCGCCGCCTCCTTGCCCCTCCTCTGTCATCCTACCCTCCCCACTCTCCTCCTCTTTCACCTACACTTCACCTCTCAGCTTCCTTCCCCGATTCCTCCCCCCTCCCCTCTCATCTGTTCTCAGTCTCTCCACCTTTACTGTGAACCCTGAGCCCCTCACTGAAGGCACCTGCTTGCATTATCTCTCACCTGTCTCTTCACCTCCGTGCCTCCCCACCTCCACCCACCACCAGACCCCTGTTCCTCTCGTCCTCACCCTCCTGCCTCCTCATCTTCACGCCACCCTTCCTCTCCAGCCTCTTCTTCTCCCTCACCTTCACTTCCCCCAGATCTTTTCCTCACTCACTGTCATCTCACATACTGCACCTATCATCTCTTTCAGCTTTGCCTCTCCACACATCCATCTTTTCCCCACATCATCATTATCATCTCTGCTCTCTTTACCCACCTTTCTCTGTCACGTTATCTTTCCATCCCGTCTTCCCATCTCCACTGCTCTTCACAGCCCCAGTTTGCCCTACTACCTTCACCCGTTCTCCTCCCCATCTCACCTGCCCATCATTTACCCTCACCTCGTCATTGTCTCACCATCCCATCATTATTTTTAAGCTCTTCTCCTCCCTCTCTCCTCACCTCCCCCCATCATTGCCATCTCCTCACCTCCTCACTGTCTTCGTTCACCTCCTTTTCAGTCTTCGTTCACCTCCTTTTCACCTCATTTCCTCACCTCCCCACGTCCCTCGACACCTCCTCGCCTTTCTCCCTCTGCAGTGTCTTCCTTCGGCCCGCCTGTCAGTGCACCTGCCCCTTGAATTACCCGTCACCCCACTTGGCCTCTGTCCTCGTCTCCCCACTCCCTTCACGCACTCTCTTCACCTCCTCATCACCCCACTCTCTTCTTTTCCTTCACTTTCGCCTCCCCATCTCCCCAACTTCTCTGCTTCTCCACACACTCATATCCTTCCTATCTCACTTCATCTTCCCGGTTCCTCCTTCCCTCCTTATCTCCCCACCTCATCACCTCCCTCCTAATCCCTCGCTATCTTTCTAACCACCACTTTTCTCCCAGTCTGCCCATCTCCGCTTCCATCTCCTTCCTCCTTATCGTCTTCACCATTCCACCCCATCCTCCTTCCTCCTCTCCCCGTTTACTATGAATCCTAAGGCATTCACTCAAGCCACCTACCTGCCACCTTACCTACCTGCATTACCCCACCTCACCTTATCAAAAGCCTTAGTGACAGACTTCAAAGGCCACATCCACACTTCCCCACCTCTTTCCCACTCCCCCACCATCACCCTATCTCCCCACTTCACCATCACCTCATCTCCCCACTTCACCATTACCTCATCTCCCCACTTCACCGTCACCTCATCTTTACCTATTTTCATTTCTTCTTCCTATCGCCTAAATCCACGCCTCACATCCCCACCACCCTTTCTTCTCCTCATCCATCCACCATCACCTCTTCTCCATCGTCTCCTTCTTCTCCCCTCTCATCAACTCCCATCCTTTCACCATCACCTTTTCTCCGTCTTTCCTTCTCTTCCATCTCTTCTCCATTCCTTTCACCGTCAGCTTCCATCTTCTCTCTTCTCCCTTTCATCACTCCCATCTCCTCTCCATCCCTTCACCATCACATCTTCTCCATCTTCTCCCCTCCCCTACCTCCTCCTCCTCTCCGCCCTTTCCCCATCAGCATCCTCCATCTTCTCTTCCTTCCCTTCACCCCATCCTTCCACCATGATCTCTTCTCCATCTTCTCTCCTTCTCACACCCTCCTCACCTTCCTCCCCATGAGTGTGAAGCCCCAAGCCCTCCACTCCAGTCGGCCACCTACCTGCGTGCATTACCCCACCTGCCCTTATCACTCGCCTTCAAAGGATTACCAGCGCTGCTCTCCATTGTATTCCCTGTAGCGCCGGCCGTATTCCTGTATTATTGCCCTGTATTCCTGTATTTCTTTGCCTCCTGTATTTCCATTGATTCTCCTGTATTCTGCTGTATTAGTCTGGTATTTTGTTATGCCTCTGTATTCCCTTGTGCCTCTTGTATTCCCATACTCTTGTATTCTGTTGTCTTATGGTATTTTGCTGTATTCTTGTATCCCTTTTGTATTTCCATAGATTCTCCTGTATTCATCTGCATTATTCTGTTATTTTGTTGTATTTTTGTTTGATGTTAATAATGATGTAGGAAAAAAAGTGGTATTCGTTTTGATATTTTTAAAATATGATATAGCCAACAGGTATCTGATCACACACACACACACACACACACACACACACACACACACACACACACACACACACACACACACAAACCAAACTACTCCCCCTCCCCCGGGAATATCTTTGTACACAGCTCTAAAGAATCCAGCCTCGCCACCATTGGACTTAATATTCTGCTCTCTGGTGTTGTATTGAAGACGAACCACACAAAGCAGAACCACACAATGACCCGCCCATTCCGCACTGCGCCAATTTGTGTTGTGTGCAGCCCGATACGCAGCACGGCATTAATGGGAGTATTTTTGCAACTCACATCATAATATAGATAGACAGATAGATGGAAGGATGGCAGGATAGATATAGATAGATAGGTAGGGAAAGCTCTAGTACACTATCAGATGACTCTACATTATTTTTTTTTTTCTGTCGAGTGTGTGTAGGCCCATTTAACCCCATTCTTCCCCTTCCCTTTTTCACTCCTTCCCCTTCCCCATTTCACAAAATCGATTTCCCCTCCCCATCTCACATCGTCCCATTCCTCTCCCCCATGTCATCCCATCCTCTTCTCCCCCTTCCATCTCTCCCTCCTCCCCCTTTTATCTCTCCTCTTCCTCAGTCATCTCCATCTCTCCTCCCCCTCCCTCACCCCTCCATCACTTCCCTCATCCCCTCTCCCTCTTCCACCTCTCCCCTCCTCTTATCTCCCTCTTCCACCTCTCCCCTCTTCTGATCTCCCTCTTCCACCTCTCCCCTCTTCTCCTCTCCCCTCTTCCCCTCCCCAGTGTCTCCAACGCCAGTCTTCATCGTGGAACTGTCTCGTGTGTCTTGCAAGTTTGTTCTGTGATTTTAGGCATCGTAAAACACACACACACACACACACACACACACACACACACACACACACACACACACACACACACACACACACACACACACACACACACACACACACACACACACACACACACACACACACACACACACACACACACACACACACACACACACACACACACACACACACACACACACACACCTAAAAAATGTCGACGTATTCGTGCCGTGAAACATATATGCATAAACTAATAGGATACTCTCTCTCTCTCTCTCTCTCTCTCTCTCTCTCTCTCTCTCTCTCTCTCTCTCTCTCTCTCTCTCTCTCATTATTATTGCAACATTTCTTTCCTCGTCGACCCGCCTGGCTTTCAAGACGATAACACCGAACGATAATCAAGGGAGTAGGAGGTAGCGGGCAGAGCATCACATAACTTACGATAATTTTGAGCATCACATAACTACGATAACTTTAAACATCACATAACATACGATAATTGTGAGCATCACATAACGTACGATAATTTTTGAGCATCACATAACGTACGATAATTTTTGAGCATCACATAACGTACGATAATTTTTGAGCATCACATAACGTACGATAATTTTTGAGCATCACATAACTTACGATAATTTTAAGCATCATATAAGCCGTGATAATTTTCCCGCCCTAAGCAAGATTTATTCATTTATTTATTTATTTTTTTTATTTAAGGAATGAAGATGCATGGGAGTTACAGGGACCAAAATCATATATAGTAATTTCTGATGCTTAAGTATATGATTGTTATAATGACTGTGTTTGTGATTGTTATTTTATGAGGTGGAGAGGGGGGAGTGGAAGGGGAAGACCGAGGCTGTGGTGGAGGGGGAGGGGGAGATCGAGGGGGAGGTGGAAAGGGGGAGAAGGAGGGAGAGACAGAGGATGAGGTGGAAGGAGAGAGAGGAAGGGGAAGACCGAGGATTGAGATGGAGGGCGAGAGAGGGAGGGGTAGACCGAGTATGAGGTGGAGGGGGAGCGGGGGAGAGGAAGCTCGAGGATGAGGTGGAGGGGGAGAATGGGAGGGGGGAGACTTAGGATAAGGAGAGAGAATGAGACGAGTGGGACGGAGGAAAGGCAGCCTGATAACGGAGGACAGGGAGACGTGAAGGCGATTTGTTTTTGCCCAGCCACTCCAAGATGAAGGTGTCTGGCAAGAGATACGGAGAGATATTTATTTCTGAAGACTGGAATTTGTGCACTGGGAAGAGTGCTAGTATTTTCGATCGTGTTTTCGAAGGCGTAGGTGATGTCGTAACAGATTTTCCTTATCGATTGAGTCTTCACCTTACACCTGATTATGTTACACCTGATTATATTATCGATGTAAAATGGGTCGATCTTAGAAGGATATAGACTCCAGAATTAATCGCATAGGGAGAGTTGTTACGAAGCCTCCTGCCCCGTTTAGAATACCAGGCTTATTACATCTGACATAAATCCCATCAGCGTCTGCCGTTAATACCCCGGGATTGAACTGGATGTTAAGGGATTAGCAGCTTCGAACTCTGTGGGTGTGCTGGATTTGTGGATTAGTAGTGTGTGTGTGTGTGTGTGTGAGAGAGAGAGAGAGAATCAGTTTTGTAATCTGTGTGTGTGTGTGTGTGTGTGTGTGTGTGTGTGTGATAATTTTAGTGATGGTTGTAGCTGTGTTTATGCATCAGTAGTGTAATAATGGTGATTGTGGCGGCAGTGGTAGTGATGGTGGTATTAGTGGTAGAGATGGTGGTGGCAGTGGTAGTGATGGTGTTGGTGGCAGTAGTATTGATGGTGTTAGCAGTGGTAGTGATGGTGGTGGTGGCAGTGGTAATGATAGTGTTGGCAGTATTAGTGTTGTCTGTGTTGGCATGAATACCACGTCACGCAGTACAGCTGGGAAACTCTTTACTGACACCCTGCCTTTAAGGTGGCTGCGGCCCGGCTCCAAAGTGCGGCCTTACCACACCACGAGGGGATTTGTTTTCTTGAGATACCCATTAATGTTCTCTCTAAAAAATATGCCATCAACTAGTACAGGAGTGAGTGTGGGGTGGGGTGGTTAGAGGGGTGAGGTAGGGTGTATGTGTATGATGGGGGCGGTGTTTGTAGGGTGGTGTGGTGGTGGTGTTTGTAGGGTGGGGTGGTGTGTGTGTGTAGGGTGGGGTGGTGTGTGTGTGTGTGTGTGTGTGTGTGTGTGTGTGTGTGTGTGTGTGTGTGTGTGTGTGTGTGTGTGTGTGTCCATCCCCGTTTGGTTACGACCCTAGGCTAATAAACTTAACATCTCATTACATTTTGAGACGGTAAAGGAACTATTGGTCATACCCGGATTTTTTTTCTCTCATGAACCTTTACAGTGACATGTTTAATATTTGCAACAAGCTCAAATCCGCTTACACATTTTTCCAGCCGTTCAGTAAAATCCCCCTCAAAAATCATCTGCAGCCACTACAGACTTATAGTTTCGCTACCCATGAAGTTTCGCAAACAGTTTTTAAATATTGTGTGGTAATTTTTCGATGGATTCAGTATTTTTTTTAATTTTTTGCTGTTTGCCTGCCATTGTCAACTGCTAACTGTGCTGGGGTACGAGATGCTTGACTTAGACCTGCCTGAATCTTGAATTGTCTTTGCCACTTCCCTATCATCTTCCCTCCCCTTTGTCTCCTTCCCCCACAATTTCCTTTATCCCCACCATCTCTCCTTCCCACCCTTCCCTCTCCTCTGCCATTTCTTTCCTTGCCCCCCCTCTACCATTCCCTCTTCACTTACCTTCCCTCCATCCATACTCCCCCTCTGCTCTCCTACCATTTCTTCTTGTGCTCCCCTCCCCTCATCGCCCCCCCCCTCTCTCCACTAACACCCTTATGCGAGCATTTTTGGTGTGTTAGTCAGAAGCTGTCGGCCGTGCAGCCCATGATGACCCAAATATAAGGCACAACACGGGCCGAGGCGTGTACGTGCATACTGATCACTTCCTATATTTACCTGGCCCCCTCCCCCCACTCCTGTGCATCCAGTACCCCTCCCCTCCCTCTCCTCACCCCTCCCGCCCCCTCTTCTAACATTTTTCCCCCACATCCCTGCTGCTGTTAGCCCCTCCCTCCCTCCCATCCTCCGCTTTCTCCTCTCCCACCTGCCGCCTTTCCCCCTCTTTTCTTTCCCTCCACCATCTCCTCTTTCCCTTGATGTCCTTTTCCCTCCCCTTCCCTCCTCTACCACACTCTCACTACCCCGCTACAACATCCCCCTTCCTCTTTTGCCTGCCCAGTCATATTCCCCTCCCCCTCCTCATTTCCTCTCCTCTTTCCTCCCCAACCTTCTTCCTCACCATCCTGATACCATTACCCTCTCTCCCTCACATACCCAACCATGCCCTTCCCCTGCTGACTTTTCCCCTCCCCTCTCCATCCATCCCCTAGTCCACCTCACCTACCTTTTCTCCTCTTCTGTAACTTCACCTTCTCTCTTATTATTCCCTTGCACTCATCCCTCTGCTATCATTTCCCTTCCCCCTCCCCCACAATTCTCCCTCACCCCTAACTACATTTTCCTTCTTTTCGCCTCCCATTTTTACCCATCCCTTATCTGCCTTCTCGCCTCCACTCCCATCATTCCTTCCCCCTCCCCATCGACCTCGCAGTCCATTACCAGAGGATGCATGCTGAGGGAGAAGGTCTTGATATAATTTTACTAATGTGGGCTGAAAATGACACATCCTATTATATGTTGCATTTTTTTGGTGTGTGGAGGGGGGCATTTGAGTATAACAGGTGCAGATTCCATCCCTAATTCTGATGAGAAGAACGCCGTATCTTGGGAAATCGTGTTTTTTTTTTTTTTTTTTTTTTTTGCATTCTGATCACAAAGTATGTCTCCTAAGAACTGATACCGATTCAGAACCACAAATACAGGTGTCACTTTTTGATAAAATTATAGTTAGGTTCACCACCATCATTTACAATTAAGAGCTTAATGTATCCTTGGTGATGTTAAATATGACTCTCTTTTCCTTTTTTGTTAGTGAAAAATAGACAGGTTTTTATATGCCTGTTTGCCGTGGTATTATTTCTGCATGGATAATCAGACCATTAGTTACGATGCTGTAAGTAGGCATTATCGTATCAGGATATTGTAACAGCGTAAAATCATTAATTATGTAGAGTTCCACTGTGGCGGGCTTATTCCTGTAAAAGTTTGCCTTATATATTTACACATTACTGCCTCTGAAAATGGATTATGTGTGTAAATATTTTGTATGTAATATAAAGTTCACAGTGTATGTTTGTTTGTCCGCTATACTCGGCCACAGTTTTCATGCTACGGTGTTAAATATTTGCATGGGAGTATCTGTGGCCCAGAAGGTGGGTACGAGCACCGTAAGGACAGCTTGTGAGGGTCGGAGGAGGGAGCGCAGGCCCCAATCCAGACCCAATTTCCAAGATAAAAGCAAAATTTTTACAGGGCCGTAGACAAAAGCGAAAGTAATTAACCGATACCACAAAAACTACGCTGCTTGGAGGGTTGGGGGATGGACATGGCTTCCAATTCCCCTGTCCCGACGCCGCAAGAAAGTATCCACAGTTTTCAGGATAAAGGAGTGGCAATGTGTCAGGCTATATTTACAGGCTCAATTAATTTCTTGGGTCCACAGAAACAGAACATGGACATGCGTGGAGGGAGTGCAGTACCCATCCTCGGCCCTCGATAAAGAGATGAAATTTTATATGTAGAGATAGATAGATAGATAATAGATAGATAGTTGACAGACAGATAGATGGTAGGTAGAAATGTAGACCCTCGTAGGTCATTGACGCAGCCTCCAACCACTACCCCATAAAGAAATTTTCGCTTGGCAGAGCCGATCAGCGCTTGGTACAGTGATGGTGAGCAATATGCCTGCAGTATTTATAACAGACTTTATTTATTGCATTCAAGACACGGAGTAAGTAGAGTAACGACAGACACATCAGGAACAAAATACACCTTAAATACTCAGGCTCGTATGACACAAAGCTGAGTAAAATCTTCATGTGTTTGCTAGAATAAAAGTGATAGAGTTGATGCGTCCGTGAGAGAGCCAAAACGGAGTTCAGATAATGCGACCAAGACATGACTGAAACAAAATAATACCTACAAACAAAACAAAAAACAAGAGAGACAAAACACAAAAATCCGAATGAATTTGACAGGTGTTGTGACAAGGTAAAATTGGCGATGTGATTGGTGGTGATGTTATAATTTATTTATTTTTCGCAAGGAAGAAGGAACCAAAGGCCAGGAGCAGGTGTTAAAATTGCAAGTGTTCAAAATTATTACTGGGAGGTGTTATGAATTTAATGCCAGGTGTTAAAATTATTGGCTTTAAAATTACAGATGTTAAAAATTATGACTGCCAGGTGTGCAAATTATTACTGGCAATGTAATTATTCACACCCGCGCTCCGATCTCAATGGTAATTATCAACAGCGCGTGTCCTCAATGCGTATTTAATTAGGCGTACGCGTGTTCTGTAATATTTAGCCATTTGTGTGTCTGGGGCCGTATTTAGAGAAACTTTTAACCCAGTGAAGGCGATTTAGGGGGTAATTATAAAAGATCTAAGCCGATTTTTAGGATCCCGAGGCGGTATGTAGAAGCCCAACTCTACGATGAAGAGACCTTGGTGCGAAGTTTAAAAAGGTTCTTACTAGTCTGTATCATGAAGCTTTTGGCGGAATTCGTGAAGGGTCTTAAGTATTTATTTTTAGATCCAGGTAGGGTGTTCAGAAGACCCTAACCAATTGTGAATTACTGTATCATTATTATTATTATTATTATTATTATTATTATCTGTAGTAGTAGTACCATCATTATTATTTTTATTGATGTCAGGCACTGAAGGGAGTACAAAATGATCTCCACTAATTCTACCCATTGGCACACCTCTCCGGATCCAAACCAAATCAAGAATATCAGCTCCAATGACGTCCTCGGGCTGAAGGGACTAATTAACAGGTGGATGGGCGATTGAAATGCGAGTGGGAATGGCAGAAAGATAATTAATTTGTCGGGCGGGAGGGTGTGGGTGAATGGTGAGAGGCTTGTAGTGGCAGTGGTGGTTGTGTGAGGGTATTGTTCGCACTGAGGACATTTGCAGCACTCCAGGCAAAAGTAAATGAATGTGGTGAATGATAATAATAATGATAGTAATAATAATGATGATAATAATAATAATAATAATAATAATAATAATAATGGTGATGATGAGGATGATGATAGTAACAGTAGTAGTAGTAGTAGCAGTAATAGTAGCAGCAGCAGTAATCATCATCGTCGTCGTCGTCGTCCTCGTCCTCGTCGTTGACGCTGTCGCCTGCATCATCATTATCATCATCATCATCACCCTCATCATCAGTATTTTTGTCTGTTTTATTGTCATCATCTTCACATCATCATCAATATTTAGTTAAAATCGGACAAAGAGTTTCAAAATCCCACGGCCGGAACTATTCTCACGGCCTCTGTGAGAATGGTTCCGACCGTTAGATTACGAGCAGTTTTTATTTGAGTAACAGAATTTAACCTCTCTCTCTCTCTCTCTCTCTCTCTCTCTCTCTCTCTCTCTCTCTCTCTCTCTCTCTCTCTCTCTCTCTCTCTCTCTCTCTCTCTCTCTCTCTCTCCTCTCCATTCCTAGGGGTCCCACACTTCTCCAGCAACACACGTCACTTACGCTACTCTGTGTTCCTCTTTCCCTTCATTAATTATATTCAACAGCACGACACTCCCAGGGCCATGTAGCTTGAGAGATACCCCAGATTTTTTGTTTTTAATCACTGGACAGCTGGAATCTCGACAAAATCTTGGGTATATTGTTGTTAAGAAGGTACTGAGAGAAGTAACACAAAGGAAGGTATATTAAGAGAAATAACACAATGGAAGGTACACTGAGAGAAATAACAGAGAAATAACGCAATGGAAGGTACACAGAGAGAAATAACACATGAGAAGGGACGCTGAGACAAATAACTCATGGGAAGGAACACAGAGAGAAATAATACATGAGAAGGGACGCTGAGACAAATAACTCATGGGAAGGAACACAGAGAGAAATAACACATGAGAAGGGACGCTGAGACAAATAACTCATGGGAAGGAACACAGAGAGAAATAACACATGAGAAGGGACGCTGAGACAAATAACTCATGGGAAGGAACACAGAGAGAAATAACACATGAGAAGGGACGCTGAGACAAATTACTCATGGTAAGGAACACAGAGAGAAATAACACATGAGAAGGGACGCTGAGACAAATAACTCATGGGAAGGAACACAGAGAGAAATAACACATGGTAAGGTACACTGAGAGAAATAACACATTAGGAAGGTACACTGAACATTTATTTGGCTAGTGCAAAACACCTTACAACACACACTATGGTGACACATGGGGTATCCCTGATTGCCAAAATATATACAATACACAGCGCCGTTTTCTGGTAGTTCAGTTTTTTTTTTTTTCTAGCAGCTCTTCCTGAACAGCCGTCTTGCCTGTTAAACACTGGATATACCTGATTGCCACAGTAATATATACAAAACACAGAGCCGTTTTCTTGTAAGGTTATTATCATTATTATTATTTTTTTTTATCTAGCGCCTCTCTCCTAACGAACCCTCTTGCCTGTTAAACATTGGATATCCCTGATCGCCAGAGTAATATATGTACAACACACAGGGCCCTTTTCTCGTAAAGATAGAATTTTTCCTAAGCATTTTTTTTTTTGAAGTACCTCATCTTGAACTTGCCTGTTACACATTGAATATCCTTGATTGCCAGAATATATACAGCACACAGGGAGGAAGTGTCACCTCTGTAAAAGCAAATTCCCCTATTACCCATTGGTGAGGTGTAGGGTCCCGAGGCTAGGCTTACCGTAGTCCAGCATAGTTAAGGGTAGATGACCAGCCTGTTTCCCCTGGTGGCATACATGGTGAAATAACCTGCAATCAACTGTCAGGGCTCGAACCAAGGGGCAGAGCAAGGCCTTTTCTCCAGCCGGGGCTTTCTAACCACTATGCCGTTTTTTAACCTGACTAGATCCCTAATGTGTTCAGCTCAGTTCTTATTGTGCCTTTAGTAGATTGGAGACCCGATTTTACTACTGACCAAGGAGACTCATTTCTGGCTCATTGAATTTCGGGCGGCCACGTTTTAGTAATCTCGTTTCTCCAAGAAAAAAAAAAATAGTATATCTGAGGTTTGCAATATGCGGAAGAGTTAGGATCGTATTCCGAGTATGATTATTATTATTATTATTATTACTGTTATTATTATTATTATTATTATTATTATTATTATTATTAATTGTTTTTATTTTATTTATTATTTCTGTCCCCCCATCTCTTCCTCTTCTTCTCTGCCTTCTTCCTTCTCAGGCAAAACACGGATGTAAACAGCAGCAATATACATACATTTGCGTGACACTCCAATTGATGCCGAGATGGAAAGACAGAGTTATGTTCCGCGTGATTTTATGATATCCTCCCTGATTTTAAGGTATTCTCCCTGATTTTAAGAGTCTTCCAAATTGTAAGGTATTCTCCCTGATTTTAAGGTATTCTCCCTAATTTTAAGATATTCTCCCTGGTATATTCGCCCTGATTTTACGATATTCTGCCTGATTTTAAGGTATTCTCCCTGATTTTACGATATTCTGCCTGATTTTAAGGTATTCTCCCTGATTTTATGATATTCTCCCTGATTTTATGATATTCTCCCTGATTTTATGATATTCACTACTATGCTGTGATATTCCCCCATACTTTATTACTTTGCTTTTCCTCGCATTCTTGCACGTTGTTAAATTTATGCGTTTACGACACCATATTCCCACACCCCGTAAGTTCTCTGCCTCCGATGGTTTTGTCTGCCTTACTTCCCCCTCCCTCGACACCCCTCCAGTATATTCCCCCTCCTCCCGGTCCCCTCCATCCCCCTGCCCCCCTCCCGTCTCTCCCCTCACCCCCAATATTATGATACTCTTCGTTATTCAACGATATTCTCTGTGGTCATGATATTCTTTGTGAGTTTATGATATTTTCTGTGATTTTTTCAATATTCTTGCTGAAGTAATGATATTCACGGACACTATACGAATTTTCCTGATTGGTAATATTTGTGGTTTTATAAAATTCACCGCCAATTGATCTGATATTCCCCCTGATTCTATTATATTACTCACGGGGATTTTACGAATTTCTCTGATTGGTAATATTTGGGGTTTTAGTAAATTATCCTCGACTTGATTTTCTTCCTGACGTCATGATACCCTCAGTGACTTTCCCTCACATTCTTCTTCGTCAGATTTACGTATTTATGGCCTCGCTTCCCCCTGTCGTGGCGTATCTTTTGTCTCTGATGGTTTTATTCCCACCACACACCCACACCCACTACACCCACCGCCCCTCCCTCCTTACGACCCCCCCCCATACTCCTCCTCCTTCCACCCCCACGACTCCCCATCTATTCCCCATAGCCCTCCCCTCCCCAAGACCCCAAGAGCTCCCCATCCTTCCCCCAGGCGGGCCCCCTTGGGAGTTATTTCCTTCGCCATTCTCGTATCTCACCTCAGGTCGTATTCTTGTCAACATAAGAGCCTTTCCTTAGCACTTCTTCCCATGCGATTTACCTTGCATGTTAACAGCTTGCGATTCGGATTTCAAAAAACTTGCGAGCATATATTAACGTTCCATATACAGAAGTAAACTAAAGTCCTGTCATACTAACCTGGTCCAAAATTATCCCTCATGTTCAATGCTCAACTCTGATAATGAACCAGCGTTAGAAAAGGGTGTTAGTCACGAAGAAGTGGTATGGAAAGGACGTAGAGTCGTAGTATTGCCTTTTTCTGCCATTGAACCGCGTAGAGTGAGCTTCAGATGGACGAAAATCTGGATCAAGTGATGATGAAAAAAGTATATTAAGGAAGAGATGCTGGGGAACTCCATGGATATGACTTATCGGGTCGTAACTTGGTCATGGTGGGAACAACTCGAATATTTAACCCCAGACGATTTTCTTCAGCCCAGAGTGAGTATGGGCGTCTGAGATTGTTTATTACTGTCACCATTTGCTCCTCTCATGGTCTGGACAAATCGAGCATTCCATTCCGAAAAACAAGGAGGCTGTGGAATCTTTCTCTATCTCTAGTTCTTACTTCATAAATAAATCTTAGTTACGTGGCAAATATTACCACAAGTTATAGCTGTTTTCTCAGGACCATCAGGGAAAGGAATGAAATCTCTTCCCTTTGTCTAAGTTCGTTTTAAAAATATCTAAGTTACGACAGGAAGTTGATTGTAAATATGTTTGAAAATCTCACTCCAGTAAGATAGTTCATGTACTTTGAAGATTTAATTGTCCATGGACAATTTTTCATGGATATTCTCATAAATTTCACAAAACTTTAGGGAAGGAGTCATGAAATATTGCCTTCGCTTCTCTGCATCAGTATTTTATCTTGGCTGCTTCACTGCGATGGGGTATCATTTATTTCCTTTCTTACTGCCAACTGTCTTGTTTATTCAACTTTGGAGAGACTACAAAATGAGGAGGTTAGATGTAGCCTTTGTAAACTCCTTCAGTACAAGAGACTTCTTCCAGCGGACGGGTTGGATGTAGCCCTTATCATCCCCCGCTTAAGAGACTTCCCAATTAAAAAAAAAAAAAATTATCTGGGGGTATGTGGCCGAAGCATGTATCCGGCTCAGGGAATATGGACGCCCCTGCCCTGCATAGTCCCGGGTCACCCTTGGGCAAGGTGTGGTACCCGTCAGCTCGCCACAAAGTAGTAGGTGGATGGTTACCATCGGCCCATGAGGCACTACCATAGGAGTGACGTGGGGTCAAGGTCCGGCAGCTGGTCTTGCCCAATACACCTAGGTGGCGAACAGCCATGATTACCAAGTAGTGAAAGTCCGGACTGAGACTACTACTCATTCATATCTCCTGTACACAGTTCATCCTCTTGGAGGCTATGCCTAATCCAATTTCCCTGCACTATGTGAAAGGACCCTATTCCGACCCTGGCGAGGCTCTGTCCACCACAGGAAGGCGGCTACTTGCTTGTGGTCGATGGGACTGCACAGCCAGACAGACCGGGATATAGCAGCAACAACAACAATAGTAACGACAAAAATAAGGTTGGCTTACTGAATGAACTATACGTCATCGAAGTGAATGGGGTAATCATTGTCCACATTTTCACGGATATAAATTTCACGCAGTTTCAAGGGGGCAGTCACTTATGAGATATCGCCCCTCGCTTCTTGCCAAGAGTCATTTATCTTGCGTGTAATGGAAGATCGGCAGCCACAAGAATTCTAATATTTCTTAAGCCATCACTGCAAAGACACCGCTGCTTCATCGTCACATCATCATCATCATCATCATAACATCATCATCATCATCATCATCACCACAGCCTTTATTCCCAGCGATAGATGAAGTAAGAGTATTCCCACCTAAAACTGGAGTGAGGTTATTCGCACTTGCAGACGTCCAGTCACTAATAACATCACAACTGTAGCAAAGACGAAGCGTGATTACTGTCAGAGGAGCATCACGGCTTTGTTAATGTCTGTGGTTCAAGTGCTCTCTCTCTCTCTCTCTCTCTCTCTCTCTCTCTCTCTCTCATTACACTCTTCGTCTGATTTTGCAAAAAAAGATAGTCTATCACAATTTTCCTTTTTTCTCCCGTTATTGCGAGTTTGGTGTAGAAAGTCCATGCATGTGCTGGAGTTTTCTGATTCACCTCAGGGCTATATTTTGATGGTTTGAGGGCTTCGTAACACTTCTTTCATAGCGATTTATATTTCGGATTACACCTTTATTTTTATTATTTCTTTTATTTACATATTTCTGTATCGATATAGTTTCTTTCAGTAACGCACGAAGAAAAAAATTATGTAATAATCAAAATAAATCGCATAGGAAGAGGTGTTACGGTTTGTTTTCATCTGACTGAACTGGGCATCTTCAATAATAAGCATGAAATTCAGTGAACCATAGTTACGTGGTAGGAATGAGTCGCCTTGGTTTGGCAGGAACGAGTCTCCTTGGTTACCACTCAGATTTATCCACCAGTCTGGCAACACCTGGCTATCAACCGAGCTGGAAGGGGTTAGGGATCTCAGCCAGGTGGAAACAGACAGACTATAGTTGAGGAAGTAAAGGCATACTCTCAAAACAAGGCATTTTAGCAGTACCAGGTTGCCAGTCTCTCTCGTCAGGGTCAGAAGGGGTAGAGTGTTGTTACTGATGAGACACAGAAGCCGTAGATCTTTGTTCCTGGCTTAGTGTCCTCGAGTGGCTTTGTGTCCTCGAGTGACTTAGTGTCCTCGAGTGACTTAGTGTCCTCGAGTGGCCTGGTGTCCTCGAGTGGCTTAGTGTCCTCGAGTGGTTTTGTATCCTCGAGTGTCCTAGTGTCCTCAAAAGATTTTTTAAAAAGTCATTCAAGAGCTATCAGAATGTGAAAAATCTGAACAAGTACGATGGTGTCTTTTTCTACTTATTTCTTGCTGCCACCAGGCGATTTTATTCTGAATAGATATCACGTCCTAAAAAAAGAGGTTAAAGTTTTCTCATTCTCAACAAAATAAATGTAAATAATGAGTCTCCAGTTGCTGTTTCACGGTGTGGGAACTTTTCATCACTACTTTTAATGCTCCCGCTCTGTGAGTTTATTCTTACTGTAGATTCGGAGTTGGTTCTCGTCCTCATATGGGTTAAGCTTGAGAGTCACTACACTTGGGTGACATTGCGTCGCTGTCGTTCGGGCTGTTGTTGTTGCTGTTGGTTGGCGCTGCGGGAAAGGAGTTGTTGGCAGTCTAGGGGCTCCTGCTGCATCCTAGTCTCACTGCCGCGGTTCGACTCCCGGTTCGACCCCAGCGCCCCCGCCCCGTCCTCGTGGTTCAGGGCCAGATGTAGCGGCGGCTGGCCCTCGTCTCTTGCTTCACCAGGTTGATAGTCCGTCACTGTTACGTCTGGGAAGGGTGAGGGCTGCGGTGTGGGATCCGATCTCTGTAACTCCACGCTTATCCCCGCTACTTCTCCACTTGTCGTCCTGCCGTCATGCTGTCGCGGTAGAGTCGATATGCCCCACGACAGAGTAGGAGACATTACGCGACTGCTATCCCCTACACCGTGCAAGGATTCTTGCCTGCCTAATATCGCCGTCGCCTCTTTACTCCCAGCTTCAGTTTTGTTATCTCTTACCACGTTGCCGCTTCCAAGAACAGCCGTCCTGCCCTCCTCACTGTGCTGACTCTTGCGCCTGGTGATGGTGTGGCAGTAGCAGTAGGAGGCCAGAGCTGCAGCCACCACCAGGACCCCCGCCAGACTGCCCACCAGCACGACCACGTCTTCAGCAGTCAGCCACCATCTTCCGAGTCTCCGTCCCGCCCCCAGTTCTGAGGGCATGGCGTAGTTCCCTGTGGGGCAGAGTACGTGTGGGGTGAAATTACCTGAGGTGACATGTAATTGTGGAGTCTTACAGAGATTCCATCATCATCATCATTGTTATCTTAGACGATGTTTCAGTTGAGAATAACTAGGGAAACCTGGATGTGTTAAGACAACTTATTCTTGATTGATGAGCTTTCTTTATTGCGTAATTACTGTTTTTTTTAATTGCTCTGTTCTTTTGTAGCTAGTTAATAAATATAACTCGAAAATTTCCCATGAAGCTGTGATAGTTTGCAGTGAAAAATATTTTAGTTTTCGTGTCTGCTATTGCTTGCTTTTTTTCCCACACGAGCAACTTTTAGTGAGAGTGAAACGAGAGCTGGATTGAAGTAAAAACTTTCCGACTAATTCATCGTTATTAACATTATCTTTATCACCATGACCTTTTTTTACCCACCTAAGGATGGGGTGAGGTAGAATCCAGGAAGTAAGGAAAGAGAAAGGACGATAGTAATGCCAAGTGAAATGGGGCACACAAACATTGACAGACCATTCAAGTCCCTGGAATCCTAGCTCCACCTCACAGCCATCGGCTCACTCAATTTTTCTTTGTTAATGGGCTTTACATACACTCACCAGAGAGCCTTTGACCATTGATGGCTGTTACGAATAGCTACAAGGTTCGTTTACAATTCCAGTACACCTGCTTTACACTTGGGGTATGACCGTCACTTTCCTCTCTGATGCATTTCATTAAAGAGAATTATTTATGGGCAGAGAAACATTTCAGGCCTCTCTCACCCTAGCAACTTAGGAATATTAGCCAGGAGAGGAATGTGAGAATAGTTGAAATAACAGGCGATCTTTTGTTACTATATTTATTTCATATCGCACAGACTCGGCCCCATTCACACCGTGGAGTGATATCTACCCATATCATCCGCCGTGGAAGAAATGTTCCCTTTATAGCAGATAGATAGACAAGCAGATAGACAGATGGCTTGGGTTTTGGGAAAGAATTATTATGTTTGTGATATTAATAGGACTTGTAGTGTGTTTGAGTTACTAGAAGTGAGTGTTAAGCGTAAAGTGTAGGCAAGATATTTGTGGTGGAGGGCTGGGTGTATCCCGGTGGTAATCTCGTATGTGGTGAGAGGACGCGACACCCAGAGTGCTGTGTTGCCCTGAGCATCCGTGTTGTCAGCTTCAGGTAATTGTGATGTTTTGAGGTATTTAAAGGTTCTAATGCATGTTGGGGTGAGGGCTGGGTGGGTCCTGGCGATAATCTCGTATGTGGTGGTGTGGAGGAATCACGGTAGAGTTAATTGTAATTTAATTGACTAAAAGGTGATGGCAGATTTCGTTTACATGCAGGAGCTGAATGTAAGGTAACAATAATGGTTTAGAGTTGTTATTATAGGGTTGTCGTACCTGTGGTGGTGAGGGCTGGGTGTGTCCTGGTGGTAATCTCGTACGTGGTAGGGGGCCGCGGTACCCAGAGTGCTGCTATGTTGCCCTGACCTCCTGTGTTGCCGGCATGGTCCACAGCGCGAAGGCTCACGTACCACAGCTGTCCAGACACACACCAGCACGTATTAAAGTGTGCACTGTGATGTTGTTCTTTGTACTCTCAGATGCTTTTTTAAACTTTGGTTAGATATTTCGAACAGGAGTAGATATGGCATTAATAAGTCCCTTCAAAACGAGAGGCCTGTCCTAAGTTCAGCAAGTGTCTGGAGACTGGAAGAATAAATAAAAAGAGTGTTCCTCACTAGATTGAAGGTGCTAATATATCCCGGTACTAACCTCCTCGTATCTGATGAAGTGCAGGTTGGTGGAGTGCACGGTGCCGGCTGGCAGGGGCCTGGGTAGACCTGGGAGAAAAGGAAATGAGAGAGAGAGAGAGAGAGAGGGGAAGGGTGTCGGTTTACCGCATTTCTGGTGCTGGCGAGGGACGCCTTGCCTTGGTGCCACTGATATAGCTGGCCAGCTCCATTGTTTAGCTATACAAACGTCCCCCACTTCTCTCCGTGTCCCTCAAAAGGAGGAGGATGGACTGCAGGCGAGAGGCTTCTTCAGTCTGCAGTCCACCGGGTTCACATTCAGGTGAGCTTGGGGCTTCAATAATTGCTACTACTAATACACCTATCTCTTATTCTCGTCGGTTGTGAAGGCTCCCAAGCCCTTTTGTCATGAGAGATATCCTAGATTTTTTTTTTTTTTTTTATAAATAACAGAACGGAGGAAGGAAAAACAAATGGGTAAAAAAAAATAATCCATACACCAGATTACTGGTGTCCTCTGTTCCTAAAATATCTGTAACAGTTAGACTTGAACTGGAAGATTCTATGCGTTTATCAATAATTTATCGATATTCTACAGCTCTTCGCATTATTACCAAAGATTTTTGGAGTTGTGTGTCCTAGCAATTAGGCGTAAAATGTTTCATCTTCAGTGCCGAGCTGTAGCAACAGGTGAACTCTAGAATGTGTTGCCGGTCGGAACGAAGTGCCGTAATACGGATGTAGAGCCATAGTGTTGTATTATTCTGCCATAGAATTACAGGAAATAAGATGCAAAAGGACGGAAATCTCCCGCCAAGTTAAAGTAAATGAACTTTGTGTAGGGTTAAGGTTTGGCAACATCTCCCTTCCAGTTAGGGTCAGTATTTTTCAGTTGCCCGGCCTTACTGTGTGTGTGTGTGTATTTACTGTTTGTATTATACAGGAATTGAGCAATGCTTGTGTTGTCCTGTCTCCATGTGTGTGTGTGTGTGTGTGTGTGTGTGTGTGTGTGTGTGTGTGTGTGTGTGTGTGTTTTACCAACCCTTAAGTTATAACCATCGTATCTTACCCACCTGTGAGCCTGTCCCCATGGAATGCCCTGGCGTGGTCCCACCTGGGGGCCACCACCGCCTCATAATGGTGCGCCCTCCCACTATCCCAGTCGTCCCCGGGGGCCGTCCAGCGCAGGATGATCTCATGTATAGTGTCATTCACCTCCACACGCAGGTCCAGGATACGTGAAGGGGGAATCAGGTCTTGGGTACCTGAAGGAGATGCCAGCTCGAGAACGCCCCAGGTTAGATGTCTCAGGAAGGGCTGGGTTCTGCGCGCGCGAGGGTAAGGGAGATTCGACCCGCAGCATGTTAGTTCGCCCCCCCAGCCTTCCAACTCCGGGTGGTGGTACTGGGGGAGGTGCCGGGGTGGGGGAGGGACCCTGCGGTGTGACGGCAAGCCCTGAGCCACCACGGCCAGGCCCTCGTTGTGGTCTACTGCGACGCTCAGGAGATAGCGGCCTGGGTCTCCGGGCAGAGGGGGCAGGTAACGGGAGTACACACCGTCACCGCGCGTTACGTCTGGATCTGCTCATATACGAGAAAAATCAAAGGCCTTTCCTAAAATTAAGACTGGGATTAGGGTGCAACGATCATCATTATCATCATTAAACCATATGCAAAATTTATGAACGCCGTCGTCAAAATGGAAGAACAGAAAAATCGTCGTTGTCCTTATCATGATGAAAAATGAGAAAGGAAATGCATATAAATTGAACTGATTGCAGAGGCTTGTGAAATGGGGCACACATCCATTCACTCAGCATTCAAGAACAAAATCAGCAACAACAACATCAAGCACTATAAGCACGCACCCTTCAAGCAGGCCTGGATTATTAAGACACAAGTTAAAAAAAAAAAAGTTACACGTATTATCCGTATACTGTAACCCATAAACTACGTGCAGTTTCTTCCAAGCTGAACAAAATCGTCTGGTGTTGGCAAGGATGTTGTGGAGAAAAGGACGTGATCATACTGAAGGGTTTAGATTTCACTTTTAGAGCGTACTTGGTATTGTCTATATGCAGAAAAAAATGGATTGAACACTACAAGAGATGTTGAACCAATAGAAGCGTAGTTCTGATAAAAGGACCATGTGAGTTGACCACTTTTCTTTCGAGATATATTCAGTTTTATTAATGATATCCTGAGTTATATACATTTAACTTAGCAGATAAATTCGAGCTTGAAAGATGATAATTATACAGCCATCGTATTCCTGGTCACTACCAGACGTCGCCTTTAAATTGAATAAAATCGATGGATAACAGGAAGTTCAAAGTCACCTCCAATGCCGTTGTCCCAGAGCTCGAGCTTGACGGGCTGATAACTGCTCCCTGTGGCGTTGGTGCCCAGTCTCTGCAGTGTAGCCACCACCCTGGCGTCCTTCACAGGCGCCACCCCCACCACCACCCTAGCGTAGATTATCACGGGGCTCCCTGGGTCTCTGGGGGCTACGGGGCGACCTCCTGAGCTGGTCCAGAGATGTACCTGTGGGTGCGGGGTGGAGTATGTGTAAAGAACGTTAACCAGTATGCAAGAGAACAAGTCTCGTTTGCAGTTCATTATTATGGGAAGTCGAAGGTAGAGTTAGCAAACAATCTTATACACACTTTTACCATTTACAATTATAAACAAGCAGTCTGATCAGTCTAATACACAGCTAAAGTCCAGTAGAGGGGAGGATTGCGTTGTGAAGTACATGTTAGCTGAATAATTAAGGATAAATGAAAAGCAGTTAATTCTGTACACCCCATAAGCTTTAAAAATTCTACAAATACTGTACCTGTAGCCCCGTGGATGAGTTGCGTCGAGCGGTGACCTGGACGTGGAGGCCTTGGTGGGAGTCGGCACGGTTCTCCACGCTGAAACGCCACTCGCCACGCTGCCAGGAAAAAGGGGTTTGGGAGAGAGAGAGAGAGAGAGAGAGAGAGATGCAGTGGGTTGGTATTATGTTCCGCCTCACATAAGCCTTGACTGGGTGGCTCAGTTCTAAAGATATAATTTCACTAAGAAAATTAGATAAATAGACAGATAGACAGTTAAGTAGAGAGGTAGATAGATGGATAGACTGAGAGAGAGAGAGAGAGAGAGATGGTGTGGGACTAGGAATTTCGAAGGTTTGAGAAATCAGTCAAGCATTTGTGGGAAACCTGAATCGCCACTCCACGCTGTCACAAAAGGAAATGAGAGAGAGAGAGAGAGGCTGTAAGTCAGAGACAGATATGCTGAAAGCGTCTCATCGTCATCATCATTATCATCAACCCCGCCCAACTCCCATGTAAAAGCTGGGATGAGGTAGGATCCAGCAACGGGGAGAAAGCACAAATGTAGAATTAGCCAACAATATACCTAGTGAAGTGAGCCACACAGCCATTCACACATTATTCCAGTGTTTGAAACCCTGACTTCACTTCACTACGTAAAAGCTTATCGCGATGTAAAATGAATCAGTTCAGTGTGTCCTGATATTACTGTGCCGTTACTTGTCAAGTAGAAAATTGATAGGGAAATTTGGAAAACTTTTTGTTTGGGAAATACAACAGTTTAGACGCGTTAGGTGTGATGAGGGTGCATGATGGGCCAGAACTGTTAATTACCCTGGTATACAGCTTTTCCAGTTGTGGGTTTAATTCTGTCAGTCAGTTCGTCATTTAGTAGCCTAAGCACCAAGACTCGTGACCCACCTCCGCCTTCTCCAGACTGACGAAGATCATGTTCACGTCGCCATCTTCCTCCTGCACGTTGACAGAGGCGATCTTGTGACCTGATGGTGCTGTGAGCTCAATAGCGTTGCCCACGTGGTTCAGGTCGTAGTAATAGATGGAGAACCGGGCGTCTGGGCTGAGCGAGTCATCCAGGGCGAATGACCCTGTGGACACGGATGCGATGCCACCAGGGTACTCAGCATTCTGGATCAGCACAGGCCCTCCCGGGGTCATGGCAGGAACCCCATTCTGCACAGCTGCTAGCATGGCATCCATCAGTGCCACCAACATTTTTACTTTGGAGTCATTGCCAACACCGTCGTCCATCACGGTGAACAGAGAGCCCCGGGTGGTCTCGACTAGCGTCCAGAGACCGTGTGAGACGGCTGGAGCACCTCTTCGCTCCGTCAGGGGGTACAAGATGACCTCAACTCTCAGGTCCTGCTGGAGTGCGAGGCGTTTCATCTCTTCCACATCTTTCTCTGGCGTTTGACTTGACCCGGTGGTGATAAAGATTATAGTAGCTCCTTCATTGTGTCCGGTGTCACCTTCCAACACCTTCACCGCCTCCTGGAACCCTCGTAGGACATTCTTCTGGCTCTCCTGGACTGTTGATGGGTTGCGAGGCAGTGAAGACCCCACCCGCTGCCTCTTGTCCGACTCTTCGCCCTCCAGGAAGGTGAGGGGCGCGACAGTGTGCCCCTTGGAGTTGAAGGTGACCACGCCCAAGTGCGACCCCCCTGGTACGTCGTACACCACCACACGACGCATTGCCTTCCGCAGGAACTCCCACCGACGCTGATGCAAAAGAAAAGGATGTCGTTTTAATCATTCAGGCAGTCAGTAAGAAGCGTGTCTTATGTAATTCATCCAAAAAGGCAGTGTTTTGCAGATCATAACATCATCATGATCCTGACCTCTTTTTTTTTTTTCTCATCTAAGGGTGGGGTGACATTGGATCCAAGAAACCAAAGAAATTAGCGAAAAATGAATGAGGGAGAACTACTCGCTGGAACACTACTCATACAGGCTGTGTCGATAATAGAAAGATATATATAACATAAAAGAGAAGGTTTGGTGTAAGATGAAAAATAAATCGCAATGGTACTGGAACTAAGGACTGTCCTGTGCTAGCAAAAACAGGGCCAAGTGAAGAAGAAAGAGAAAGAAATAATAAAGAGGAGGAAAAGGACGAGGACGAGGATGATGATGCTAAGATTAATACCAACTACACGAGTCATGCGAGCAAACAGTTAATTTTTCTCCATGTCTAAATCATCCCCCAGAACCCACCTGCAGGTTCATGGTGGCGGTGTCCTCGATGGTGAAGACGTAGCGAGGAGAGGACATCTGCACCAAGCCTATCTGGGGCTCCACACCACGCCATCTCTTAGTGTTGCCGCTGCTTCCGCTCCTGCAGATATAAACACACGCATATGGGGCCATTTTTCTGTGCTGGTATTTTATGCAGTGTATTTTAAAACTTGTGTTCAGGAGGAGATTTGTCTGTCTGTCTGTATATCTAATCTATGTATCTGTTTTTTCTCTGTATGTAGCTACCAATCCATCTGTATATATCGGGCATCTGTCTGTCAGTTTTTATCTGTGTAGCCACCTATATCTGTGTCTCTGTCTCTCTGTCCATCTTTGTATTTATCAGCCTGACTCTGTATCTATCTCTTTATCTATCAGTCATTCTGTATATATTTCTAACTGTATGCTTATCTGTCTGTGAGAAAGCCATTGCATGTATTCAGTATGGACTTCAAAACGCCTAAATATTTCTCAGGGTCGTATGTACGTGACGCAGGAGACTTCAGTACTCCTTGGTGTGGCGATACATTATGCATATTGCCTCTTCATTCTTCTTTTTTGTTCATGTATTTTTAGTATAGAGTTTCCTTCAGTAACGCTCATAAAAGGCGTAATATGCAGACTAAATCGCCTAGGCAAAGGTACTGCGAAGTCTCCCAAGAAAACACCCTCGAATCAAAGCAGTGCCATGTATCTTACGGTGCGCCGGCGAAGTCTGTGGATTCCCTGATGACCTCCCACGCTGATCGGCTGGCACAGAGGGCGTTGTGTTTGGTAGGGGCGGCTTGGTCGTGGGTCTTCTCGCTACAGAACGCTTGCACCTGCACGCACAGATAGATATAGTGATTGGTAGGAAAATACATAAAAAGATAAATGGATGGAGTGTGCAGTTGGATCGCAGGTGTACTCGCTACACAAGACCTGCACACACACACACACACACACACACACACACACACACACACACACACACACAGTTGGTATTAAAGTTATGGTATTGAAGTAGTGGGATTGGGCCAGTGGAAGAGCTAAGCGATAATACATATGTGGAATGAAAACTGACTTGTATCTTTTATTCAAGTGAAAAACAAACCGACTATTCAAATAATTCTGCTGGCAGTTTTGTACCTTCCAGGCTTAGGGGGTACCGCATGCTGCCTGCAGTACGAAAAAGAATATAATCCTGTGAGTGATTGAATGCGCCGGACAGTCATCGTTGTGGATAATAAATGCTGCACAATAAACTTTTATCGTTGGTGAGAGTGAATAGCTGTGCATGTGTGTCGGATGTGCCCCCTAACCAGTGACCAGGGAGCAGTCACACACACACACACACACACACACACACCGACTGTCACAAGTATATTACCACTGATATTCAAACAGTACCAGAATGGGCTAGTAGCAAAGGTTAATCCCTGACTGCTTTTCTCTCCTTGTCTTTGACCCATGGAACAGATAGCTTACTTATGTCTGTCCATCCGTAACCAGAGTACGTATTCCCGTAAGGGGTGACCACAAACAAATCGCCTCCATGTCACCATGTCCGCCGTCAGGCTGCTTTCTCTCCAACTCATACACCCCTTCTTTTTCCACCATAGCCGTCCATCTCATCCTCGGTCTCCGTCTCCCCCTCCACAACATTTACTGTACAGACACTCCCTCTTCTAATCAGTCTCTCATTCTCCATCCTCACAACATGCCTATTATATTAAAAAAAAAGCCGCGAAAGAACTAATAGATCAGTTGCTGTTTGTTTTTCTTTGTACTCCTTCAACGCCTCGTCATACTTACGGTTGGGAGCTCTGGGAAGGCGAGGAGAGAGGTGGTGAGATGTGCGTTGTGATGTTCCTGGGGAAAGAAAGAGCACCCTGGCTGAGTCGGGTCGCAGGTACTCCCCTTCACAGTCCCGTCTGCACATCCCGTCGCGGCCCACTGGGAGGTGCTAGGGTGACGATAGGTGGGTGGGTAGAGAGGATCGCGAGTATGTCCCCTTTCATCAAACACACCCCAGCGAAACTTGGCCCACTCAGCAAGCAGAAGCCGGGCTGTGAGGGCGTGGGTCTTCTCGTCGTCAGCCAAAAGGAGGTCATCGCTCATCTGTATGAAATCTCCCTGTCGCCCACATCCCTGGCTTTGCTGCGTCCAAGGGCGGTCACCGAATACTGGGTGGGGCGCTGCGATGCGGATGTGGCCCTCTGTGGTGACTGACGTGGCTGGTAGAGGCGTTGGGAGGGAACAGGTCAAGGCGTCCGTTCTCCAGGAGCGAGGGAGGGCGATTGTCACCTCCCGTAGTCTCGTCCGACCCTTCGTTGCCGTCCACATTAGGCTTGAGACTTCTCGCATCACAGCCTGGAAGAAGAAGAAGAAGAAGTGAAAGAAGAATCGAGATAGGAAGACTTAAGCTGACCACTTAAGTACATGCTGAATATTGGTTGGAAACGGGATCCCATTGTTATAATAGACCCTTGATGTTAGATCGTGTTGTGATACTGTTGTCGATTTCGTTTCACTTCACAAAGGTCCTTAACTCCCTCAGCTCAGTTTATGGACAGATTTAGTCAAAATAGAGGGATGATTTGGCTAGTAACTAAGGAGTCTCATTCCTACATCATAATTAAGGCTCAGCGAATTGAATGCAACGATAAAAGTATTTAATATCTGGGAGTGGACCTGTTACCTCAGATGAAAGCAAACTGTTAATAGCTAAGGAGGCGACTGCAACACCATTCGAAGAGGGCGGTACTCCCGAGGTGGACTGTAAGCTGGTGACAGGGAGAGCAATAGTTCCCGCTTCACCAGCCATGAGGGTCCCAGCTCATGGCCACCTTCCTTTTTGCTGGCTCTTGCAGTGACACTAATAATGAGATCAGTCTAGCATGCTGTCCACAACATTTTCTCTTGCTGTCTGCTCAAACACTACCTACACAATTACACTTTACAATCTCTCAGATATATTAGTAGTGGTCGTTGTCGTTGTAGCCCTAGGTTCATCTGAAACGTGAACCTAGCGGACTGTTGGCTGAATATACCTTCTTGCAGTCCGCCATTCGCTTTTGGGGGGATAGCATGGAAGTTTGCGGACGTCCGTATACCAGGAAACCGGAACTGCCAGGTTATATGGGTGCCACCACGTGAAGGCGTCCCTCTCCACCACTACTGCTCACTCTTTGCTGCCCGATACACGTTGACCAAAAAAAATCACAATTCTGATTCACGATAATGCAAAAGTCTGATTGCTCTGATGGATTCCCTGATTGACAACTAAATGTATATTACCGTAGATCAGTCTGTCAGTCATGCTATTAAATGGTGAAGGAAAAAAATAGTATCTGGTTCAATGCCGTGGTGTGTGTGTGTGTGTGTGTGTGTGTGTGTGTGTATGTATGTGTGTGTGTGTGTGTGTGTGTGTGTGTGTGTGTGTGTGTGTGTGTGTCGATAAACCATTTCAGGGGATTTTATGGGGAATTCAATTCTCTTTCGAGAGAATGGGTCACCTATCCCTTGCGGGAGAGAAAGAGAAAGAGAGAGAGAGAGAGAGAGAGAGAGAGAGAGAGAGAGGGGGAGAGGGGAAACGAGGGATGCAGAATTAACAAGTTGTAATTAAAATCTGGGGGGAAATGATTAAAAAAAATTATAATGGGAAAAGAGAGAGAGAGAGAGAGAGAGAGAGAGAGAGAGAGAGAGAGAGAGAGGGATTAGAGCCAGCCTTTGATACATCCACTACTCATATACACATAAAAGTAGCCTCACATGGAGAACAATTCCGTTTCTTTCAGCTGCTTGATAATTTGCGACACAGATACGCAGGTTTCCATTTTGTAGCGATCCAGTTTCTAGAATGTGAATGCCTCTGAAGTAATATTGGTGTTTGTGGTAGTGGTAGGGATGCTGGTGGTAGTAATGATGGCGACTGAGAGATTGTTCTTTTTATCCTTGAAACTGTAAGCGCCTGAAGGATGTCATAATACTAATAAATAAATGAATTGTCGGTTTATTGTGGTAGAACAGAGTCACTATCTTTCTGTGTTTGTGTTGGAAACGTTGACTCCTTGAATTTCTCTTTTTGAAGCCTTGATTACTAGGATTTCTCTTTTGAAGTCTTGGGCTGCTTAGGTTCCTCTTTTTGAAGCCTTGGAGTGCTAGGATTCCTCACAGTTGAACCATATCGTCTAGTGTTAGCATGATATATATACTTGTGTATGCATACGTACATTATATATAGGTAGATAGATAGATAGATAGCTATGAAAGTGTATCAGGTTTGCTAAAGTACAGTTATGTATAATGAAGTTATTTTCACTGCACAGAGCATTTAATTTTTCCGAACGTGGGAGTTGCTAAACCAGGATGCAACGTGGCAGGTGTACTGTATGTGTGTCCGAGCTGTTGGTAATGGATTGCACACCGCCACCACTCACTACACACCTGCTACCTTACGATTTGCCTCCACCCTTTTGTGCGCTGTTTGTGCAAAGTTCCAGTATACGTGATAATATTTACCCACTTCAAGGTCGGCCTGCTAATTTCATTCTCGATAATTCCACACAGATGTACCCTTTAGTGGGAAACCTACCGAGGTCTGAAACTTATAACTGGTTCACAAAAGAGAATATAGAGATTGGATATTAATTTTTACTCTATGAAAATTACCAGTGCACACTTAACGCGAAACAGTCTGACACCACACATGATGACTGATGCAAAATGTTCGATGATGACTTTATCCCACTCCGGTAACTTTCTTTCATGAGAGTGCCAATATCTCAGTGCTGGTATGATATGGCAGTGAAGATGGTTGCCGATTACTCCTCTTGGAACATCACAAACTGTAATACTTAGAATATCATCGGTTTCCTCTAGCACAGTACTTTTGTGGGTTAGTGTACGACTTAGGTTGGCACTGTTATGTGATGTGTAGGACATAGGATACACCTGATAAACAAGGAATAGGTCCACAACACCACACTTTGTCCACCGTTCTCCCAGATGTGCTTTCATAAGGCCCGCTGAAAGGCTGGTGGCGGGGACGTGGCCAGAATATTTCGATACCCTTACTGTCCCTTGCAAAACTCCTCTCCCCCCTCTGTTTTTTTTTTTCTTTTTTTCTTTTTTTTTACACGGACGTAGGGAATTTCCTCTTTCAATATGATTACGGCTTTTTCATTACTGCTTGGATCCGGGTGCGGTCGACTTTGGATAGATGGACGGATGGATGGACGGGTGGATGATGACGACAACGACGATGATGATGATAGTAAAATGGTTAATCACCGGCAGGTAATACAGCTTGTGTCATTTTCTCGGTACGGTTAACCCTTCAGCTCGAGGACGTTAAATATTCTTCTTGCCCTCAGAAATTTTGTTGAAACAGGGGGAGACTTTCAAAATGACTCCCTTTCTCTTCTCACCAGTTAATCGGTGTGATCCATCCATCTGTCTATCTCAATTTGTCTTTTTATCTATATCTGTCTATCTGTATTTATCTAGCTATTTGTATGTCTATCTGTGTATCTTAATATATATCTGTCTATCTGTCTAACTCTCTATTTATCAGTCTTTATGCCGGTCTATCTAACCATCCACCTATCTAGCTATATCTGTTTTTATATCCGTCTGTCTATCTGTCTATCTATCAGTCCATCCACGTATCTGCCTATACCTACCAATCTATTTGTCCTTCTTTATCCATCCCCCTCAATCATCTATCTATATTTCTATCTAGCTTTGCCTACCTACCTACCTATAATTAC
>NC_137028.1:2940000-2972500 GCF_032717465.1 Coenobita brevimanus
AACCTGGACGTGTAACCTATTGTTTAAAGTGTTGAGGGGTAGTTCATGACGAAGACTACTTTGTTTCAGACCAATATCATAAATTTTTATAACAACGTAACGCCTCATGGCCAAGTTTGACCTTACCCTGTTTTTTGGACTTTTGACCCATTGTGCTCAGATCCTACAATTTATGTTAGGTGGGGTCCGACAACCATTCCAACAAAATCTCTGAATAAGTAGTTGCTTAACCGGGAATGATGTGTGTTATGGAATGCAGTGGCGACTTGAATCCCACACCATTCTATCCACGCTCCCCACTTGCTTCATCCCAGGGTAAAACTGACGAAGGGATGAGTTGTCTTGCAGGCAGATTATCCCTACGTCACCCTTCAGTGCCGCGCTACAAAACTCCTCTGACATGACCACCAACTGGCGGGGTGGTGGGAGCTTTTGCATGTGTTCACAGTCAACACAATATCAGTATGTGTGGCCATTTGTATTTCGTTAAACAGACTCTACTGATCCTCCAAGACCCACCGATATGGCTAATACTAATGCACCGTCCTAAATATCCTAAATGAGACAGCCCTATATATTCAGAGTGGAGGGTTGGTGTTAGTGCGGAAGAGGTGGCATGTGATAATATTCCCCTTGCAGCAGTCATGGATACGATTGAATTATAAACGTACTAAGATTACGAATACTTTTTTTTAGAAGTTATGATTGCAACCGATTACGTCCCCGTGCCATTTGTGAGCTAATCATAAGACGGCCATTGTAGAGGACAAGATAATGCTTCACGTGAGATACATTCGTCATAAAACCGAGGAATGAAGGAGATCCCATAATGAAGATTGTGTTGTGTTCCCCATTGCATGAGGTGAGGGATATGGAAGGATGGGCTGTGTTATGGTTTTGGAGATTTCGTAGTGCATCTTTCTCAGCGATTTCATTTACATCATGCATGTTACTGATACAGGTTATGTCAAGGTTAATCCTCCCAGTCCAATAAGGTATTGTTTAGCTTCTTCTGTACTCAGCTTAAGAAAGATCTGTTAAAATGAAGGAAATAATTTAGGCTGTGCCCGACCTCTGCTGTTCGAGTGTTTTAAGCTGAATGAAGTCTTTTGGAAGCAGCAAGAATATACTAAGACGCCATTGGAGTAACGGCTTAAAAAGCTATAAATAACGTACAGTGCAATTCCTAGCAGTATCGTTCATAACAAGTCGGCAAGGAAAAGGTCGAACAATGCCTCTGTGCCAGGCAGAACACGGCTCAATAACTCCAGTCTTCATCATCCGCCCACCCGCTCAAGGACACAGGCGATTTCACTGGCCAGGCGAGGGTTCTGTTACACTCTGGGGCCTCTCCTGATACTCACATATTTCAAGCATTGGGTAGGGCAACTTAATGGAAAATTATAGTTCTCTTGCACGATAATTGAGGAGGGGCCCGCACACCACTGGCTCTCCCCACAACACTACAGCAGAATCTTAGCAGGCGTGCGGTGCTGTTGATGTAATGGAACGCTGAGGAGAGAGAGAGAGAGAGAGAGAGAGAGAGAGCAGAATCTTCCCACATCTTCATTTCCCCTAAAACATATCTCCGTAGGAAGAGGAATATTACCGTAAGTCATGCTCCTTCTGGAACTCGTACCACCTCCTCTGTCACGGGGCAAGAAACTTTGCCGAGGAAGGAGTCAGCAGGCATCACCATAAGGATCTGTGTGTGAGCCCCACCAGAGCCAGCATCAGGCGCCCTGCCACCACCGGACCCCTGCCACCACCGTGAAACCTGCCACCACCGGGCCCCTGCCGCCACCGTGACCCCTGCCAACGCTGGCCTCCTTCCACCACTGGGGTCCCTGCCACCACTGGATTCCCTGGCACCACACTTTCTACAACCGGGGTCTCCTGCCACCACCTCTGTGACTGCCGGGGCCCCTGCCATCACCTTTGCCACTACCTGGGCCCCTTGCCACCGCGGAACCCCTGCCAGCACCTACTAGCGCGGCTCTGGGAACTCAGAAATTCTAATATTGCCCTCAAGATTGTTTGAAGACATATTGCCCTCATGATTTTTGCAGACAGTTCCCGTCCCTAAAATTTTGAGGCCACAAGAACTCCATCTATTTTAAAGGTACACATCCCTCTTTCCCCATTCCCAAAATTTTGAAAGGGAGGTGGGGAGATTTAGTGTTCTGAAGGGGTTAGAGGCGAGGAGTGAGAGGGATGGCAGGTTGTGGGGTGAGGGGTGGACTATAGAGGGACAAGTGACAATAGGTGAGAAAGACTTAACAGGGTGAGGTAGGATTAGAGGGGTGAGGCAGTGGTGTAGTGCTTCGAGGGCTGTTATGGGGTGAGAGAAGAGGGATGAGGGAGTGAGAAGAGGTGTGTAAGGGCTCTGGTGGGGTGAGAGCTCTGGAATGGTGAGAGAAAAGAAAGATGAAGGGGAAGAGGGAGAGGGCTCCAATGGGGTGAGGGACGAGAGATAAGGGTTAGGGGGTGTGAAGGGGTGAAGAACTAGGGGTGAATAATGAGGAACAGGGGGAAAAAAATTGGGTGAAAAGGGTGAGGGGGGCGGAAAAGGAGGGAGGAGGTTGACTGGGGGGCGACACTCCCTTTAGGCCAACGCTACTGTTACTCCCTAAAAGTTATATTGAAACGCGGCGGTGATGGCTTGGTACGGGGAGAGAGAGAGAGAGAGAGAGAGAGAGAGATGCAGCCATTAACAAGTAATAATTCATATCTAGGGAGAAATTATTAAAGTGTGATATTGAGGGACGTGTAAGATAGATAGATAGATAGATAGATAGATTGAGACAGACAGACAGAGAGACAGAAAGGAGAGGAAAAGAAAATAAATAGAAAACGGAGGTCATGGAGGAGGGACTCAGCTGTCTCTTCTCTCCTTCAAAACAACAAATTGGTGATGCTAGGGGGGAAAAAAAAAAAAAAAAAAAAAAAAAGACATCCAGCCTCTCAGCTACGCACCCGCCTCCATGGATTTAGTTTTTCTGTTGGATTTTTTTCGATAAAGTTTTTAATGGAGCGTTTTTTCTTTGAGAGAGAGAGAGAGAGAGAGAGAGAGAGAGAGAGAGAAAATGAAAAGTGACTAGGAAATATCGAACATGATTGAGACATGGGTTGAGAGAGAGAGAGAGAGATTGTGTGTGTGTGTGTGTGTGTGTGTGTGTGTGTGTCCCAGATCCCTTCCTCATTCCCATCCAGCCTTGCCAGCCAGACATATTTATTTCCCTTCCTCCCCTCGTCTCGTTACTCCACACTCGCCTGACACACGACTCTCTCTCTCTCTCTCTCTCTCTCTCTCTCTCTCGTGTCGTGTCGTGGGTTGAAGCGTCGTTACTGAGTAGGGACAGAAAAGGCTGAAGATATAAGATAGGGAAATGCTTCGAGATTTTTTTTTAATTAATTTTTTGAGGCCTCACCCCAAACCTATTAATTCCTACACCACTGTGAACTTAATTTACTATATATTTTTCCCCTCAGACGATTTTATTCAGCCGTGAAGGACTGGATGGGTTGGATACAGCAATGATCAACCCTTTCACCACTTGACCCCTTTTATTCCATCTTGGCCCAGGTTTTCGTCCTTTTGTAGCTTATTTGATTTTCGTCCTATCGTAGCTTATTGCACGAAGCTTAATGGTAGAGAAAGACAACACTGCTGCTCTACATCCAGTACAGAGCACTTCTTCGTGACTGGAGCCGTATTCTAGTGTTAATCCCCTGCCATAACTCTGCATTTAAGACAGAGGGATGGCAGTTTTAGGCCAGACTCGAGCAAAAAGAGTATAGGATGCTTATAAGTAATATCGTCTGAAAATATCCTGAATACACACTTTAAGACGATTGAAGGAGGATCAGAAAGACATTAGGGCATCGGTGTATGAGGGAGGGTGGTGTGTGCTGGGAGGAGTGAGGTCGTTACTGAGGAGGGACAAAAATACTTATCCCTCTCGGCGCCTGCCAGAAGGACCGTGAAGAGCGAGGCAAACAACATCCTTCTGGAATCAGCGGCGTGGAAGAGAGAGAGAGAGAGAGAGAGAGAGAGAGAGAGGTGGAGAGGAGGAGGAGGAGGAAAGAAGGAAGAGAGATGTAGGTAGGTGAGGAGGTACAGTAAGAGAATGGAAGGGGGGGGGGGAGAAAGCAGATGGAAAGGAGCAAAAAGATGTATGTGGGAGGAGAAGGAATGGAAGCATGGAAATTGGGAGAGAGGAGGAGGTGGAGGAGAGAGTGGTGGTGGGTAGAGAAGAGACAGGGAGAGCAGGGAGGAAGGGAAGGGAGCATAGAGAAAGATGAAGAAAGGGGTGATGTACGTTGGTGGAGGAATGAAGGAAAGGGGACAGGAGAAAGAGAGGAAGAAATGGCAATGGATGAAGAAAATGGGAAGAGAAAGGGGAAAGATGAGGAAGAAAGAGAGTGGGAAAAGGAAGGGAGGAGAGGAAAGGCGAGGGAAAGGGAAGTAGGAAGAGGAGGAGAAAGGAAGAAAGAGAAGGGATGGAGCTAGGAGGAGGAAGAAGAGAGGGGGATAACGAAAAGAATGGAGAGGAGGGAAGGGAAGGGGAGCTAGGAGGAGGAAGAAGAAAGAGAGGGGAAAAAGAAAGGGAAAGGAGAGGAGAGGGAGAAAATGGAACTACGAAGAGGAGGAGGAAAAATAAAAAGTGTAAATGATTGATCCCTGACACACATGCACCCGTTCCCCTGTAATGAGGGCGTGTGAGAGGGGATTATCCAGAAGCGGGTGAGCACCGGGGGTCCTCTGCAATGCATTTCACCTTACATCGCGCTGTATTACTCTGTGTCTCCTTTTCTCTTCTCTCTCTCTCTCTCTCTCTCTCTCTCTCTCTCTCTCTGTATGTGTGTGTGTGTGTGTGTGTGTGTGTGTGTGTGTGTGTGTGTGTGTGTGTGTGTGCGCGCAAATGTCGAGGTTCAGGAAGTACTCTATGCAAAGTAAGGAAATCTTGCTCAAACGATAAGCGAGAATTTGCGTAGATGGTATGAGCAGATGGAGAGAATAGCTGTGTGTTTGGTGGTGAAGGGCATATGTATGGCTGAATTTGACGGTGGGAGGAAGCAGCGAAGGCGATGGAGTATGAATAATGAAGTAGGATGCGTGAAAGGTATGAATAATGAAGTAGGATGCGTGAATAAGAGGTGTATGGGAAGTGAGGACGCCAGTGAAATGAGGGAGGGTGGACGTGAGTGGCTGAGTACGTATGGAGATGACAGAGACGCTAACTAGACTTCCTCCCCCTTCCACCCCTCCCTCTTCCTTTTTAACCCCTTCAGTTCGATGAGGTGTTATTGATTTTATTCTTGCTACCTCCGGACGATTTTACTCAGCTTTGGAGAGTTTTTTTCACTGGAGGGGTTAGGTACAGCCTTCATTTTAACCCCTTTAGTACCAGGTGGCTATCCTTCTGTTGAATTAAATCGTAAATTGGTCTGGGTGATGATAATGATGATAATGATGTTCCTGATGATGATGATGATGATAATGATGTTCCTGATGATGATGATGATGACAGGTTAGTTATAGCCTTCATTAATCCTTCCTGTATAATATGGCTGTCTTTTTGTCGAATTAAGTCGTAAAACGCCTTGGTTGATGATGATGATGGTGATGAAATCGTCTGGTAACAATAGGAATAAAATGTAACGTCACTGGATTCAAAAGGTCAAGTAGTGACGTATAGCAAGTATTGTGTTTCTCTCTAACACATAAAGTAAAAGCGATGTGCTGTGCTGTAATGTGCTAATGGCTGTCAGCTTGTCTGGGATTTATTTGGGATTTGTATCAGTAAAGAGAACACCACTCCTGCTTGCTTGAGAGAACAGCAGAGGCCAGCCAAACAACACCTCGTCCCATGAGAACCGTGGACGTGTTGGGAAGTTGTGGCGGTGTTTCCAGGTTTTGTGTTACGCTACGTTCTAGCTCCACCAAAACCAAGGCCCATTTTAGCACATTCAGCTCAAAGTTAGACCTGTTGATGTAGTAGTTTTGAGAAATGAGAAAAAGAAGAAGAAGTAGTAGTAGTAGTAGTTATAGTAGTAGTAGTAGTAGTAGCTGCAGTCCCAGGCTCATCTAAATGTGAACCGGTGGACTGAAGGCTAAAATATCCAGTCTTCCCCAGTCCATCATCCTGCTTTGTGGGGTGGTAGCGAGGGGACTGAGGGACGTTTGTATAACTGGGCAGCTCCGTCGCCCAGTCATATCGGTGCCACCTCGTGAAGGCGTCTTTCTTCGGCACCAGTCACGCTAGTCCCCATGTCATTTCCCACGGCTCGCTTCTGCATTGTTAACACACACACACACACACACACACACACACACACACACACACACACACACACACACACACACACACACACACACACGGGGAGTTCTCTGTGCATTGCTCACGTTGAAACTAAAATTAAACGTTCTCTTTCCCGATCACTCATAATCAGTTCAGTTCAGACAGACAGACAGACAGACAGACAGACCTGAGAAAGCATTAACAGTATAAAGAATTCCAGCCAGTTTACAGAATAAATCTCTTCTATTATCACTTATATTTTGCGTTTTTTATATCGTCAGTTTTAATATTTACTCAATTTCGTGTTTTATTTTTTTTTTCACTAATCTGTTGTTTTTCTTATTTTCTTTCCGCTTCAATATTTGCTCTAGTGTGATGACTTAGTATTTTTTTGTGGGATATATTTAGGTAGTAATTACTCTGTGGGACTTACCTGTTTATTTTTCATAGTTTTTCTATTTCATACTCACTTTAATTTGATGAAGCCGTGTGTGTGTGTGTGTGTGTGTGTTTACAGGATATACAAGGCTTCCTATTTTTTTCGCTTAATAGTCACCGATTTTAAGATGAAATATTTTGTATAATACGAGTGAAAAATAATGCAGGAATAATAACAACGTAAATCCTAAGAGATGTCATAAATACGACACTCAGGTACGTAAACCCACCTGTCTGGGAGTTAATGGCTCAGGTGAGACTTCCGGGGCTGTGTTTTTGTGGGGCTTTAGGAGGGTTTTAGCACTTTACGTGAGCGATTTATTTTGCCTCTTACCACTGTCGCTGAGGGGTGGAATGAAGCGGATGGGTGTGGATGTTTATGTGGATGTTTCTGCCTGTGAGGTGGATTCGAGATTCCTAGAGCTTGAAGAGGGAGTGAATGAGAGTGTGGCCCATTTATGTAGGTGGATTTTTTGTTAGTTTCTCCTTGTGTCAGGCTTTTCTTGGCCTCTGGATCCCGTGTCAACCCATCCTTAGGCGGGAAAAGAGGTCTGGATGATGATGATGATGATGATGATGATGATGACAGTGATGATGATGATGATTAGAAGGAGGAGGAGGAGGAGGAGGAGGAAAAATCACCGGCACAAATTTGAAGAATACCGATGATGATGATGATGATGATGATGAACGGGAAAACAAAACCCCGCCAATACAGATGAAGGTCAGAAATAGAACAGTTATTTTTAAAAGCGCAGTTCACAAAAGCCTCCAGGTAATAGCCTTAGGACGAACTGAAAATGAGTGAATATCGGAGAGGTGGGACGGTGAGAGATAGATGATGGTGATGATGACGATATGAGAGAGAGAGAGAGAGAGAGAGAGAGAGAGAGAATTTGTTAATTATGATGATGAGTGAGGCGCAGAACAAAGGCCACCATTTCCCATTGAGTCTGCATTAATGGGAATAAAATAATAATAATGATAATAATAATAGTAATAATAAAAATAATAATAATAACGACGACGATAATGATGATAATGAATGATAAAAAAAAAGGAAGAAAGCGATCAGGAGAACAGAAAATCTCCCCCAAAAGAATATTTCAAGATCAAAAGCACAGATCTGAAGCCCCGCATCGTATGGACAGAGAGAGAGAGAGAGAGAGAGAGAGAGAGAGAGAGAGAATGAACTGGGGACTGTAATATCGCTCTCTCGGGTTGGAAATGAGAAAGCTGCGTGGGATATTTAATGTCAGGTGACGCCATCCTGTTATTAACCCGGATGTGGCGTGTGAGAAAGTGAGGGAATGTGAGAGGATGAGTGAGTGTGAGGGAATGTGAGAAAGAACGGGTGTGAGTGAGGAAATGTGAAAGTGTTGTGGAGTGGTGAGTGGATGGTAATGTTACTGTAGATGTGCTGAGAGAGAGAGAGAGAGAGAGAGAGAGAGAGGGAGGGAGGGGGAGAGAGAGAGAGAGAATGAAATACGAGAGAGAGGGATAACTGTGATATATAACCTACCAACAAATATCTGTGCCGTAATGGAGAAAAACTCTACGGTGGGGAAAACAACAAATTGGCTTTTTTGTTTACACTTTTTTTCCACGTATTAATTTCTCCATGCCACCTCCACACGATTATATTTTTCGGGATTATTTTTTCATTATAAGAAGATCGTTTCGAAGTTACATTGCCTCAAGTAATTTCCTCAAACTTTCCTCTATACCGAAAGATATATTATTTTTGTCCCTTTTTGTATTTTCTGTTTAAAAAAAATCATGGTAGATTTATGGGATTCGTTCGTAAATTCGGTAGCGTCTTTTTATTTTTTTATTTTTTCTTTATTTGTTTTTACTCTCTTCAGTTTGTTATAGTCGAATCAGAGAAAACGACTTGAAGTTATTGGGTTCTAAAATTCTCTCTCTCTCTCTGTCTCTCTCTCTCTCTCTCTCTCTCTCTCTCTCTCTCTCTCTCTCTCTCTCTCTCTCTCTCTCCTTCAAGAAACAGTCATCTCGTTCACCAAAAAATAATAATAATAACTAGTTACCTATTTATTTAAAGTTTAGCCACAAAAAGGAAGCTTCAGCATAAATATTTACGGTAGTGTCTGATATTTCGGCATCATAAACAAGTCATTGACCTTAAAAGTAGTTCAGGGTCATTCATATTTGGAATGTGTACGTAGATTAACCCAGGGTAGCTTATTTATATCAACAGGATCAGAAGACAAAGGTGTGGAAGAAATAAATGAAGCATGGGTACATTTCACCTTAGTCGCAATAACTGGCTAACTGTATGCTTAACTGTAACCATTTTCCTTTCAGATACTAACAGGGATCACAACTTTATTGCTCTAAAACGTGTTACAAAGAAAACACTGAGTGAATTTGATTTCGGTACTTTCACTAGGCTAAATGACAAAATATTCCGTAGAAATTCTCAGCAAACTTTTTTATCATAGAATTTTCAACCAAATATCTGCATCTCAATTAGTTTCTCAGATATATCAATATCAGATATGCAACTTTTGCTCAAGTAATTGGGTTACCCGAGGGTACCTTCCCGTATAAAATCATCAAGATCTAAAAAAAGAATAAGTGCAAAGAAGAACAAAAATTATAATAATACCCAAAAAATAAGCGTCGCCATCTATATGACGAAGCTTAAAAAAAATGATAATAATACAGTCGAAAATTATTGGAAAAAAATAATATGATTCCAAAATAATGGCGTTGAAAAATAACAGAGTTGCAAAACATCAGAACAGAAACACACAAGCAAGACAACACAAAAATTCTTTCCAGCAGAGCACGTGTGAAATGTATTGGCTCCACAATTTACCATCCCGGGCCTGTTTTAAAAGGGGAAAAAATTGGAGAACGATAAACTAGATGTGATTCTTTTCTGGGACGAGTTACTTTGGGTTTTTATGAGAGAGAGAGAGAGAGAGAATCACAAAAATCTCAGTTGAACCATATAAGGCTGTGTTACTGCTGATATAAACATTCGCCTCTCCTTCGTACCTTAGTAGCAGTAGTAGTCGTAGTAGCAGCAAATCAGTCCTCTACACTTCTATATGACCCTCATCCTTCCATCTACCCTATTGTACCGTCTTTCACCTTACTGCCTTCCTCGCCAATACCACACACACCCTTTGCACATTCATCATGCCTTTATCTCCCATCCATCTCCCTACTTCCACCCCTCCATCGTTAGTCGTCCCCTCACCCCATCCCTCTGTTCTCCCCTCTTCCCACTCCCCTTCGTTCTGTACTCCTCAGCTGTCACATACCCGTCTTAATTCTTTTCTCCTTTCTTTATAGTTTTTCAGCCTCTTCTTTACCTCTCCATATCCCTTGCTTCGTCTCTTTGTCATGTCTCTTTGTCACCTCACCCTGCTGTGTTTATTTCCCTTTAATCCACTTTCACCCCTAGCTCTCTCTCCCCCTTCACCCCCCTCACTCGCTCCCTCTCCTCCAGGTCAGTATTATCACACAGTCATCTTTTCCTTTCCCATTCTTTACCACTTCTGATTATTCTCCTCGTCATCTTCTCTCTCTTGTTGCCTTTCCCCTGCCGTCACCCCTTCGTCACCCATCCATTACCTCTTCGTCACACTTTCCTCGTCACATCACCCTATTTTTTATTACCAGGTGTCTATGCCGTCACCCCTCCAATATCACACAACTTCTGTAAATATTCGTCACCCCTCCATTTGTCACTCTTTTGTCTCTCTTTCACCCCACCGCCATCCTTTCGTCCTAGTTCCACCTCTCTCTCTCTCTCTCTCTCTCTCTCTCTCTCTCTCTCTCTCTCTCTCTCTCTCTCTCTCTCTCTCTCTCGCACACACACACACACACACACACACACACACACACACACACCTTTTCAAACCAGAGCCAATACAAGTGTTTAGTTCCGAGAAGGACTTAAGTACAGGTTTAGAATTTCGAGTGGAGGAAAGAAAAAGTGTAGAGGGGTGTGTGATATTGGAGAGAGAGAGAGAGAGAGAGAGAGAGAGAGAGAGAAGGGGGGGTGAAGGTAGAGGAAATGAAATATATGACGAAATGGAGATGGAAGAGAGATCGGGGAGAAAGGAGTGGGAAAATGTGTGTGTGTGTGTGTGTGTGTGTGTGTGTGTGTGTGTGTGTGTGTGTGTGTGTGTGTGTTTAATCTTACATCTCCCATTCATAACGGTTCCTAAGTAATGAATAACATGTTTCCTTCTTCTCGAATGCAAAATAAACCTCCATCTATGCAAATAGATTATATCCCCTCCAGACGCCTTCACGTGATGGCATTCAAGTTGTATGAACGTCCTTTACCATTTTCCCTGTTCACCCTAAGGAGCGATGGTAGAGATGCAGGAGAACAACTTCATATTCGGAAGTACCTGGGGCAGCAGTTGCTACTACCACCACTCGCTTCACTCTCAAGATCCAGATTTGCCATGCTGTAGTGAAATATGGCCGATCAAGATCGTATATTTTATTTGATTATACTGTCACTATACGTCAGATGTTCCCCTGGGGAGGGGGGGAAAGAATGCCTCCCCAGTATCCCTGCTTGTCGTAAGAGGCGATTAAAAGGGGCCTTTTTGTCTCCAGTCTTTCTCTCCCTACTGTCCTTTTCTTCTCTTCTGTACTACCTCTCTTCTTGATATTTCCGTGTTTTTTCCACCCTCTATTTCCCCTTTACTCCTACAGTGCCATGTAGGCATATTATGGTTTGGTGCTAATTCATCATTAGTCTTTCCATGTACGTCAGACCAGACGATGATGAAAGAAACCTTTAAGCACGTTCCCCGGCACAGCCCAGGGGAATTAAAAGTAGTCTACAGTGGGGCTTCTCATACCCTAATGAATTGTGGCTGAATAAGACCTTAGAGTTTATGTTATTACGTCAGACGAGGTGCTGGAGAGGAAGGTCTTCACGTGATGGCACTAATATACACGAGTAATGGAGCTACCTAATTATACCAACTCCCCACAACTTCTTCCCTATCCCCCCCTGCAGTCCACCGGGTTCACGTATCAGATGAACCTGGGACTACTACAACTAGTGCGGTGTCGGATATGCTCTGGTAGGACTTAGCCTTTGAGTTCGAGTGCGTCGTCTGTATTCCGCGTTTGCTGTCTCCTGAAAGTTATATTCAACTTTCAAGATAGAATTTATGGGGAATGTGTCAGAAAGTGTGTCAGAAAGTCCACATCAACCCCTTCACAGCCACATGTGCCTCCCTGAGCTGAAGCAAATAGTCTTGAGGTAGCAAAAGTGAAAAGGAAAGGTTGTATCTACCTTCCAATCGCCAGACGCCTTAATCCTGTAAGGGGAGGCCTCACACGAATCACCTCCATGTCACCCTGTCCACCGCCAACAGGCTGCCCCGTCTCCAGCTCGCACACCTGTTCGTCATATACTTCTCCACCCCTTCCCATTATCTCATTTTCGGTTTCCCCGTCCTCCTCCCCCCTCCACCTCACTCACATACACTCTCCTATTCAATCTCTCATTCTCCATCCTCTTCACACTTCCAAACCGTCTCAGAGAACCTCTCCTACTGCTTTATAGCACATTCACAGGAACCCCACATCGCACCTTCACTTCCTCACATGTGCGTTTGTCTCTCCACGTTACACCACACGCTTCCCTCAGATATGCACATCCACATCAAAGCCACAACGCTCCATCACTTCCTCGCATTATCTGCCTTTCCACGTAACTCCACATGCTTCCCTCAGTCTCCACATAACTCCATACACTCCTCTCAGATATGCACAACCACATCAGCGCCACAGCACTCCGTCACTTCCTCACACGTCAGTCTGTCTCTGCACGTACCTTCACACGCTCCCCTCAGATAATTCATATGAATCAAGAAGTCAATAATGTATCTTCACTCTGTCTTGGTTCTCCCCTTTCGCCGGATTCGTCGCCAATAAAGACAAGCCCTGGGGATTATGTGCCAATCTCCCTTCGTCGTAAAAGTCGGGATTAAGCTTGATCTCAGCGTTGTTCCATCTGAGAGCTCTCCCGTGGTGAGCTTCGCAGTGCACTCAGTTTGTTGTGGGAGTTCAGGGATCGTTATTCTTGCCAGTAAACTCCTTAAGCCTCCTTCTGTCTTCTTTGCACAGTCTCCAGACGATTTTACTCAGGCTTGGTCAGATCTTGCTCTCATACACCACTTTCGCTAAAAGAGATCTCCCTCAAGCTGAATGAAATCGTCTGGTAGTAGCAGGAATAGTGGATAATACGTCGTCGGAGTGAAGAGTCTTGGCCTCGTTTTCTCGTCGGATAAAGAAGCTCCCAAACACATCTTCCTTAGCGATTAAGTTTTGGACATGTGTAGTTAATATCCTCCTGTGCAGAGCATGGCGATATTAGAAAGATTTATGTAAAACAGAATAAGACAGTAAGGTGTAATGAGCATAGTAGATCGCTTAGTAAAAGGTGTTAGGGAGCTACCGTAACCAACGAAAATATAGCAGTGATATTCCTTCCGGCGCCTTGAATCAGGATATATTTCTCGTTACTGATACCCCTATTACCATTTCACTATTATGAGAGTTACCTATAGTAAAGTCGTCTAACAGCAGCAGAAATACCGTATATAAATTTGTCCATTATTTTGAAGGTATTTTTTTTACTGAGTGTAATTGCCATTCCCTCCTTGGTTGACTCGGGTGTGCCAAACAAACAACATTATTATTCAGATAGCAGCTTCGGTGTGGGGGCCCTGCGAGGCTGGGGACGACGGAGAGAGAGAGAGAGAGAGAGAGAGAGAGAGAGAGAGAGAGAGAGTGTGTGTGTGTGTGTGTGTGTGTGTGTGGTCAAGCAACTTTCATCGATAATCTTTACGCTGGGCAAGTATACTTTCCTGACTCATACAAACTTGGCAACATTTTCTTTTCTTTCCTTTTTATTTTTTTCGGCCGCGATATTGGCTGAGCAAGTTTTTGATACCTCAGCTTTAGTGATTGACATGACGTGGCTTGATATAGGAGAGGGACGTGTGTTTAATCATCGTTATCATCATCACCATCACCTTCACTCATTGGCATCATCATCATTTGCATCATCATCGTCGTCGTCGTCGTCGTCATCATCACCACCTTCGTCATCATCATCATCATCATCATCATCATCATCACTTGCACCACCACCATCGTCATGGTCGTTGTCACCACCTCCGTCATCATCATCACCATCATCATCATCATCGTCATCATCATCATCATCATCATCATCATCTTCATCATCATCCCGTTTTCTTCCAAACCATGGATAGGATGAGGTAGGATCCACGAACAAGGAAAGGGAAACCACAAAAAAAAAAATAAAAAAAATCTATCAGTAACATACCTCGTGGAAAAAACCATTAGAATAACACGAGACTATACATCAAATCCTTAAAATTTTCTGAAATGTGTTAGATACTGAAATCAGCCATGAAATTTGTTTACCGGTGAAAGTTAGTAGGAATATATTAGCTTGTGGAGTTAATATCGAAATGTTTTGAGTCTGTAACTTGATGCAAAAGTCCATAAGCGTGTGTATTAGTGTAGTGACTTCGTGCGATCTTGTGAACTGATTAATAGGTACAGAGATTGCACGAACGTAACAAACTAGAGGAGAGAGAGAGAGAGAGAGAGAGAGAGAGAGAGAGAGAGAGAGAACTGCTGCGAGGCGTGTTGTCTGTCGCCTGGCAAGTTTCATCTTTTTTCATCGTTCCTTCAGGCAGTTTCATCATTCCTTCATGCATATTTATGATTTCTTTTACCTGTTTCATCAGTCCTTCAGGTTGCTTCATCATTCATTAAGGCAGTTTCATTTCTTCGCGTAGTTTTAGCATTTTTGTTTCACCATTAGTTCAAGAAGTTCCATCATTCCTTTAGTGAATTTCGTCATTCCTGTTTCATCATTCGTTGAGTCAGTTTTATCCTTCCTTCACGCAGTTTTATTATTCCTTTAGGTAATTTTATCGTTCTAGTTTCATTTATTCCTTCATGCAGTTTCTTCATTCAGTCAGGCAGATCCGTCATTCCTTCAGTGCCCGCCCCCCTTCTGTGTAATCTGGCGGCCTTCTCCCCGTCCCAGAGTTACGGCCATGGGATCAAGCCTCATGCTGCCCTAATTGAGTTCTAGGAGTGATGGAGGAGGAGGGGGGGCTTTGCTGACCCATGGTGGGGGGACACACACCGTTGCTCTGAGTGCTTGATTGATTCCACGGCTACTACGGGTTATTTCGTGGATGAAGGAGCGTGTACGAGGGTATAGAAGTACGTAGGGAAAAGATAGTACGTAAAGAAGTGTAATAGGGTGTAATAGTAGGTAGGAGGATAGTTGTGGCGGTATGGAGGAGGTAGTTTAAGAAAATGAAGGAAAGTGTGTACGTAAGCGTAAAACAGTGCGTATAAGGGTATAACAGAGTATATCAGTATGTAGGATTGTAGTTATAACCGTAGGGGGAGTATAACAACGTAGGGAAGTTATATCAGTATGTAGGAGTATACAGTAACAGTAGAAAGGGAGAATAACAATAGGAGGTCATAAAAGCGCGTAAAAATATGATAGTACGTAAGAGAGTACAACCGCAGGAAGATTATAAGATTACATAGGAAAGTATAACGTAAGTAGAGTAGAAAGTAGGTAGGAGGAGATATAAATAGGCCCATGTCTTAAGTAACTCCCGAAGACGCACTGCAACTGTGAGGCATAAATGTAAGGACAGCCAGTTATTTATATCGTCCAGGTGTGTACCAGAATTGATTTATTTTATCCATATACTTAAATCGTGTTCATTGTAATTGTTCAGCAGCATAGGTTTGACATGGACTCGTCTTTAGAAACTGGTTCAGCCCGTCTTGGATCCTCTTCAGAAGCAGGAGGTACATGAGAAGGGTTCAGTCTGGATAGAAACTGCTGTAGTCTCACTTTAATTTTAATATTAGTATGAGAGTTTAAGTCATTCACGGCAATATTCATGGGATTCTCAAACAGAACACTTGCTTCATCATCACCATCACCATCATCATCATCATCATCATCATCATCATCATCATCATCATCATCATAGCACTATTTCCCACAGCTAAATGGGGTGGTTAAGATCCAGAAAAAGCAAAAGAATCTCACAAAGGTAAGACATTTGCTCTCTCATGTGGACTCATGGTATGTAAAGAAGGTGTGTGTGTGTGTGTGTGTGTGTGTGTGTGTGTGTGTGTGTGTGTGTGTGTGTGTGTTTACAGCAGGGCAGTGGTATACATCAGTGTGTGTGTGTGTGTGTGTGTGTGTGTGTGTCTTTACAGCAGGGCAGTGGTATTTATCAGTGTGTGTGTGTGTGTGTGTGTGTGTGTGTGTTTGTGCATATCGACCCACACCGCACCTGCCTGCCGTCCACCACCGCTATCTTGATGGATCAGCTCCATGCACACACCCTCTGTATACCGTGTCAGGGTGTGGGTGTGGGTAAGGGTGTGGGGGTGAGAAAGTGAGTGTGAGGGTAAGGGTATGTTTGAGGGTGTGGGAGAAGGTAAGGGTGTGGGTGTGGGTGTAGGTGAGGGTGTGGATGTGGGTGTAGGTGGGAGTGAGAGGGTGGATGAGAGTGAGAGTGAGCGAGTGGTGAGGGAGTGGGTGTTAAGTGTGTATTTCTGGGTGTGGATGAAGGTGTGGATTAGGGTGTGGGTGTGGGTAAGGGGAAGAGGGAAAGGTGCTGGTTTGGATGGGGGTGAGTGTGGGTAAGGGTGAGGGTTGGGATGAGGATGAGGTAAGGGTGAGAGTCAGGGTGAGGGCAGTGCCACCCCCTCACCTGCCCTACACACCAGCATCACTCAGGCACACTCTCACTTCAGGGGTAAGAACAACCTTTTGCACTTTCGGGATATAGTTTTAAGGGATTGCAACAGACTTTATCACTTTAAGGGGTTGCAACAGACGTACTTGATCATTTTAAGGGATTGCAACAGACGTACTTGATCATTTTAAGGGATTGCAACAGACTTACATGATCACTTTAAGGGGTTGCAACAGACCTTAATGATCACTTTAAGAGATTGCAACAGACGTACTTGATCATTTTAAGGGATTGCATCAGACGTACATGATCACTTTAAGGAGTTGCAACAGACTTACATGATCACTTTAAGGGATTGCAACACATATGATCACTTTAAGAGATTGCAACAGACGTACATGATCACTTGGGTTGCAACAGACCTTGTGAGTTATCAGAGAGAGCATTTTCATCCACCAGGTCAATGCTTGGAGATACCTAGAATAAAATAAAAAGTGCGACGTCAAAGTGAACGGCTGGTATTAATAGACGGGTACATATCAGTTGCAGAAGTTGGGGACAGAGAGAGAGAGAGAGAGAGAGAGAGAGAGAGAGAGAGATTCAAAACAAGTGGAAGAAAAACGACAGCGGAAAGAGGGGAAGGTGTGTGTGTGTGTGTGTGTGTGTGAGAGAGAGAGAGAGAGAGACTTCAAGAAAAAGAGCGCGCGTGGGAAGGGAGAGGAGGAGGTGAGAGAATATTGAAGAAAATGCAAGAATATGGTGATAAGGAAGAGGAGGAGGGAGAGCGAGAGCGAGGATGATAAAAATGGAGAATTGGAGTGTTTATACGCAGGGTGAAACTAATTGGATGGAATTCTGGAAAGTATTTATAGGATTATTATATTAGATGAACCGAATACTGTGCTTGAGGGGGAGGGACGCCTTCACCTGGTGGTACTGATGTGGCTGGGCGGTGGGGCTGCCCGGCTACAGAAACGTTCCTCATTCCGCTCCCTATCCCCTGTCATCATCATCATCATCATCATCATCATCATCATCATCATCATCAATCTTCTCTTCCCTTCCCTTCCATCCCCACCTTATCGTCTCTCTCTCTCTCTCTCTCTCTCTCTCTCTCTCTCTCTCTCTCTCTCTCTCTCTCTCTCTCCTCCTCCTCCTCCTCCTCCTCCTCCTCCTCCTCCTCCTCCTCCTCCTCCTCCTCCTCCTCCTCCTTCCTCCCACCAGCTTTTTCCCCCTCACATCTCATTATCTCTCCTCCTCTCTTCCTCCCCTTCCAACTTGTCCACCTTCCTCATTAAATCATACTTTCACTTTCACTCAAATTTCTCTCCCCTCTCTAACTCATTTCTCCTCCCACCAACTCTCTCCTCTTTCTCCCTCCTCCTCCTCCTCCACTTCCTTGTTGAGCTCGGTCACTTCCCTCATCAAATCTCTCACACACTTTCCCTCTCTCAAATTTCTCTCCTCCTCCCACCGCCTCTTTCCTCCGGCTCCCTCATCATCCGTGCCAGGCTCCTCCTTCACCAGCGGGCCTATCTCTGGCTGCAGAAGGGCCCGCCACGTCAGTCCAGACTCCGCTAGTATATTTTACACTCCATTATAGTTTACTGCCGCGTCCCTCAACCCTCCCCCCCTCCCTTCGTCGTCTTCTTCCATTTTTTTTTTTTTTAGCTTAATTATTTCTCGCTTTTTTCCTCATGTGGTATTAAGTTTTTGTGTGTGTTTTTTTGCGTCTGACTTTTATTTTGTTCTAATCTATAAGTTTTGTGGGGGGTTTTACGTGTAGCTCACTTTTTTTTTTATCCTTGGTTTACCGCCCCGTCTTCAGCCCAGCCTCCCATCCTTCGCCTTCTGCCCCCTTTTTTATATATAGTTTTTTATTTTATTTTATTTAACGGGGTATTATTATTATTATTATTTTTTTTGCGTATAGCTCACTTTTATCATAGTTTTGTGTCATTTTTATTATTACTGCCTATTCTCCTTCCCACCGTCCCTTATTTCGTCTTCTAACTCTTTCATTTATTGCGTCAAATTTCTCTCGTCTTGACATTTTCGCGTCTTACGTAGTTATTCTTTTTGCTTCTTTATTACTGCATCCTTTCTACAGTGTGTGTGTGTGTGTGTGTGTGTGTGTGTGTGTGTGTGTGTGTGTGTGTGTGTGTGTGTGTTGCATCTGAGTCACATATTGTCGTGTTGTTCGTCAGTCACTTTTCGCATTTTTCGCCCAAATCATTTTTGTGTCTACATCACTTTTCAGTCTTTTTTTTTTTTTCCTTCATAATTTTTATCGTATTCACTTTACTCCATGTTTGTGTTTCGTCGTTGCTCGTTTTATGCTTCGTATGGTTCCTGGTCTCTCACTTTTCTTGTATTTTTCTTGCTCACTTTTTTCATTTTTTTTTATCTCTTGCTTGCCTGACTTTCAACTTCTTGCATCTCACTCAATTTTTTTTCTTCAGTATTTTTCACCTTTCATGTGTGGCACAGTTTCGTTTTACTCTTTTTGTATCTCTTTCTCCAGGTTGTGCATTTTTGTATTTCTTTTTTTGTACTGTACGTGTCTGCTCAGTTTATTTTGTGTATGCAACTTCTCCATTCTTCTCCTTCTCCTTTTATTTTTTTCCTCTGTTTTGTTAGCATGGTTTGCGAAATGTATGCTTCTTACGAGTTTGTTTTTTCTATCTGTCCATCCGTCTATTTATTTATGTATCCAATTGATCTCTCCATCTACCCAGCCATCTCTGTATCCGTCTGTTTACCTATCTATCTGTCTATATCTGCCTATCTGTCTACCTAACAGTCTGTCTAATTTCATAATCCGCTAAATTTATGTTTCTGCTTAGTTTGGTCCAAGTTTGTGGTTTCTCCCTTTTCTTTAGCTCCAAAATTAATGTTTCTGCCGATTTTTTTTTGTTCATACAGTTTCTCCACTCCTTTTTCTCTGTGATTCTTTTTCTTTCTTGACCTCTTTCATTTTTCTTCTTCTGAGTTTATATATATGTCTTTTCATTCATTTTTTGGTTTACAGCTTTTTCGCAATGTCCTGCCTTAGTTTAGTGCTTAATAGTCATGTCTGGTCCTCCTTGTATTTTTCCTGTTAATTATAACCCCTCTTTTCCTTGGTTATTCATTGTCCTTTACTTTCCCTTTCTTTCCTTTGTGTTTTTTCCTCCACGTCCAGTACTTTCACCAAGCCTTCCTTCTTCTCTTCTTTTTTTCCTCTCTTCCCTCCTCCTCTTCGTCCCTCCTCTTTTCTTCATCCCTCCCGTTTTCTTCCTTCCCTCTCATCTTCCTCCCTTCCCTACACTTCTTTCCTCCCTTCCCTTCTTTTCCTTCTCCCTTCCTCCCCATCGTTTTTATCACACCCTGCGTCTTTTCCTTGGCCCAACCCTTCGCGGAATTATTATCACTTCCCCTACATAACGCTTCAGCCCTGTCTCACATCCTCCTCTCTCATTTTTACACATTCCATTATTCTCATCATTCATGTTCACCTTCCTTTCATATTTCTACCCATTCATTAATTCTTACCAGTAATCACGTTCCTCTCATTTTTTTTTTCGACTGGTTTCACGTACCCTACATAGCACTCCCGTTCTTCTTATCCTTGCCACTTATTTTTAACTCACTCCCGTATTCTTCTTACAACTCATTCCTTTATTTTGCCTTTATTCATGTAAGTCATATTCAATTTCCTCTCTTTCATATTTTCTTTGATTTTCTGTTTTCACCCAATACCTTCCGTCCTCACATTTTCCACTCAAATTTCCTACACATTCCTTTATTTTTGTGTGTCATGTTCATCTTCGTCATTCTTATATTTTTCTTTCAACTTGTTCATTTTCATTTGTACACCGTAACGCTACCCATCCTTGCATCCTCATCTCAAATTTTATACGTCTCCTTAATTGATTTAGTCACATTCACCTCTCTCTCTCTCTCTCTCTCTCTCTCTCTCTCTCTCTCTCTCTCTCTCTCTCTCTCTCTCTCTCTCTCTCTCTTCACATCACTTATATAACACTGATACCTCTCCTTACATCGTCCTCTGTCATTTACAACTTCCTCCGCTCGTGTCAGTCTTTCTCTTTTTTAATATTTCTCCCAATATTTTTCCACTCCCCTACTACGCAGTCTCTCCTCCTGTGTTTGTCTCATACTTTTACATATTCCATTTTTCTTCTTTCTCCACTTTTTAAAAATATCCCCCCCTTCTCATATTTTTTCGAAGTCTCATTTTTACTCTCCCTACATGTTGCAATTTCTTCCAGGCCAATCGCTCAGTATTTTTATCGTAATTTCTTTTCGTCATATTTAGCTGTCTTAAAATCTACCTGTACAGAATTCCACTTTTCCTTCCTTTAAAGAGTAGTTTCTCCAGCCAGTTCGTCCTTATCATTGTAAATCATCCCCTTTGATGATAATAATAATAATAATAATAATAATAATAATAAAAACTTGATAGGCGCACCATGGTGTCTTTTAAGATTTGTTCATGGTACCCCCAGACGGCTTTTGTAACGTAAGGTGACCAGGTACCGTCAGATGATTTTGTACCCTAAGAAGAATTGTTACGCCAAACGATTTTGTACCATCAGACGATTTTGAACCCTCGAGAATTGTTACGTCAGACTATTTTGTACCGTCAGACGATTTTGTACCATCAGACGGTTTTGTACCACCAGAGCAATTTACCATCCACGACGCTTCGATTGGCCCCAGGTTGCCCAGAATCGCTCATAATCACCCTCATCAGTCTCCAGGCATCTCTCTCTCTCTCTCTCTCTCTCTCTCTCTCTCTCTCTCTCTCTCTCTCTCTCTCTCTCGTGGTCCATTGTCTAGGTAACTTTGCATTTCCCAGTATGGACGAGGAAGGGAGGGCGTTGCATCTTTCCACGCCTATTTATTTCCATCCTAAAATTCATGTTAGTTACGAAAAGCAGTTGATCTTAAGTTTGTTCCCTTCCTGTGGCTCCTGTTAACCCCGGCCGTGATGTTGAAGTGAGTGACAGACAGACTGATAGACCTCGTATGTGTTCACAGTTAGACAGGCAGAGACAGAGACAGACAGACAGAGAATTAAAATCGTCAGGTAGCAAGAAGAATTATATGAAAGACAGACTGGGCTTCAAAGTGTTAAAAATAAAATAGTTTGCCTCACATGACGCGGGGATGGCAAGGCAAAAGGAGAAGACGAGTTCTTTTTCTTTTTTTTCTTTTACCTAATCTCATATTCTCCTCACGACCTCGCCTGCATCCTCTTCCCCCTTCCCCTCGCTCACACATTTACTCTCTCTCTCTCTCTCTCTCTCTCTCTCTCTCTCTCTCTCTCTCTCTCTCTTGTCCACCTGTCATTTTCTTCGTTTCTCGCTTCCTTTTTCATCTTCCGTTTCCTTGTTCATATCTCACTTCCATTTTCATCTTTCATTTTTGTTTACAGGTTACAAGTACCTTTTTTCTTCTTATTTTCATGGACCTCCATCAACTCCCTTACTTCTCTCTCTCCTGGTTCTCTCTTTCTCTCCCATTTCCTTGTACTTATCTCACTTCTTGTTCCTGTCTCACTTTCTCCTTTCCCACTCGTTGTTCCTGTCTCACTTCCTTCTTCGCCTCTCGGTTCTTTATGCACTTCGTCAGTGCCTTGATTCGTCCCCATCTCTTGCCTCTGCCTTTACTTTGCCACGAGTTTATTTATTTCTCACCTCGATTCTCTTTCTCCATCTCACTCGCTTGTCTCTTCGTCTCTCTGCCTTGTCTAGCAGTGCATGTCAGATATATCCAGAGCTGAGTACAATCGGGTGATGCTAGTTACGTGGTGTTTCTGATTACGACAGTAGTGTTAGATCTCCTCCCTCAAGCTATAACACGAGCCACCACCAGCTCTGCCGTGGAGTCTGCCTCACTAGCCCCAGGAAAGAGGATTCTCGGGCAGCTTCAGACTGCAATCCACCGTGTTCACATGCAGACTGGCCAACAACAACACCAACAGCAATGACGACAATACCCTCCTACTGTAATAAGCTTTATACATCCCGCCAACCCCTCATTCTCCCTCGCACCCCTTACCCCACCTGAAAATGCCTCCCTATCATCATCATCACCACCAGCAGCAGCAGCATCAAAACCTTATTACCACACCCTCATCTACCCTAAATAAGCTATCCTATCTCAGCCCTTCCTAATCAGTCTTTCAACCCATCCCTCCCACCTATCCCCCTTCCGCTTCCCTTTTTCCCACCTTCCCCTTCATCCCTTTCCCCTTCCCCTTCGCTCGCTCCCCCTTCCCCCTTTCTCCTTCCCCTTCACCCTTTTCCCCCTTCCCCATCGCCTTTCCCTCATCTCTCGACGTAACAGCCCACCAGAGAGGCGACCATCCGCGTGCCTCGTTAGTGCCCTGCCAGTCGCCTCCGATAGACCCATTAAGGACAACCACCAAGCACCATCCTCTCATTCCCTCGCCACCACCAAGAGGAAGGCAAGAAGAAGGCTTAGGAGGAAGGAGGGAAAGAGGGGAGCTTAGGAGGAAGGAGGGGAAGAGGAGAGCTTAGCAGGAAGGAAGGAAGAGTATGGCTTTGGAGTAAGACCAGAATATCCTGCACTTGAGAATACAGGGGGAAAGATACTGAGAGGTCTCCCCTAAAACTTGTATGAATGAAATCGACATAGCATTGAAAGAGCTACTGGATCTTTTTTGACAGCTCTGCCCTGTAATAATTATATTTGTCCAAGCGGAGCAAAAATATAATACAAAAATCCGCGCCATTCAGGAACCTCCAGCCTCCCCTTCTCTCAGCCACGACGTTGAACAAGGAAGAGAGAACAAGGGGGAGAGGAAGAAAAAGGAATAAAGGGGGATTAGAAGAAAGAAGGCTAAGGAGGAAGACCAGAATATCGTGCACACAGAAGGATGACGTAAAGACAGAAGTATTACCCCTTCACTACGATACACCTCCAGATGAGACGAGTGCAACTGTCTTTATAACAGCAGTATAATCAAAAGACATCAAGTGGGCAGATCTAAAAAAGCCAGTGTTTACCGGATCAGTCTTTGTCCTTGTGAGAGTTTGGAGACAGTTGTGTATAGTTATTTATTTTTTTTATTTACCGAATGCTGATTTCTCTCTTCCCTACCCGTATGTCTGTGTCTTTATATATCTGTATGTATGTATATATCGCAGCTGTGAAGGGAGTGTGTGTGTGCATGCTGGTAGTACACACCCGCATGAGGCAGGAGAGCGTCATGAGGGCGAGGGCGAGGCGAGGGGAGGCAGGCACGCATGGAAATGAAACGGCAGTATAGACAGAAATTTCAATGGCGCGGAGAAATGAATGATGGTACACAGAATACGGGTAGGAAGAGTTGTAAGGCCTTTGGGGTAGTGGGAAAGAGGGTCTGGATGGTGATGATGATGATGATGATGATGATGATGAGGAGGAGGAGGAGGAGGATAATGATAGCGATGATGATGCACCCCTTTTATTGACAGGAACTCTATAATAATGATGATGATGATGATGATGGTGATCCTACATATTGCGCAGTAAAATAGCAAGAGCGTAGATTACAGTCCACTGGCGCGTAAATAAGACAAAGTAATGGCAATCGTAAATATAAACGCTGAGGATTACAGTACAGGAGTAAAATTTAGTAACAAACAGTGGTAGTGAATCGAAACTTGGTGCAGGAAATACGAAATTTGGTATTAATAAGTCGTCATCATCATCATCATCATCATCATCATCATCATCATCATCATCATCATCATCATTCCTAATTCTTACCCCACCTACATATGACGTGAGGAGTGCTTATACTAGAAATAATAATAATAATAATAATAATGCACAATATGAGAGTCCCTCGCCAGAATTAATCACAAGCAATCCATGGCAAAATGTGGAATTCATGGAGGTAAAATATTGATACGCGGGGAAATGAATGCCTAAGAGTAGATAGACAGATAGATAGAGGGAGATGAACTGATAGATTTATTGGTGGCCACATAGATAGGCTGGATGGATGGATGGTTAGATAGATAGATAGATAGATACTAAAATATGAAAGTGCAAACATCTAAGAGTAAATTGGCAGATAAATTGATAGATAGACTGAGAGATGGATGGATATATCGATAGAGAGAGTGATAGATAGATGGATAGATAGACAAATTGACGTAGATAAATAGGCTAGATAGATAAATTCAGAGGACCAAGGCAGAAATAGATAAACAAGTCAGCGTATCGAGGAACCGATGATGAAAAAAAAAAAAAAGTGTGCATATTAAACGCTTCCTCAGAGTGCCAGGGAGAGAGAGAGAGAGAGAGAGAGAGAGAAATGGATATATGAAAAGGAAGGGGTTGGAGGAAGGAAAGTGAAAGAGAGAGAGAGAGAGAGAGAGAGAGAAATACGAAGCAGAGATAGAAAAATGGATATATGAAAAGGAAGGGGTTGGAGGAAGTAAAGAGAGAGAGAGAGAGAGAGAGGAAAGTGATACAGGCAAAGCTGAAATTGGAGGAGAGGGAGGACAGACTAGGTAGGGTTGTGTTAATATTTTTTTTTAAATATTCCTTTTCCCTTCAGACGATTTTCAGATTTTTCGAGCTGGGGGGGGGGGTGATACAGTATTAAAATTACTCCATACATTAAGATGAATAAAATCGTCTGGAAATGACCAAGAATAATGTGTAAGAGTACTTAGTGTGTGTGTGTGTGTGTGTGTGTGTGAGAGAGAGAGAGAGAGAGAGAGAGAGAGAGCATTGGAAGGAGGAGCATTGAAGGCAATTGAATGAGTGAGAGACTTGAAATGGGCGAAGGAATAGCGTTCGGGGAGAGAGAGAGCGAGAGAGAGAGAGAGGACGAAGGATGACTCGGCTTTTGGACCAGAGAATGAGGACGGATTTGATCTCGCGTTCTGTCAGTCCTTAAGGGGAGAAGCTGACAGAAGATAAACCGATTGGATGTTTCACGGAGCAGGGAAAGAAACTGTTGAATATGGATGGGAGGGAAGCAGCTGCGTTAAAGGGGCGCTGCTGAGAGAGAGAGAGAGAGAGAGAGAGAGAGACAAAGAGAGAGACAAAGAGAGAGAGAGGGAGGGAGAGTTGGTGTGTGAAGTTGAGTGGCGGGGAACAAGACGGTGGTGGATGTCCTAGGAATGGCAACGAGAGAGAGAGAGAGAGAGAGAGAGAGAGAGAGGAAGGTATATGCACAGCCCCGGTCATAATTCCTCTTCATTATCCGGGGCTTTGAACTGCTGTCTGGGTCAATAATTATTCGAACGTTTTCAGTATATTGTGAAAGATAAATTTGAATCTCTAACTTTTTTTTTTGTAATTTTTTTGGATGTTATGAGATGGTCTTATTTTTTTTTATTTTTCCTATTTTCCTTTCCCTTGTTTTCGTTTTTTTTTTTCATTTATATTATTCCAATCAGTCGCCCCTTTCCAATATTCCTTCCTCTGTCTCTTGGGTTGCTGTCAGTAGTTTCTCTTAAAGTTTGAGGGGTTTCCAATGAACCCTTCAGTCTGATGATGTATGTTTTTATTTATTTTTGTCGCTTTTAGACCATTTTCTTAATCTGACAGGTGTTCCTTAGTAGTAGTAGTAGTAGGCGTTTGTTTAAGAAGAACCCTGTGGACTGCAGACTAAGTAATACAAATGTCCATCAGCTCCAACCCCATCCCTGAAAGGAGAATGGTAGAGTGGTGGGCTGCAAATAGACAGCTTCAGCCTGCAGTCCACTGGGTTCCTGTTTCATACGATCCTGGGGGTAACAACAACAATAACATCTAGCCCCTGATTTCTTTGACGGTGTACTCGTGTCAGTGTCAACAAAATAATCGCGAGGTCCGACCCACTGCTGAATATAATTGTGTGGTGGTGGCAGGAACAGCAAACACACACACACACACACACACACACACACACACACACACACACACACACACACACACACACACACACACACACACACTGATAAATACCTGTACATACTTATAAATACATACTTAGGCATATAGAGAACAAGGTAGACAGATAAAGATACGAGTATAACATTGCATCGCCGTAATGGAGGGGCAAGGCAGAGTATGTCACGTAAAACACAGAATCCCCGATCACAGTAACGATGTACTTCCGTCACAGTGTCAACAAGATAATCCAGTGAGCCTCCCCCACCTCCACCCCACCCCGCCGGATCCCAGCCCACGGCAGGCGAGGGCGTAAAAGTGGATGTAGTGATGTTTAGTGATGTTTACTGGGCCATCGTGAGCCGTAAGTGGGGGTGATGGTGTGGGGGAGGATGGCGTGTCTTGGTGGTTAGTATTTATTGTGTTATCTGAAGGAAGTATTGATGAAAATTGAGTGTGTGTGTTTGTGGGAGGGGGGTTGTTTTTGTGTGTGTAGGGGGGATGTTTGTATGTGTATATGTGTTTGTGTTATGGTGGGGCTTCTGTGTGTGTGTGTGTGTGTGTGTGTGTGTGTGTGTGTGTATTGATTTTGCTCAGCCTTCCTGACGCCTAAATGGGATTGATGCTTTTGAGAAGGCTGACAAGATTTCCTTTCTTGTGATATTTACTCCGTTCTATTGAGGTCAGAACAGAAGTGTTTTGATTACTTCTTATATTCCCTCTTGTACCCCTCTTATATTTCCTTATACTAAACCTCACACTCGTACTACCTTATACTACACCCTGAAACCCACCTTATGTTTCCTTATATTCACCCTCATACTTCCTTGTCTACACCTTCACACCTGCCTTAAACTTCTTTATTCTGCACCTTCACACCAGCCTTATACTTCCTCATACTACACCTTCACACCTGCCTTATACTTCCTTATACCACACCTCACCCTCATCGTGTACTTGCTTAAACTTTCTCAGCCGCCTCTAACTTTCTCTCACATTCCCCACAAGGCGGCATCATCAGCGACTACCACCACCACCACCACAACACCACAGCCTTCCTTTCCTCACCGCCACCACCACTACTACCACCTTCCCCACCTTCCCTTCACCATCTCCACCACTTCCACATTCCCCTGCCTTCTACATCTCCACCACCACCACCACATTCCTTCATCTTCACCACCACCAACACCACAACAACATCAACACTATCACACTCCTCTCACCACCACCACCATCACCACCACCACCACCACAACAACAACTACAACAACAGCAGCACAACACAACATATCTTTCCCCACAACAACAACAACAACAACATCCCTCCAGCACACTAACTTTTATCCTCCACCCTTCCCTTTCCCCAACGCCTTCCGTCATGTTGCAGGTACGGTTGTGGTCAGTAGTTCGTTTACACCACCTTATGGCTGTGTAGCAATAATATAAGATGGTCCGTAAAGAACGCTCCACTAGACACACGCTTTATGGTATCGTGTATGGACGGCTCGGTCTGCTGGTATGGGCGTGGGTGTGGCAGTAAGAGCAGGAAGTAAATAAATAGCCAGGAAAGTAGCACCTCTTCCAGTTCCTGCACGAGTATGCCGATTCCACACATCCGCACCTCGTCTGCATCACGGAGCAGTAATTTCCAGCAACGTAGCTCTCTCCCTGCTCCTGTATGGCGTTCCTTCACATATCCATCTCATCAGAACGGAACAGTAACTCCCAGCAACGTAGCACTTATCCCTGCTCATGTATGCTGTTCTCTCACATACCCTTTCAGCATCCACGGTTCTCCCCCTCTTCATCTTTCCCGGGCTGCTATTATTTCGTTTCTACTGCACCGATGCACTGCTACTCCCTCCTACTAACTCACCTGCTTGAATCTCTAAAGCTGAACAGTCCCCCTTAGTTATTCCTGTACACTTGTGGGGTTCACGTGATTTCTATGTTTTTCTTTGGACTCAAATGACGTTTTCCAGTGTAAAGATCACGTCATTTCGGCCTGGAAAATGGTACAATGCTAGAGCTAACCGATATTCTCAGTACTTCATGTGTCAGAAGGTCAACTCGACCTGTCTTCCCTAATCTGTATTTCCTTCTGCACTTTCCAGTCTCAAACGCAGTGTGTCCGGACATCTCGAACAGAGTGGATCTTGAATATAGCTCTCTCGTGTTTGGCTTTTCCTGGAAAGAACAACTTTGCGAGCTTTCAAGTTTTGGTTCTTTCTTCCTCGCATAATAAACTATAGTGTTGATTAGTTTGGTCAAGATCTGATTAGGTTTAGACAGTTTTGACCACGGTATGAGGCTGATTTCTTTCGCACTAAGTAATTGCGTGACCTATCCCTGAGCCCTTCCTCTCCTAGTGGGGCAAAAGCGGATTGGATGATAGATAAATAGATAGATACATGGGCGGACCTAAAACAATTACTACCCACAAACGAAAGCAAGAGAGACTAGTTTTGCCAGATATCTTTAGCTTTTGACAGGATGTGGAGACGATATAAATAAACTCTTGACCGCAGCTGTGTATGTTTCTATGCGCACTATACACGGAGCCTTGTTAGTGATGTGAGCCTCAACTACAGCAGCAGCAGCAGCAGTGTAGTGGCATCGGGTTAGCGTGGTCTGTTCCCACTATATCCACACCGTGTTTCAAATTACCCCTATTGCCTCATGTCTTGGTGTCTCTCAGTCTCTCAGTCCGTCTCTGTCTTGGGACCTGTCTATCTGTGTCTCTGTCGCGCTGTCTGTGTCTTGGCGCTTGTCTCTCTCTCTCTCTGTGTTTGTCTTGCCGTTTCCATCTCTGTCTTTCTATTTTTGCATCTGTCTGTGTCTCTCTGCCTGTCTTTGCTTTGGAGTTTGTCTGTCTGTCCCTCTCTTGGATTCTGTGTCCGCGTCTTGCCGTTTGTATCTCTGTGTCTCTGTCTTTGGCTCTACCTGTCTCTTTTGACGCATTGTTTATCCTTGCCTTTCTTTATATGGTGTTTGTATCTCTACCTTGGCCTGTCTGCCTTTCTGTCGCTGTCTTGGCATCTTGACTCTCTAATATCTGTCTTTCTTAGCATCTGTATATCCCTTTCTCACTAGCCATACTGACCCAAAAATCGAACTCTGGATCTCGCAGTTTCCAGCTTAATATGCTAACCACTGTACCCTCGGCTCCCCTTCATAAGACCATGTTAGTATTCGCCTCACTGGTCTAATACGCTGGTCTGTGTGGTCTGCGGTCTGTGTGGTCTGCGGTCTGTGTGGTCTGCCTCCGTTGCTGAATTGTGAATGCGTCTGTTTGTACGAGAAATTTAGGCAAGCAAAATATTATTCAGCCTTTTCTTGCAAGTTGTAATAATCTAAGAAGAATGGTGTGTGTGTGTGTGTGTGTGTGTGTGTGTGTGTGTGTGTGTCAACCAAAAGTGAGAGTTGAAATACCTTAAGTTATGTATGTGTATTATGTATGGAGAGAGAGAGAGAGAGAGAGAGAGAGAGAGAGAATTACAATACCCTCAGAGCGAGTGGGGAGTATGTGCAAAAATGATAAGGCTGTCTGATGCAGCTGAGGTGAACTTGGAAGAAACATTTTTATAGGCACGTGCAACTCTGAGCTTAGTAAGAGAGAGAGAGAGAGAGAGAGAGAGAGAAATAGCTTTAACACATAACTCAACATTTCCTCTTTTGGTGCGTAAATCATTTTGCTGATAGCGTGTGTGACCGTGGCTGGAAAATAAATGAATAAATGACCATGGCTTTATTTTACCTCCACCCGATTTATGGTAACTGGCTTAAGCCCTCTAAACCCATGACGTGTTTTATTCATGCAGCCTACGGACAATTTTACTCAGCTGGGGAAGGATTTTTTTTTTCAAACTGGGGAGGGGGGGGGGTTAGATGTGGCCTGTATTAATCCATTGAACGAGGGTAAAAGGGAAGAAAATATATCAGGAGGAACTGTCAGAATTCGAGCCTCGACACACTTCAGCCTTCAGTGATTCCCCTTCTCTTGCCTTTAATTTCTGCTCTTCCTCCCTCCCCCTTCTTGCTCACTCCTATCCCCCCCCCAACTTTTATAACCCTTCTCACTCTTGCAACCCTCCCTTCCCCACCTTACAACCCTTCCCTTCCCACTCTTGTAGTCTTTCCTTCCCCACTCTTACAACCCTTCCCTTCCCACTCTTGTAGTCTTTCCTTCCCCGCTCTTGCAGTCTTTCCTTCCCCACTCGTGCAACCCTTCCTTCCCCGCTCATGCAACCCTTCCTTCCCCACTCGTGCAACCCTTCCTTCCCCACTCATGCAACCCTTCCTTCCCCACTCATGCAACCCTTCCTTCCCCACTCGTGCAACCCTTCCTTCCCCACTCGTGCAACCCTTCCTTCCCCACTCATGCAACCCTTCCTTCCCCACTCTTGCAACCCTTCTTTCCCTCCTCTTGCAACCCTTCTTTCCCCACTCTTGCATCTCTTCACCGTTGATGCAACCCTTCCTTCCCCACTTTTGCAAACCTTACATGCTCTTCTTTCCCCCCCTCCCCTCACCCCCTCGTTTAATCTCCCTCCCCCTTCCCCCTTCCCTATCACCTCCCCCTCGCCGACTTAACCCGGATATCGCATTGGATGAAGAGTTAAGCTGGTTTCGCTGGTAAAGCTACTTCCAGTCATCACACCAGGGGATTTGCAACCGGCAGAGGAGGAGTGATAATGATGATCATCATCATCGTAATTTTTGTACAGTGGTGGGTCTCATTGTTATTGTTATTATTATTATTATTATTATTATTATTATTATTATTATTATTATTATCAATATTATTTATTCCTTTGCAATGTAATTTTCCGACCCTGAGAGAGCCATGTTATGTTTCCCCTCCCGTGCATGATTCTCTTTGGTTGGGAGAAAAGTGATGGAATTACACTGTGAAGGAGACGTAGTGGAATAGTGGGCCAACTTTTTTGCACTGTTAAAAATGAAACAAAATTAAATTAAAACTCTTTACCCAAGTAATCAGTGGTTTCACAAAGGGCGTTGCTGCTGTTCCCTTTTTTTCGTTGGAAAGTTATATCCGTATTTCACGTGTATAGCGCTCCATCTACGGGTTATGTTAATAGCAATTGCTGGTGTACATATACATGGAAAGTCAAGAGATTATTATCGATCACTTCGTCCACTGTTTCAAAATGTAAATAAAGATAAAAGCCTCTGGGATAGAGAGAACAAAGATAAACCAAAGAAAGTCCTCTTGCTAATAAGACCATAAAAATAACTGTCCGAACCACAAGTTTAAAAAATGATTCAATACGACCTAGTTACCTGCCTCTAGAAACCAATTTGTGAGGCTAATCGTGTGGAAAATAACAAGGAGGGTTCTAAATAATAGGTTCCTAAATTATCCACCCCGTTTGTGACATCGGGAGTAGTGTTACGTTGGTGATTAATGTTACCTCAGCATACAAGGTGGAGGGATGGCAATTTTAGGCCAAGTAAGAATAAAAAAGTATATATTAGTGTAGAAGAGAGGGAGAGAGAGAGAGACAGACAGACAGACAGACAGACAGACAGACAGACAGAGAGAGAGAGAGAGAGAGTCTAATGTGGGTAATAATCTTAGGTAAAAGTAGCCTAATTCTCGGTATAACTGTCATCATTTGCTATGAAAATAGAAAAGAAAGGCAGCACGTGGCTGGTTGTGTGTGTGTGTGTGTGTGTGTGTGTGTGTGTGTGAGAGAGAGAGAGAGAGAGAGAGATTGTTCCAGGTACAATTGTCATCAGTTTGCCAGGGGAAAAAGAGAAAGGAAATGGACTACGTGTCTGGCTGTGGGTGGGAGGGATAAAGTCAGGGAGAGAGAGAGACAGACAGACAGACAGACAGACACAAAAAGAAAGACATAAAGGGAGCCCTCCTAATCGCAGTCCCAGCCTACTTAACCAGGCGAGGGGCTCAGTCTGTGCAAGGGCTGTTAACATTTTTTCCACCGCCAAGTCCGTGCATCGCCACCGCAAAAATCGAAGCCAAAAATCTCATGGATAATCCTCTTGTGGTCTGGCTTTGTGGGCTGAGGC
>NC_137028.1:2977500-2995000 GCF_032717465.1 Coenobita brevimanus
CCTTCCTTGCTCTCCCTGCCTTCTCCCCCACCTTTCTTCCACTCCCTGCCCTCTCGTTTGCCTTCCTTGTCTACCCTGGCTATTTTTCCACAATTTTCTTTCTCATTCTTTCTTTCACCTTCCCTTCTTCCCCTCCTCTGACCTCTCTCTTCGTTTCGTTTCATTTCTGTACTTCTCCGTCTCTTCTTTCGCTTTTTCTTGTCTCCCCTCCTCCTTCCTCACCTCTCCTTCCTTCTTCCTTTTCCCTTTTCTTCCTGATTCCCTCCCCCACTTCTTCTCCTCTCCTTTTGACATCCCCTCCCGTTTCCCAGCTTTCCTCCCTCTCTTCTTTCCTCCTCTCCCCTTTCTCAGTTGTCCCCTCTCCAATTGCACTCCTTTCTTCCCGCCCTTCTGTGCCCTCCCTCGTCCCTTCCCCTTGCCTTCTCCCCGCTTCCTCCCCTTTCCTTCCTCCCTCCCTCTTACTCCACTCTCCTCCTTCGCCTCCATTTCCTCCCCTCCCCTTTTTCCCCTCCCTCTATCGCTTGTCTGGTTTACAACGATATTACTTGGTGTTACAGTAAACACACACACACACACACACACACACACACACACACACACACACACACACACACACACACACACACACTTTTTTTTTAATCGTCGGTTGGATCAGAACTACAATACTCACAGAACAGAATTAATCCGCCTGAGGAGAGACTAATCTTGGCTCAGGGCTATAAACACCTGCTTTTATTTATTTATTTATTTATTTATTTTTTTTACATTTACAAGGGTCAGGTGAGGCCTTGAGCTACACCTACGAAATCTTGGCTTTTTGCTTTGTATTTTTTGTGTTGTGGTGTCTAGTATAATTTTCATCGTCGTTTTTGTCATCGTCGTCATCGTCATGCGAAGGGATTAAAGATACTGATAATCATGATATCTCTTAGCGGGAAAAAATGGTCTCCTGTAAGCTGAGAGAGAGAGAGAGAGAGAGAGAGAGAGAGAGAGAGAGTCCTGTCACAACATTTCCAAAGCACAGCACATTCCGTTTTGCACTGTCCAATGTACTCTAATATATTGCAAGCCACTGACGACGTAAATAAGATACCAGTCATACCTGTGCTTCCTGTTTCACTTGCTTCATATTTTGTTTCATCTGTTTCATCATACATACTTCCTGTTTCATGTGTTTCCATCATACTTATTCCGTTTCTTCTGTCTTCATCATTCACATTCCCTGTTTCATCTGTTTCCATCATGCTTATTCCGGTTTTTTTTCTGTTTTCATCATACATATTCCCTGTTTCACATGTTTCCGTCATACATATTCCCTGTTTCATCTCTTTCTAGTGCTTGAGTAGGAAAAAAAAAAACATTGGATTCGAATAAATGCGCCAGGATATTGACAGAAGTTGGTCGTTTGCCTTGAATGTGTAATTACAATTGTTCATTATTGCTGGATTGGGGAAGAGTGAGGCATAATTATTTTCAGATTGTCTAAACACTCTTAATTTATCTCCAAAGCGATTCCCTGTAATTTGTGTTCATTATAATGCTGGAGTCATGTGTGTTTTGGAACCAGGGAGAGATATGTGTATTGTAGGTTTCTCTCTCTCTCTCTCTCTCTCTCTCTCTCTCTCTCTCTCTCTCTCTCTCTCTCTCTCTCTCTCTCTCTCAGGAACCGGTATGTATATAATTATGTATGGCGTTTTTTCTCATCTGTAGAAGGCGCTTGAGAGATGGAGAGGGAACTGAGGGACAATTGTATAGCCTGGTAGTGTGAAACCATCCAGTTATATCAATGCCACCACGTGAAGGCGTCCCTCTCCACCACCCACGAGTATGTAATGACGCTGTGAGGTGATGATGGAGGAAGTTATAAGTAGAGTCATCAGTGTAATTGAGAGAGGATGGCAGTTGGCGTGGCACTTTTTAACTCGCTTTGTTATTCATGGGAGCTGCTCAGTGAAGATGTGCTTGTGTAATGTGCCTTTCCCTCGGTGTGGTTTTAGCCCTGAAGTATGTGTATTTGGGTGGTACAGATGTCTGCGTAGCATCTTCTTCTAAACGATTTATTTTACTTCATCATCATCATCATCATCCAGACCACCTTTCCCTGCTTTGCGTAACATACAATTATCTTTCTTATTAAATGAAATATTTCTAGTGTCGAGATAGTTTGCTTCAAAATGTACGGTGGTGTAAAAAGGTGTAGTATCCAAAGTAAATTGCCAAGGAACAGGTGTTGAGAAACCTCTGAAACAACTCAAAATTCGACCGATTGTTATAGATGAAATTTGTTATTGGGTGCGTGGTTTGGACTTCGGTAGCGTAGCTTCTGGGCCTTGTAGTGTACGTGCCTGGCCGTGTTTTGTCATATACAGATTACGTCCTTTGTGGTGTAGGGGCCCGAGGCTAGGCTGCTGTCGTCCAGTACATTGAAGAGAAGATGACCAGCTTACTTCCTTTGTTGACATTACATGGTCAGAAAAAGAAAAAAATATTGGAAAATGAACACGTGGAAAGTCGTTACTCCGATTTTTTTTTTTTCACGCGTCCAAATGTGGACATTGGTTTAGCAGCCTGTTTCCTAAGGCCCAACAGCCATCCTGCATACCACACATCTACACATGTCACCACTTTTGTACTGATACCGTCCATATTGAATACATGCTAGGGCTGTCTGAAAAAGGACTGGTGTGGTGGTAATTGCGGAGGTGCTCATACATGTCGGTGGGTCATACGGTAGATCAGTCAAGTCTGCTTAAAGGAAATTCAATTCCGTAAACTTCCCTGCCTCAGCCGGAATTCGAACCCGCGACCATTGGGACAGTATACCCCCTTTCAACCGACTCAGCCACCACTAGACGACCAAGAGAGTGTTTTGGTAAATAAGAACATAAATAATTCTTAACACAGCTACGAGAGAAACAATGTTATTCTGTGTACGGAATAAATGCAACCCAAGGAGTTTGAATGAATGGGAATTGTACACGAAAAAAATATGGAAGGATGATTTAGAAGCTGACTGGCTCGGCACATGAAAGGCTGAAAGTAATTAGAGAGCTGGAGAGAAAAGGAATGGGGGTGTGTGTAGACAGACGGGTGCTGCGTGCAAGACGTGAGAGATGCGAGTTACGAGGAGCAGTGTCTAATGTAACAGGATCTCTCTCTCTCTCTCTCTCTCTCTCTCTCTCTCTCTCTAAATATAGGACTCAATTGGTGGAGGATTAGTGCCCCTCCCTGTAAAACAATTAACTCTAAGCCCTTGGCCACCCCGTTTGGGATACATGGCGTCTGGCAATGAATGAATGAATGAAATGAATTCCAACTAACTCCAGACGATTATATTGATCTCAGAGCGAGTCGTAGGGGCCTGAGTTGACTAAATCGATGAAGAGAAGGTGTCAGGGAAGCTCCTAAGCCCACGAGAAGACGGAGTAGATGTAAGGATGCAATAGATTAAAAATAGATAATATATTTTTGTCTTTTCTGAGTCACCCACAGACAGAAAGGTCAAGGGTGATTAGCATATTAAAAATCTCAAGAGAATTTGGGCAATTAAAGAGAGAGAGAGAGAGCGAGAGAGAGAAATTAATTTAATCGAATAGTAAAATAATAAGAAAGAGCGAAGAATGGTATAAATAATGACACAAGGCAAAAATAATGAACAATGTGTGTGTGTGTGTGTGTGTGTGTGTGTGTGTGTGTGTGTGTGTGTGTGTGTGAGAGAGAGAGAGAGAGAGAGAGAGAGAGAGAGAGAGAGGAGTAACCCAAGCTTAACCCTTCAGCCGGACCCTTTGAAACATGAGAAGGCAGTGGATGCGAGAGTCGGCAAGCACAAGTTATGCTCGCGAAACTCATGGCGTGGAGTGATCTCTCTCTCTCTCTCTCTCTCTCTCTCTCTCTCTCTCTCTCTCTAAGAAATGCCATTAGTGAGCACTCCTTCCATACCACCTACCTTTACGACCCTTTATGAGATTCTCCCAACATATTCCCACAAAATAAAAATCCACGCTGTCTTTGTCTTGCTTTTCTTTTATTTTCGTGATTTTGTGTGTGTGTGTGTGTGTGTGTGTGTGTGTGTGTGTGTGTGTGTGTGTGTGTGTGTGTGTTTTGGTTTCATATTTTTGTTCATATTTTATTCTTAGTATATTTATGTCGTGTGCGTTAATGTTAAATTCTTATGTTTTATCATGACTTTGCCTCATGTATTTATTGTTTTTTTTTTATTAGTTTTGTATTGTCATGCCTTTTTTTCTGTATATTGCATTCGTGTTTTTTTCGTGTTTGTATTTTCTGCCAATGGGTGTTTATTATCTGTTTTCTGTTTTATTTAGTTTTATGCTCTGTTTAATGCCTTCTTTTTCTACTATTTTGAATTAGTGTTTTTCCTGTCTTCTAGTTCGTTTCCCTTTTCTTTTTTTACAGTCGTGTCTGCGTGTCTGTTTTACCTTTCCATTTGTATTTCGTTTCCTTTTTTTTAACATTTTTTTACATACGTGTTTTTTTGCATATATTTCCTGTTCCTTTTTCCATTATTTCCATGCGTGTTTTTATATATATATTTTCCCGATTTTTTTTTCTTGCATTCCGTGTTCTTTTTTTCAGGTATTTTCCTTCCCTTATTTTTTCTTTTTATTGCGTGTTTTTTTGCATATATTTTCCTTTTATTTTTTCCGTGCATTCCGTGTTTTTTTGCATATATTTTCCTTTTATTTTTTTCCGTGCATTCCGTGTTTTTTTGCATAAATATTTTCCTTCCCTTTTTTCCTTGCATTCCGTGTTCCTTTTTGCATGTTTTTTCCCTCCCTTTTTTCCTTCCATTGCGTGTTTTTTTTTTGTGTTTTTTTTTTTACTTTTCGGTGTTTTTTTTGTGTGTTTTTTTGTGTTTTTGGCTCTTTGTCCCCGCCACAAGCCTTTTAACTCCTCGCCATTCCCGCAAATAACTTTCAACTCCATCTTCTTTATACGCTCAACTTATCTTCACTCTCTCTCTCTCTCTCTCTCTCTCTCTCTCTCTCTCTCTCTCATTTCTCACCCTCATCCCTCTCTCAGTCACACACCGTCAATTCTTTCACTTTTACTGTCGCTTTTATTTTTTACGATTTTCTTTCACTTTGCCTCTCTCTCTCTCTCTCTCTCTCTCTCTCTCTCTCTCTCTCTCTCTCTCTCTCTCTCACACACACACACACACACACACACACACACACACACACACACACACACACACACACACACACACACACACACACACACACACCATTCTCTCACTTTTACTTTCATCCGCTTCTCACCTCATTCTCTCTCTTCACTCTCATTTTTCTCTCTCTCCATCTCACTCTGTTTTCTCTCACTCATTTCTCTCTCACACACTGCCTCATTTTCTTTCTCCGTCTCTCCGGGGCCGAGCCGAAAAAGGTGAGGGCCTATTTGGCGAGATGGACGTAACTTGGGAGAAGTGGCCGGGACCCTGTTTAGTGGGGGGGGCTGTGAAGGGGTAGGAAGGGGGATGGAGGTGGAAGGGAAGAAGAGGAGCCGGCATGGGAGGGGAGGAATGAGGAGCTGAAGCAGGGAGGAAGAGGAGGAGAACTGGGTGAGTATGGGAATTGAGGAGGGTAAGGAGTGGGTGGGGAGAGGGGTTGGTAGTGAAAGAAAAGAAGTGGGTAGATAAGTGCAAAGGGATGGAGGCCTTGGAGGGGAAAAAGGGGTGATAAAAGGAGAGAAGGGGAGGGATACGGGGAAGGGGAATTCGGTAGGAGGATTCTTGGAGGGAGGAAGGGAGTTGGGGGGAAGAGTAAAGGGAGGTAAGAACAAAGAAGGGAAGGAGGAGGAGAGGAGAAGAAGGAAAAGGTAGGTGGTTAGGGAAAGGGGTTATATGAGGGAGGAAAATAGAGGGGGGGAATAGGGGGCAGGGAATGGGTAAGGGGGGAACGTAGGGGTGGGGAAGGAATGTAGGGAAGGGGGGCTGTGGAGGGGTGGAAGGAGAGGTGGTAAGAAAAGGGGGAAAAATAAGGAAGCAGGTTGGGACAAATTTTGGGGCGGGGTTGTGAGGCGAGTACTGGAGGGAGAGAAGGAGGAGAGGGGAGGGAGGAAGGCATTGAGGAAGATTGGAGAGTAGAGGAGGGGTGGGAAGGAGGGTAGTGGAGGAAAGCAGAGGAAAAATTAGAGTAAGGAAGAAAATTTGAAAAAAGGGTTTGGGTGGAGGAAAGTGGGGTTGGGGATAGGGAGTAAAGAACTGGGGGAGAGGTGTGGGGGGGTGGAGGATGGAGAAGTTGGAGAAGGAGTATGTGGGAGAATAGTGGAGGGAGGGGGGTGAAGGAAATCTGTGGGAGGGTGGGGGACATGGGAGAGAGAGACAGGTGGAGAAGGAAGATGTGGAGGGACGAGGGGAAAAATGTCTAGGTGAGGATAGGGAATTAAATTTGAGGGGGGAGGAGAAGGGGGAGGGAAAGGAAGGGAGGGAAGGAGAATACTGGATGAAGGAAGAGGGGAGAAGCAATGTAGGGTCGATAATTGAGTAATAGAAGGGAGGGAGGGTGATGGAGGGTGTGGGAGAATGGTAGGGAAGTACGTGTAAGGGAAAGGGAGGCAGTAGGTAAGGAAGAGAGAAATAGGTAACCCTGGGGCGGAGTAATAGTAGGGAAAAAGAAAGGAGGGTAAGGACGCAAAGCAGAGAAAGGATTAGGGTGGAGTTTGAAGGGAGCGAAGAGAAGGGAGAGGTAGGAGGGACAGGGAGGATCAGGTTAGGGAGATGGGAGAAGGAATATAGATAGGTGAAGGAAGAAATGTAGGTAATTGGGGCTAGAGGGGAGGGAGGATTGGGTGAAGAAAGTGTGGGGTGGGAGGAGGTATATTGATAGGTAAGGTAAGAATAAAATGGGTAATGGGAGTAGGAAGGTCAGTAGGCAGGTGAAGGAAGAAATTTAGGGAGCTGGGGGAAGGAATATAGGTAAGTGGGGCTCGTGAGGGGAGGGGAAGTGGACGGGGGAGGAATCTAGAGTAGAGGAGGAAAGTAAATGGTGGGGTGGGGAAGCAGGGGACTGGGTTGAGGGGAGGATAGATTGAAGAAGAAGGTGGGGAAGGAGAGGGGGAAATAACTGCTGGAGTGGAGGGAGAAAGAAAGTGGAATAGGATCGACTGGGAAAGGAGGAAGTATTAGAGGAAGAAAGGAGGGAAGAGGAGGGGGAAGGGGCGTCTCTCTTTTCGCTTTAACATGAACAAAAATTGCTACATCTTTAACTGAAATGCCGAGTTTTAACAAGAGATTAGAATACGATGCTAGTCACGAAGAAGTCCTATGGTATGGATGCCGAGCCGAGAAATAAACTGCAAAAGGACGAACATTTAGGCCAAGTTTAGATGAAAGAACTATAATGGAAGGGATGTGGTTAAAGAGAAGTGAGGTTGGAGTAAGGAGATCTTGTGAGAGGAGGAGGGAAGGGTGTGGGGAGTTGGGGAGAAAGGAAGGGTCTGGGGAGAAGGAAGGATTGAGGAAGAAAGGAGCAGTAGGGGGAGGAGGGAGTTAGAAAGGAAGGGAAAAGTTGGAGGACGACTGAGGGAGAGAAGAGGAAAAATTGGAGGTAAAGAGAGAAGGGGGAGGGAAATATACATGACTGAAAATCGAAATAATAAATAATGTGAAGGAAAAGTGAGCGCAAGTCAGAGAGAGAGAGAGAGAGAGAGGGAGTGTGTGTGTGTGTGTGTATGTGTGTGTGTGTGTACCTGAGTGGAAAGGCAAAGGAAAGGTGTGTGCACGTGAGAGACAGACAGACGTACAGGCAGACAGGCAGGCTATACAGAGAAGCAGACAAACAAACAGACAAAAATAGAGGAACGAACAGAACAGAATTAAAAGATTAAGTGATGCAGGAAAACGTTCTGTAATCCAGGAGGCAGAAAAATGTAGGGAAATGAAAAAGAGGAAATTGAGAGAGAGTGAGAAATTGAGGAAGAGTCGGGGATTAACTGGGAGGTGGAGCGAGAGGTAGGAGTGAGCTGGAAAAAAAGAAAGAAAATGCTGAAGGAAAAACTAGGGATAATGGGTATATGTATGTAGGTGAGAGAGAGAGAGAGAGGGAGAGAGAGAGAGAGGGAGAGAGAGAGAGAGAGAGAGAGAGAGAGAGAGTCAATCAGTCATTCAGTCCAGAAGAAAAAAACAAAAGCCCAGAGAAAAACCGCCGCTAAAAAATAACTGGAGAGAGAGAGAGAGAGGGAGAGAGAGAGAGAGAGAGAGAGAGAGAGAGAGAGAGAGAGAGTCAGTCTAGAAAACACACAAAAATCCAAGAAAAACAACCGGTAAAAATATCTGTAAATAAAAACGCGTGAGTGTATCGGGGTGTAGGCAGGTCAACAAGGTATTTTTCACCAGGTACCTGCCCAGTGTTTGCATTCCACCGCTGCCTGGTAACTTTTCACCCCCTGGTACTCTTCTGGGTAATTTTTCGCCTCCTGTTACTTTTTTTTTTTTTTTTTACAGAGGTCGTTGTCAGAGGGATAAGTGTTATTAGAGAAGAGGGTGTTGTGTTTGTTATGGTCTTGTTTCTTGGTTTTATTTTGGGTTTATTTAGTTTTTCTGTTAGTGGGACATGGGTGTAGGATGATGATGATGATGATGATGATGATGATAAGGAGGAGGAGGATAAGGCCGAGGATGATGGTAATGATAATAAATACGAGAACGATGATGATGATGATGATGATAACGGAGATGATGATGATGATGATAGGGACAGAGGTGATAGTGATGATGATGATCTTGATAAGGACGGTGATGATAATGGTGGTGGTGATGATGATGAAATTGGGGTTGATGTTAATATTGATGATTAGGGTGGGAATGATGTTGATGATGATGATGATTATGGTGATAGGTGTGGCATTTATAGTGTTAATATATATATCCTGACGCCGGCATTTTCGTCGGTTAAGGAAGCTCCCTAACACTTTTTCCCAAGTGGTTTATTTTGCTTATTACACCTTAGTCTCCTTATTGCATAAATCCTTTTGGTATTACCAGTGTGCATAAACAACTTAAAAAAGGAAATTAACCACCCATATCCAAAAGTAAATCGCTAAGGAAGAGGTGTTAGGGAGTTTCCTTAACCGACCAGAGGACGAGCCTTAGTTTGCATTATTAACAAACTAAAGGATACTGAGGTGTAATGTACAGAATAAATCGCTAAAGAAGAAGTGTTACGAAATTTCCAAAGCCACTTAAAATACGAACCTAAGTCTCAGGAGAATAAGACCGTACTGGATATACCTTGAAGAAGTCGGCTGAGATGAAGGTGATGCGGTGGTTTATGATAAGTTGAAGGTATAATTAATGAGAAGAAGGTGTGGAAAGGTGTGGTGAGTGTTGATTGCATGGTGGTGTAATGTGGTAGCTGTGGTGGTGGGTTGTGGTGGTTGTGGTGGGTGAGGATTGATGCAGTGTGATGGTTGTGGGGGTGAGGTGATGCTGTGAGGTGGTGGGTGTGGTGATGGTGGTGGTCGTGGTTATTGTTGTTGTTGTGGTGGTGGTGGTGGAGCAGTATGGTGGAGATTTGGTGAGGTGACGGTATGTATTGGTGGTGATAATGCTGTGAGATGGTGATAGTGTGGTGGTGGTGGTGGTGGTGGTGGTAATGGTGGTGGTTGGGGTGGATGAGAATTGAAGCAGTGTGGTGATTGTGGGGGTTAGGAGATGCTGTGTAGAGGTGTTGGTGATGCTGTGGTGATGATAGTAGTAATTGTTGTGCTAATGGTGAAGGTAATAGTGGTAGTAATGGCAGTAATATGGTAGTAATGGTGATGGAAGTGCTGCCTGTGTGCTCATTATGGTAGTCTGCCATGTTATCATCCCCACCCCTGACTGACGCAATGAGCAGCCAAGAGTAATGATTCTCTCTCTCTCTCTCTCTCTCTCTCTCTCTCTCTCTCTCTCTCTCTCTCTCTCTCTCTCTCTCTCTCTCTCTCTCTCTCTCTCTCTCTCTCTCTCTCTCTCATATGCTCTTTATTTATTCAGGCATTCAGTTATTTATTTATTCATTTATTTATTTATATAATTGTTTGTTTGTGTATCTGTCTGTTCGTGTTTGTTTTCCTTCATTTCACTGGGGTATGCGGCCGGAACATGCATTCGGCTCAGGGAAGATGGACGCCCCTGCCCTGCATAGTCCCGGGTCACCCTTGGGTAAGGTGCAGCACCCGTTAGCCCGCCAAAAAGGTGGTATGTATATGGTTACCATCGTCCCGGGAGGTACTACCATGGGAGTGACGGGGACAAGGCTTGGTAGCTGGCCTTGCACGACACTCCCAGGCGGGGAACTCAGCCACATATACCGAGTAGTCAAAGTCCACGCTGAGACTACTACGCATACATATTTTACAAGTGGAAGGGTTCAGATATAGCCTACGACCCCTTAAGCATGACAGATCTTTCCTACTCTGAATAAAATCGTCTGTCAGCGACATGAATGTACTTTGATGAGAGAGAGAGAGAGAGAAAGAGAGAGAGAGAGATGACCTCGTACTGAAGGGGTTTACTCATAATGAACCGCACTTCAAACTGAGACCATTTGTGGCTTGATCCTCAGAATTAATTAATTTTAGACTCAGGCTGCTGGATCAGTGGTGGTATTATGTTGTAGGATGCTCTCTCTCTCTCTCTCTCTCTCTCTCTCACATCATCATCATCAACATCGTCATCATTATTATCATCATCATCATCATCATCATCATCATCACCATCTTAACATAAGATCCCTTTTGGAAGTCATTATCAGGTGCATATGATCAAAGCAATTATTCACTCTCTGTAAAATAATCCACACGAAGGTCAGTACCAAGAGGCGAGCTAACGTCAAGTGCTATTAATGGCACTTGTAGAACGGGCAGCATTATTACTTTTGACGGCTTTTGTGCTGCTAAGATTACTACACCGAAAGACATTTGAGACTGGAGCTGTAACATTGATCCTTGGAAAGTACATCACTGACATCCTTCAAATTAGACTTCATAAGCCCATCTTTTCGTACTCTTGTCTAACTTCCTCTTTTATCCTTTTCACCCCTGGAATGTCCTTTATTATTTGTTCTTTCACCTAACTTAAGCTCACGAGAATACATCCTAATCTAACCCAACTAACCTAACGTAGGCTAACCTGACCTAACCTAACTTAGCCTAACGAAACCTATCCCAGCCTAGTCAAACGTAACCGAACCTAACGTATCCTAACATAACAACTTTTAAAATGTTTCCTTCCATCTTTGTCTTCAGTTCCTCCACATTCTTTATCCAGTCAAACCTATCTTAATCCAACCTAACCTAATCCACCCTAACCCAAACCAACCCAACCCAGCCCAACTTTAACCTAACCCAACTTTCAAAATGTCTCCTTCCATCTTCATCTCCAATGCCTGCCCATTCGTCATCCTTCCGTGTTTTCCCTTTTCGCCATCCTCTCTTTGTTTGACCCTTCCTTTTTCACTGGCTTCGTTTTTCATGCGTTTCTTTATTGCCTCGTTCCTTTCTGCCCCTCGTCCACCACATCTACTTTTATTTCACTTTTCTCGATGCCACAGGTTCCGAAACAGAGACAAAGGTGTGTGGAAAAATTATGGATGGATTGAAATATGAGGGGAGTGAATGGGTGAGAGGTGGGGAGGAGAGGGGAGATATGAGGGTGGTGATGGAGAGAGGGGAAAGGAAGAGAGGGAGAGGGTTGGAGAAAGGGGGAAAGAGGGAGAGATGGTAAAGAGAGGGAGGGAGACTAAGAGGAGGAAATTAAATATACGAGCGGAAAGGAAAGAGATGTGAGCGTGAGGTGAATAAGTGAGAAAGGAAAGAGAGTAGGAAGGGAGGGGAAGAATTATAGGGGTGGAGGGGAGAGTGGAAATGTGAGGGTGAGGAGAATATATAGAGAGAGGGGAAAGAGGAGAGAGGGAGAGGAAGAGGGAGAGTGTAGAGGAAAGATATATGGGCGAAGGGAAATGTGAGAGTAGGATGGATGCGTGAGGAGAGAGAGAGAGGGGGGGCGGGGGAGCGAGATGGAAGGTAACTGGGAAGGTTGGGTGACAGGTGTAGAGAAGAAGGAATGTCGAGAGAATATACGAGAATGTGATATAAAAGAGAGGAGAGGGAGAGACTAGAGAGAGGAGGGGAGAGAGGTAGAGGGGGAAAGGGAGGGATGGAAGGAAGGTGAGAGACAGAAGGAATGGGGCGGAAGCGATGAGGGAGAAGGAAAAAGAGAGACAGACAGTCAGACAGACAGAGGGAAGGAAGAGGAAAGGGAAGAGAAACGGAGGGGGAGAGAGAGGAAGATTTATAGACGATTAGAGAGGTGTGGAGGGGAAAAAGCGTCGGAGAGAGAGAGAGAGAGAGAGAGAGAGAGAGAGAGAGAGAGGGGAGTGGGGGGAGGAGGGAGGAAGGGAGGGGGGAGCAATATGAACGGAAGAGAAAAATTTGGGTGGAAGTGCGAGAGATGGATTGATGGTAGGGGAGCTGACCAGTGGTGCTGAGTGCTGGTGTCGGGGAGTGTGGTGTCAGGGAGTGTGGTGGTGTCAGGGAGAGTGATGGTGTCACGGGTGTGGTGGTATCATGGAGTGTGGTCACCAGTGTCAACGGGAGTGATGGTGTCTAGGGGAGTGGTGGTGTCAGGGAGGGTGATGGTGTCAGGAAGTGATGGTGTCAAGGAGAGAGTGGCTAGTAGCAGTGTCAAAGGTCAGTAAATAGAATAGTCTGCATTTGCTGGTGGTGAAATGTCATTATAGTTGTTATAATTGCTTGCTGGGATGACACTAATTTCAGTGCGTGTATCGGTACTGGTGTGCATTTTATTACTTCAGCAATAAAATTCTCCCCCATTCATGGTACAGCCAGCCTATTTAATTCAGCCTGAAGAGATCTCTAATAGTGCAGGAGTTTAGGTGATCTCAAGAAGTGAAGGAAGGAAGTGTAATGAAGGAGTTTAAGTGATGTAGTAAAGGAAATTAGCTTTGGTCGTTGTGAAGGAGCTGAGATGGTGAGAGGTTTCAGTAGTGGTGAAAGAGTAGTGGTGAGAGGAAGGTTTCCGGAGGGTGATGATGATAAGTGAAGACTTCTTTGACGTGAGTGATGGAGTCCGGGACGTGAGGGAGAGTGGTGGTGCTTGTGTGTGTGTGTGTGTGTGTGTGTGTGTGTGTGTGTGTGTGTGTGTGTGTGTGTGTGTGTCCTAACAGTTTAAGTTTCGACTCGATTTCAAGACAGTGCAAAGAAATTATTGACCACACAATTTTTCTCTCTGACACAAAAATTGATCAAGTATTTACCACTTCTCTCTTCATATCCTCAGCTGCCTGGTAGTCCTAAGCTGTGAGAGGCTTGGGATGGTTCTCTGTCCTTAGATATACCTTTCACTTTTCCTCTGGTGGCCAATGCGAATATTCGTAACGTTAGGGAGGCTTGGTATGTTTCACTGCGTATAGATGTATTTTTTACTTCGCTGGCTAATATTCATAAGGTGAGGGAGGCTTCATACGGTTCTCTGCCCATAGATTTACTTCTCACTTTCCTCTGCTGGATAATATTCGTAAACTGAGAGGTTTGGTACGTTTCTCTGACCATAGATGCACGTCGCACATTCCTCTCCTGGTAACATTCCCAAGCTTATGGAGGCCTGGTATGATCCTCCACCCAGAGATGATGCTCCTTGATTTGATGTGTCAGGGAGGAACGTGACGGAAGTAGACGCTGTGGAATAGCACAAATAATGGTGCAAAAGTAAACCCTCGCTTGCCCCTCATCCCACAAGCTTTCCCACCAAAACATATTCATCCTGTCATTAATTACAGGTGATCCATCGTGACAAGCGGAAATATTGTCCGGGAGAGGGACACAGGTTAGAGACTGATTTCTTTATTTTTCTAACCTTTTGGGCCACACAGAACAAAATTATCTGAAAATGTGTTCTGTGTAGTCAGAGAAAATAAAGAGTCCAAGCTCTAACCTGTGTCTCTTGAAGCTCTAACCTGTGTTATGTGGAGAGGATGGAGAGTGAGAGACTGACGAGGAGAGTGTATGTGAGTGAGGTGGGAGGGGGAGAGGGAGGGGGAGGCCAGGGATGAGATGGAGGGATGGAGTGGAGAGGTATATGAGATAGGGGTGTGTGATCTGGGAGCAGGACAGCGAAATGGTGGGGGACAGCGACATGGAGGCGCTTTGTTTGTGGACACCCCTTACGGGATTAAGGCGTCCGGCAGTAGATAGATAGATAGACCAACCTGTTTCTCTTCAAGCCTTAACGTGTGTCTGTCTCTCTCCCACCCAACATTTCCGTATCATTCATTCTGGCGCCGTCATATCGATGCCACCTGAAGCGTGCATCACATCTCATGCGGCCTCCAGTACGCGGTTATTATTTCAGAGGTATTGCCGGGCCGGGAAACATTTAGAAATTGTATTCCAAATGTTCGGGTCCCCTCGGCTTGTCGCAATGCAGGATGTGTGTGTGAGAGAGAGAGAGAGAGGGGAGGGGGGGATTATTCAGGGAGCAGTCTTTGTTGGCAAGGATATGTAACAGCTGTGGTAGATCTGTGGAAATGTGACATCAATGGTAGTTTCGGTAGAAATGTGACAGCAAGGGTGGATGTGATGAAAATGTGCTTGAAATAACAGGAATAGTTCAAGCACATTCATTATTGGCAACAAATGTGACAGTAATGAAATTATGACTGAAATACAACAGAACACCTCACTCCAACAACAGGACCTCTCACGCAAACAACAACAGGACTTCTCACGTAAACAACAACAGGACTCCTCACGCAAACAACAACAGGACTCCTCACGCAAACAACAACAAGACTCCTCACGTAAACAACAACAGGACCCCTCACGCAAACAACAGCAGGACTGTTCACGTCAACAACAACAGGACTTCTCACGTAAACAACAACAGGACCCCTCACGTAAACAACAACAGGACCCCTCACGTAAACAACAACAGGACCCCTCACGCAAACAACAACAGGACTTCTCACGTAAACAACAACAGGACCCCTCACGTAAACAACAACAGGACCCCTCACGCAAACAACAACAGGACCCCTCACGCAAACAACAACAGGACCCCTCACGCAAACACCAACAGGACCCCTCACGTAAACAACAACATGACCCATCACGCAAAAAACAACAGGACCCCTTACGCAAACAACAACAAGGCCCCTCACGCAAAAACACAAGTCGCTCACGCAAAAACACAAGCCTCTCACGCAAAAACACAACCTCTCGCGCAAACAAGACCCCGTCCTCGCCCCCACAATCCATCTGAGAACAATAGCAACTCCAGGGAAGGCTCGGGTAATGCAATGGAAGGCGAATTTTGCTAGTAAAAATTCCGCGCCGAAGAAACTCGCCAGAATGCTAAATTGTGAGGTCAGGGAGGGGCTGTGGGCGGGAGGGAAGAGGGAGGGGGCGATGGGTGGGAGAGAGGGAGGGACAATGGGCGGCAGAGGAAGGGGGAATATTTCTGTGCAAAAAAAGAAAAAAAAAAATCTGCTCTTGTGTTGACGAAGTGGAGCCGCGGTAAGCGTGTTAGGGGCCCGAACGACTGGCAATACGAAAAATGAGAGCGGAGGAAAATGCTAATATCTGGTAAAAGGAAAATATTGTAAAAAGAAAAGAAGGTGAAGAAGAAGAAGAGAATGAAGAAGAAGAAGAATAGATGATGAAGAAAAGAAAGCAGAAAGTTCACTTTAATAACGTAACTGAATCGGATGTAAATGAGGGTGGGGAAAAATGCTCATATTTTTAAAACTATTTTTAAATATGCAACAGATCCACATGTAAATGAGTTCGGAGAAAACGTGATTTTTTTAGGTAAACCTGTTTTAAGAATAAGACTACCATATGAAGAACAGAGCGAAGGAAATGTAAATGTTTGTGTGTTAAAAGAAGAGCCATATATAAACAAAGATATATACTGATATTTGTCCTGAGGGTTTTTACTGAGAATCCCAGGTGCAGAAAAGATGATAGTCTGATCTGAACGCTACATCCATTACTGAGACTGTGGTGCGGGAGGGGGACGCCATCACTTGTGGCATCGGTATGGCCAGGTAATGGAATTTCGTGACAGTACAAATTTGCCTCAGTTCTATCCCACCTCAAAGGTGAAGGGTGGACTGCTTAAAAAAGGCAGCTTCGGCCTGCAGTCTACCCGGTGCACGTTCATTTGAGTCTGGGATTGCACTTACTACTACTGTTGAGAATATAATAAGAGATCAAAACGACCACGTAAAAGTTAACCCTCTCTGCGTCGTTTTTTTTCTGTTAATTTGTGCCGGATAACACCAAACGACTGAACTTGGCTGAGAGTGAGGTTTCGAGCTTGAGTGTGATAATACTGTCAGCATTATCCCTCTCACGGTTGGCAGTATGCATAATCATTAAAACGGGAAGAAGATCGAAAATGACAGCGGTAGGATGGGGTACATTAAATTTGGTTACATTAGATTATTGTAGATCCGGTTTGTTTTAGTTAGGCCTATTTAAGTTTACTTCTTGACTAAGATTTTTTTTTTTCCCTAAATAGATTAAATTCGTCTGAAAGTAGAAACAGTAAATTGAAAACCATGTATTCAGGGAGTTAAAACCGTCAAGTGAGTGTGAATGAAACCTAACACAGGAACTATTTCTGACACATCTGCCCCACTTTCTTACTAACACCAGACGATTTTACACAGCTGAAAGCGAGTCATAGGAGTTACAAAGTGTTAGCTGGTGTTAAATTCATCAGACCAGTGTGACTGATGGGTGACACAGGTGCTGTTAACAACACATACCTTCTTCCTCTGATAATCCTTATGCGTTTTCTTTTCTTTTCTTTTATTTATTCTGTCTTGGCAATTCTATTCAGCAGAGAGCGAGTCACGAGAGTCTGAGAGAGCTACAGTTGTGCAAGCCTTGAAAGCTAACACTCTAGCTTTTAATAACACTCATGCCTGCCGGATTGACTTCAGCTGTCATAGCTTTTTACACGTATTTCTGTTTCCATTGTTTTTCGGCTTTGAAAGCAGAATTACACACACACACACACACACACACACACACACACACACACACACATATATATATATATATATATATATATATATATATATATATATATATGAGGCCAAAAGACTTGATACCGTCAGATTTGTGTGACTGAAAGCCAGCACTCTATCTATAAACAACACTCATTATCCCTCTGGCGTCATACATTTTCCCACATTTCTGAACCCGGATCTGGGAACAATATATTTTTTTCTCACTCTTTGTTGTTTTAATTTTGTGTGGTTTTGCTGAATCGTTCGCAGTTTAGTTTACATGCGATATTTGTGCAATATTTAGACGGCTGCTGATCTTTTGAAATTGTCTATTGCAACCCGCAGATTATTTTCTGCACCTTATGAGAGAACTATTTTACTTGAGTTTTTTTAAGTGTTCAGTCAGTGGAGAAACTTTTCATAAAATCGTCCTGAGATAGGCAGAATATTAAACTAGATTA
>NC_137028.1:3000000-3002500 GCF_032717465.1 Coenobita brevimanus
TCCACTGGAAAAGTAGTAAGTGGATAATTACCATCGTCCCGGAAGGTACTGCCATGGGAGTGATATGGGGATAAGGCCCAATAGTATGCACTGGACAACACTTACTGGTACATAACTCCTATATTCAGCTTATCCTTTTGGAAGCTTAGTCACCATTTTTCCTGAACCTCGCCATGTGGAAGGACCCTGTTCCGACCCTGACTGGGCGGTGTCTGCCACAGGAAGGGGCCACCTTGCTTGTGGTTAGTGGGTCTGCTCGACCAGACAGACCGGGGAAGAGCAGCAACGTCAACAACTGTTATTTAAGCTGAGGCGATTCTGCTGTTATCGAGGCCAGGGTGATCTTGTCGTGGTGATTCTGCTTGATGATTCTACTGGTACTGAGGCCACGGTGATTCTACTGTGAGCGCGCTTTCAGTACTGTCAATTATTTTTGCCTGGTTCCTTTGCTGTGATTGTCTTGTCACTACAGATGTGTGTGTGTGTGTGTGTGTGTGTGTGTGTGGGTGGGTGTATGTGTGTGTGTGTGTGTGTGTGTGTGTGTGTGTGCTGAGGGAGAGAGAGAGAATGAATTGCATATACTGGTGCGGATGATAAAAATGAAGGGGGAAGGGGAAGAGAGTAGGGTTGGAGAGAGAGGATAAAATAATAAAATATTCATGGCAAACATTGTCAGAATTTAATTTCTTAGTGAGCCGTAGTCGTTATTCCTGACACATAGGGTAGTTTTATGATTGTTGGATTTGAATATTATTTAGGAACTGCGCTCATATTGAGCTGTAATAGATATTACAGAGAAAATTGCAAATTGAAATTTTTTCCTAATCCGATTTCCAGTATACAGTTTTAGTCGTTAGTCAATGATGCTGAGGAAATTTATGATATGGTAGATATGATTTACTCACATGGGTATGCGGCCGTAGCATGTGCCCGACTCAGGGAAGATGGACGCCCCTGCCGTGCATAGCCCTGGGTCCCCCTTCAGCAAGGTGTGGCACCCGCTACCCCACCAAAAAAGATAGTAGGTGGATGGTTACCATTGGCCTGGGAGGTACTACCGTGAGTGTGACGTGGAATCAAGACCTTACACAACACTCCCAGGCGGGGAGCCCAGCCAAATTTACTAAGTAATCAAAGTCCGGGCTGAGGCTATTGCTCGTTTATATCATCTATACACAGCTCGTCCTCTTGGGGAATGTGCCTCAATTTTTCCTGAACCTCTCCATGTACAAGAACCCTGGAGAGGCGCCATCTACCACAGGAAGACGGCTGATTACGTGTGGTCGACGGGTCTGCTTTTTCAGACGGACCGGGGTACAGCAACAGCAACAACTCTTTTTATTTTAACATTGCTTAAATATGACACAAGAACATAGCGCTAGTCACGAAGAAAAGCTGTGGAAAGGATGTAGGGCCATATTGTATTCTCCCATCGAAATCTCCGCCAAGTTAAGGTGAACCAGGTATAGAGAGTGTGACGGTAGTCAATAGGAGGAACTTACCAGTGGCAAATATTTGTCTGTTGTTTCTTAATTACACAGTTAGTACTACCAGAAAATTAAGAAAACAATTTGTAACTTCTGGCTGAGGAATTCTGCAGTGTTTATGAAAGGAAATTTGAAGGTTTATGGTTGTTGCTTGTCGCTGAAGTCACATTGTTATCCTACTGAAAACCAAAAACCAAGACATCTTCGCATGAACAAAGGTTTCTTGAGTCTCTATCCAGAGCTGTTATTGTTCCGTCACTGCAAGAAAATTTGGCCACGAAAATGCATGAATAATTCGTGACAAAAGTTCGCTTACTATTACACTTCGCCTACCTCACTCATAGGGCATGTCCGTCACTTTCCTCCCTGACGCATCATGTCGGAGAGAATCATCTGTGCGTATAGAAACATGGCAAGCCTTCCTCAGTTTTAGAATTTTAGCCATCAGAGGAAAGTGACAAACTGAAGAAGTGAAACATTAGGCAGACTTATAACCAGTGAACAGCGAAACATGAAGCCTCTCAGCTGTGGCATATTAATCAGCAGAGGAATGTGAGAAGTAGAAGTGAAATACCAGGCCCTTTTTTCACAACTGTGCCAAGTAGTAGTAGTAGTAATAGCAGCAGCAGCAGCAGCAATCCCAAGCTCATCTTAAACCCAGTGGACTAAAGGCTGAAGTTGCCCCCTTCCTGCAGCTCACCAGCCTACTTAGGAGGCTAAGGAGGGCATTAAGGGGCGTTTGTATAACCAGACCGCGGAGCTGTTTGGTTATATCGGTGACACCACATGAAGGCTTCCCTCCTCATCACCATTGTACCAAGGGAAACCAAACTACAATACTACGATTCTGCGTTCTTTCCATAGCACTTCTTCGTGACTAGCATCATACTCTAGCGTCTATCTCTTGTTGCAACTCAGTATTCAAGATAGCGATGGTAAATTTAGGCCAGGTTACAGCGAACAGAGAATAGTAGTGGAGATAGTGAAATCTGGCGCGATGGGTCCGTAGATTT
>NC_137028.1:3005000-3017500 GCF_032717465.1 Coenobita brevimanus
TCATCATTAATTCCAGTGCTCTCATCATCGTCATCAGTATTTTCGCTATCATCATCATCATCATCAGTATTTTCGCTATCATCATCATCATCATCGTCATCAGTATTTTCGCTATCATCATCATCATCATCATCATTATTTCCTCTCCAGCATTCCATCGTCCTCTTCTGGGGGGATAGGAAGGGAGTTAAGGGTCGTTGGTATAACCGCTCAGGATTAATCGCTAAAGCAGAGGCGTCACGAAAATCTCCAGACCCACATAAAATACAACCCTGCCAATAAATCCTGCAGCAGAAAGTTACCAAGGCGATATAAACTAAATAAATCGCTAAGGAAGAAGCGTTACGAAAATCCCTGGTAATCAGTCATGCAGCAAGAAGATACCAATGTGAAATAAACTAAATAAATCGCTAAGGAAGAAGCGTTACGGAAATCCCTGGTGATCAGTCATACAGCGAGAAGATGCCAGTGTGAAATAAGCCAAATAAATCGCTAAGGAAGACGCGTTATGGAAATCCCTGGTAATCAGTCATGCACCAGGAAGATACCAATGTGAAATAAGCTGAGTAAATCGCATAGGGAGGGGTGTTGCGATAATCCGTGGTAGTCAGTCTTGCAGCGTCTCCCATGCGCCGTGCTTGGGCTAATGGAAGCAGTCAATCCCCCGGCTCTCCCTCCATTAGCATATTAGTCATCAAAGAGGGCCATAAGCGGCAATGGTAGCCCCCCCCTCCCCCCGCTGCTCTCCAATTTCACTGCCTCAAACACTGCTCTGATTTTTGGTACGATTTACTGTTTCCTGCCTGAACGTACGAGTTGATCTGAGGCCTCTTCACAACTATCAGAATCTTGACATTTTGGCTATAGATAGAGAGATACAGATAGAAATACAGATAGGTAGATAATATATATGAGATGGATAAAGATAGATAAAGATATAGATAGATAGATACTGAGATAAATGCATACTCATTCATCAGGCCTTTGAAGCTCCCTGGCCGTCATTTTAGCCATTTCATTGCTGCAGATACAACGTTAAATATTAAATCTGAGTCCCACATGTGCAACCAGAAGTAATATTTCAATTCTGTAAAAACATGAGAGAGATCATTAAGCTCCAATAGGCAGAATAAGTCGCCAGGGAAAGGGTTATAAGTGCCTCAAAACCCACGAGGATACGACCCATTGATGTTGGTGGGAGGCTGCGTCAAGAGTCGGTACTTAATGTTTTTACATGATTAACTTATTAACCTGTCCTGGAAGTGGTTTTGAAGCCTGTCACTTAAGATATAAATACAAGAGAGAGTTGATAGGATTTTGTGTGTGTGTGTGTGTGTGTGTGTGTGTGTGTGTGTGTGTGTGTGTGTGTGTGTGTTTAGATATTGACTGACAGATGGATAGTGTGTGTGTGTGTGTGTGTGTGTGTGTGTGTGTGTGTGTGTGTGTGTGTGTTTAGATATCGATTGACAGATGGATAGTGTGTGTGTGTGTGTGTGTGTGTGTGTGTGTGTGTGTATGTGTGTGTGTGTGTGTTTAGATATCGATTGACAGATGGATAGTGTGTGTGTGTGTGTGTGTGTGTGTGTGTGTGTGTGTGTGTGTGTATGTGTGTGTGTGTGTTTAGATATCGATTGACAGATGGATTGTGTGTGTGTGTGTGTGTGTGTGTGTGTGTGTGTGTGTGTGTGTGTGTGTGAGTCAAAGTCAGAATGCACTGACTGCCATGTTCGACAGGTAAGGACACAGTAATAGTGATATAAATATTACGATTTCGCTATGGACAAGTTTGGTTCGATAAAGACGAGTTTGGATGCGAGGAAAAGTTAGAAGACAATAATATTCGATTTAGCGAAGTTAGAATACGCTGATTTTTATAGCAAAGAAGTTAGCATGCATTCATATCGTTGTGACCACTTTAGAAGGCGCTCCTCCTGACGTAAAATTAAGTTAGGTTTGATATAGAAAAGTTAGAGCACAGAAATTATGACGTAGAGAAGTTAGGACACTCTCATTCAGTGTGGCCAAGGTAGATACGGATTGGACAGTTTATAACAGTAATTTCGACGCACGCAAGTTAGGAATACATACGCTTCAACGTACATAAGTATGAATTGACTAGTATCCACGTCCACAAATTAGGATCCACTCACATCGATGTACACAAAAATACACTCAGATATAAACATGTTAGGGTACACACATTTCGACATACACAAGTTAGGGGTACTCTCAGTTCGTCGTGGGCCAGAAAAATTTGACTTACCTTTATGCCGAGAATGAGCTGGTTACAATGCTGCTGCGGCACGTGATCGGTGACGGCCACTACTAGTCCCTCGTAGCCCCCATCCTGTAGCCTCAGTAGCCTCCCACCACCTCCACCAGCCGCCACAGCCACGGCCAGTATCGCCAGTAACGTCAGTGTCCTCTTCAGTAGCATCGTCCCCGCCTTCTTTACCAGCATCGTCACTTACTCGCGGTTCAAAGTTTCGATATTTTTATGAAAGTTTATCAGGCTTTAGGGATCCCATTTGGGTATATCAGACGTCAGACATTCAAAATTTCAGGGATCCGAACTTCAGAGCTGGGACATCAGGGATCGATTTTTAGAATTTATTAGACATTAGGGGTCCCATATTTAGAGGTTATTTTTTATCCCAGTGTTCATCTGTCTTGGCCTTTAGATACTGGACCTTACCCTGGGGCCACTGGAGTCCTCTGTCGTTAGCCCAATACATAAACCATCAGCTGTTGTTTAGGTGTCAGGCCAGATATTCTTTAACTCTAGGACGATGTGGATTTTTTCTGAGGTGAGTGAGATGGTCAAGCGATAACCAAAGTAATGAGGACAATCAGCAACCACTGTTTAGAGGCCAGGGTAGTGTATCAGACGACTGGCGCCATAAATTAACTCTTGTCCTGTTTTAAAGAGAGTAAATCGGGCGACGGTGATGACTGTTCTCCTGTTTTAAGAGCGTCAAACAACGGTGGAGGTATGAGTTATCTATTATGCTGTTTTAAGAGTTTATGAGACAACGGTGATGCCAAAAGTTAACAGTTGTCCCGTTTTAAGATATCAGGCAACGGAGATCCCTTAACTGTTGTCATTAAGAGCTATTCAGGCAACGGTAGGGGCCTGTGTCATTGTTTTAAGAAGGTTCCCAACAGGCGTCGTAAATTCCATCAGTTAAATGTACCGTAGTTCTGATTTAGTGTTTGTGGTTTTATTTTTGCCCTACCAGTCACATACCACACATCACAAGTAGAATGTCAGTACCGGTTTGCCTGCGTACCGGTTTTTGCGGGTAGTGTACAGATTTGCGTGAGTACCGGTTTGCGTGCGTACCAGTTTGCGTGAGTACCGGTTTTCGTGCGTACTACTTTGAGTGAGCACCGGTTTGCGTGAATACCGGTTTTCGCGAGTGCCAGTTTGCGTGTGCGTGCGTGTGTGTGAGGGAGGGCCGTCGCTACCTGCACGTCCGCTCCACGTCGCTGCCGCCACCCAACTGTTGGTCTTGCCTCCCTCCCCTACCACCACCCCGCCCCACCAGACCGCCCACCCCACCCACACCCCGCCCATCCCGCCCTCTCTAGCACCCACCCTTCCCAGACCTCACCCCGCCCATTCCGCCTTCATTTCACGCCCATCCCTGCCCATCCTACCCTTCATTTTCATCACTGCCATTACTCTGTACCCCATGTTCATTGCCCTTCCAAGTCCTTACGTTTCACGCAGCTCTCATTTTGTATACTTTTTTTTCATTGCCCTTCCTAACCCTTACCTTGCCCTTCCCAGCCCTTACCTTGCCCTTCCTAGCCCTTACCTTGCCCTTCCTAGCCCATACCTTGCCCTTCTTAGCACTTACTTTGTCCTTCCTAGCCCTCGCCTCCTTTAATGCATTTACTTTACACTTTCCTTTTCATTGCCTTTCCTTTCAGTTCATTGATGGCCAGGTGTAGTTTGATTTGAAGGTATATTGAAGTAGTAACCAAGGAGACTCATTCCTACCTCGTGACTATGGTTCATCGACTTTTGCACAACCACCGTATAGTGTTTAATTTGTGGGAATCGCCCAGTTCCGTCCAGTGAAAGTAAACTGGTTATACCCTGACTTAGTTCCTTACCTTCCCACTGCCACTACACCTAACTCTCAGTACCCCCCCCCCCAACTCTCACACACCATCCTTCATACTTCCCCCTTCTCACACTGTTTCCTTCTTCCTCACACTTCTCCTTCCTTCACCCTCCTTTCTCTCCATACCTCCTTCACACCATTCCTTTGTTACACAGTTACACAAACCCCCCCTCACACTTACCCTCCTCCCTCACCTTCCATTCCCCCCACCCCTCCCCCAAACCCCTTCCTTCTCACAACACTTCCTTCCCCCTTATCCCTCCCCTCCTTCTCGCTCCTCCCTCCCCCTCACCTTCCTTCTTAGATGTTCCTCCTTCCCAGTTCTTCCCTCTCCCCCTCTTACCTCCACCTCCTCTGTCTGCCCTGCTTTGTATCAGTTCTCACTCTAATTGTTTTCCTCACACTATTTTGCTTAATAATTGGTATCCTCACACTATTTGCCATCCTTACTAATTGCCATCTTCACACTAATTTCTTCCTCACACTAATTTTTTTTCCCCCTTACTCTTTACCCTCCACACACAACTTTTTTCCTCACACTAACTGGTATCCTCACACTAAGTATCCTCATACTAATTATTTTTCTCACAGACTTTCCTCACAGTAATCTTTCCCCACACTAATTTTTACCCTCACACTATTATCCTCACACTGCCTGTTATCCTCACACTAATTATCCTCACACTAATTCTCCTCACACTATTTTCCTCACACTAATTATCCTCACACTAATTATCCTCACACTATTATCCTCACACTAATGCTCCTCACACTATTTTCCTCACACTGCCTGTTATCCTCACACTATTTGTTTTCCTGCCAGCGAGCTCCATCCTTTCAAGCTCAAAGTGGCCGTGTATTTCCAACTAACAGGCTTTTTTTTTTTTTTTTTTTTTTAACCTCTAAGCCGGAGATTTTTTTTTTTTCTAGGTAGCGTCTGGCTCTTTTTATTCAGCCTTGGAAAATCCTCTGGTAGTCAGGGATTATTTTAGGCTATATTTAACCCCGCTACTTAGAAAGGTAATAATAATAATAATAATAAAGATGATAATAATAATCACCTTTAGCAGTAGTACGGTAGTAGTAGTAGTAGTGGTGGTAGTAGTAGTAGTAGTAGTAGTAATAATAATAATAATAATAATAATAATAAGAGTCCCCCTTAAGCTACATAAACTCGTCTGGAAAGAATATTAAATACAAAATATGCATGTAATTGATGGTGTTAAGGGCTCGTAAAGGCTCTAGTTCTTTCACCTCAACTTGGCCAGAATTTTCCTTTTGGCAGACCCACTTAAAGACCGCCTTTGGCAGCCTCCGCTCGATGTCAAATCAATTCCTATTTTTAGTCGAAAGATAACAGAAATTTGAATTACTCATGCCGTGAGCGAGACGGAGCGAGGAATTTTCCCATGTTTTTATCCTGCTGGGACACCGGTTGAGGAGAGAGAGAGAGAGAGAGAGAGAGAGAGGATAATAATGTTTGCTGTTATACTAAATTATGCTAAAGCATTATAGTATACAATTTTAGGAGTATAAGAAGGGAGGAAGGAGAGCGAGAGAGTGATAATACAACAAACGAGTATCGTCCATTTGCAGAGATGGATTTTGCGTGTGCTTGTACTGTAGATCAATATCCGAGGCACTTCTTCGTGACTAGCACCATATTGTAGTGTTAATCTATCGTTACAACCAGGGAGATAGCAATATTAGACCATGTTAGAGTGAAAAGAGTGTTGTCCTTTTGCCGGTACGGATTCTGTGTGTGCTCGTACTGTGTGTCAATATTGGGACAGTTTAATAATGCCTTCGCCTTCCTATGTGCTCTTGGACCCTTTCTCTGGCTTTTTCCTCTCTTACCTTGCATCTCCCCCCCACCCTTCCTTCGCCCCATTCCCCCTGTGTGTCCCTTTTCCTCCTTACCCTACCTCACATCTCGCCCCTCGCTTCCCCTCTTCCCTCCCCCATTCCTGTCTTTTCTCTCACTCATTCTGTATATCATTCCTTCCACGCCCCCTCAGTTGTCACCTCACATACCCGATTACCCCCCCTCACACTGCCATCCTCTCCCTCTCATCCCTTACTTCCCCCTTTTTCCCCCTCACCCTTCATCCCTTCACTCCATGACGTCTTTGCATCTCCCTCACTAAGCCACCTCCTTACCCCTCACTCCCTGACCTTTTATCTTGCATCACCCTTCCCATGACCATGCATCCACCTTAACCCCTCTTCATCATCCCTCACTCTCACCCTGTCAGCCCCCTCACCCTCCCCTCATTCTGCTCCCCTGAATCACCTATTTCTTTCACCTTGCCAGTATTTCAGCCTTGCCCCACCCCTCATTTTTCCCTCCCCCTACTCACCTCACTCACCATTTACTTCACAGTGCTAACCCTCGGCCCTCCTTTCACCCTTTCTCTCTTACCCCATCACCTGTCATATCACACACTCATATCCCTCACCCCTCCCCTCCCTGCTTCCCATAATCCTACACCATTCTACCCATCCCCCACTGCTCACCATTCTCCCCCTTCCCCCCTCATCCTCACCCTTCACTCCTCCCTTCCCCTTAACCCCCTCCTTTCCTCCCTTTCCCCCTACCTTAAGTCCCCACCTTCCCCACCAGTTTTAGTTCACCGGCTAATTTACATCTTGTTTTTTACGTTATTCACCTTCTTTTTTGCTTTATTTTTCGATGATTATGTAAATGCGCTCAGTTTGAGGGGGAAAAAATGCTGGTGGTTGTTTGTTGTTGGGTCGGAAATGTGCTTCGGGTGCCACTACACTTTTATAAACAACTTAATATACGCACTGCTACTTCCTGGATTTCCTAGGCAAGAGTTTTATATCTTTTAGCCTCTGCCCCTAGCCAAGACTGAGGTTCCTTCTTGCGGTGGGACAGATGTACCCGACCGGAGAGCCTGCCCGGATGCACAAACGTCCCTTATTTCCCTTGGCCCTCAAAATCAGGAAGATGGACTGTAGGATGAGGACAGCTTCAGCCGGCAGTCCACCAGGTTCACGTTTCAGATGAGCCTGGTGGTTCCAAATGCTTCTACTGCAAGTCATCAGCCAAAAAGTGTTTAACTCGAGCTCCTTTGTGAATTGTAGTTTACTCTCTCTCTCTCTCTCTCTCTCTCTCTCATATATATATATATATATATATATATATATATTCGTCATCCATTATCCACTTCACTACTGACACAGCAGGAGCGCATGGGCCCGGGGCTAGGCTGTTTAGTCCAGGAATTTAAGGTGTGAATACCCAGTCGCGTGTCCCTGAGTGGCATAATATCAGCAGTAAAACCCAATCACCAACCTTCCCTTGCATTGACACCTTCATAAATGTAGGCTCAAATCATCAAAAAAAAAAAAAAAATCCCCCAATTGTCTCACCAACTATGCATCTGGAAAAGTTTTCTCTTCTTTCCTTAGCGGATTTCTGGAAGGCTATCGTTCAAGAAATTGCCACCAGCCTCGTAAAATGAGCAATGCATCACAATGACTGGTGAATATTCAGCACAAGGCTCCGCAATTCCTTGACATTTTCCTGCATTAAACGTGGTTAACACTGAGGCTGGTACTGGTGAGGGACGCCCTCATGTGGTGGCACATATATAACACGGGCAACTCCACTGCCCGTGTTATACAGTTGCTCCTGAAACACGTAGCACGAAAGGAAACACACACACACACACACACACACACACACACACACACACACACACACACACACACACACACACAAAAGACGGTTTGGAGTTGACATAAGTAGACTCCCAAACTGAGTCCATACTAGCAAAAAGTTGATTTTATATATACTGTACACACACAAACACACAGATATATATATATATATATATATATATATATATATATATATATATATATATATATATATATATATATATATATATATATATATATATATACTCGTATGTATGTATTTATGTATATATATGAGGCCTGTGTTTCTCTTAAGCATTGTAGAATGGTCCGACGTTATCTGAAACGAAATGCAAATGAGGGTAGCGGGAGTCAAAGGGTTAAGCCGTGTTGGGTTCAGCAGACAGGCAGTGGTGCAGCCTCATCAACATAATTACCGACACCACCCACGGCAATACCCCACCCCAACCACCTCCCCCTCCCACCCCACCTACCCACCTCCTCTTCTTCCCCACGGCACAAACCCCCACTTTCACCCCAACTATCACTCCCTCAATTCTCCTACTCCCTTTCTCCCTCACCAGGCTTCGATTTCATCCCTCAGTCTTCCCTTACCTCCCTAACCTTTCTGCTTTACCATTCCTCCCCCTCACCCCTCAAAATTCCCTCACTTTTCCTCCCCTAACCCCTCACCCTATCATTCCCTCTCCCTCACCCCTCAGTCTCTCCTCACCTCTCTCCCTTATCATTCTTTACCCCTACCCTCACCCCCATCGCCCTTCCCCCTCACTCCCCCACCCTTACTACCCCCCATAACATTCCTCCTCATCTCCCCCCACATCGCCTAGTCTCGCCCCCCTACGCCCCCTACCCACCCAGTACCGCCGGAAGTCAATTGTTATGCCTAGTTAGGACACTGTTAATTAGGAAGGACCCAAATTACCAGCATGCTCTTTTGCATTATAATTTTTGTTCTGTTGATTACGGCTTGATTATTATTATTTTCGTCACGTGTACGAATAATGAGGTGTTTTGTGCCGAGCCGGAGATTAACTGTGTCAAATTGTTTATAAAGAGGATCGTGTTAGCCCCTTCTGTCCGATAAGGTATCTGTTATCTTCGTTCTGCTGCCAGACGGTGTTAGAGGGGAATGCCTTCATGCGGTGGCACTATTATAACTGGGCTTCTCAACTGCTCAGTCATACAGTGTCCCACAACTCATTCCCTATTCCCCTGTATAAGGATGGTGGATTTCTGGAACCTAGTAGCTTTAGCATGCAGGCAACCGGGATCACACTGACATGAACCTGTGGCAGTAGCAGTAACCACAGGCGAGGGACTATCTTTGCCACTGCCAGACGATTTTATTCAGCTTCGGACAAACTTTCAAGACTGAGTAGTTTGCAGATTGCCAGAATTTTATTGCAGGGTGTCAGAATTTTGTTGCAGTGTCAGAATTCTGTTGTGGAGTGGCGAAATTTTGTTGTGGAGTGGCAGAATCGTTGCTGAGTGTCAGAAATTTGATGCAAGGTGTCAGAATGTTGTTGCAAAGTGGCAGAATTTTGTTGCAGAGTGCCAGAATTATCGCAGTGTAATTTTTGTTGTGGAGTGCCAGAATTTTGTTGCCGACTGGCGGAATTATTGTTGCATTTGACGCAGGATTTTCTTTTTTAGCCAACCCAGAGCTGGATGCATAAAAGAAGTCATCCAAAATTTAAAATGCGAATTCAGATTGGCTTTTCGGACGCCGCCCCGCCAAGGTGTGATCCGAAAGTATTTTTGAATTTAAAAAATCATTAATTGAACTCTTGCACCTCACCTCACCTTGCCCGTCATGGTCCTTCTGCAGCTCCGGAAAGAAGAAGAAGATGGACGCAGTGGATCAGTAAACTAACCTTTGTACCCGAATATACTGTACGATCATGAACCAAAGTTCGCCGTCATTCCTCTGCCAGCATTGTGTCCAGCTTTCTGTTTGTCCCATTCCTCCTCAGACGGCAGAGTATCCTTCCCTCTGGTACTCTTTACCCCCTGGGGAAGAGGAGGAAGGAAAACTTCCCCAGTATCCCTGCTTGTCGTCAGAGACGACTACAAGGGGCCTTTTTGTCTCCCATCTTTTTCTCCTTACTATCTTCCTCTTCTCTTCTGCCCCACCTCTCTTCTTGATATTTATGTGTTTCTTGCAGCCCTTATTTTCCCTCAACTCCTGTCAGGTTAAAAATTTGGTTTCATGACACAAATAGTTTAAGGACTTCCCATTAACGCTGACCTTTTCTCCCTTACACCACATTCACACCAAGCCTACATCAATGCCAGCCCTAGCGCCATAAAGCCATACAATGGCTTGGCGCTCGTTCTTCATGAGTCCATTCCTTCTGATACTCTTTTTTTCTATGTGTTTCATATTGCCATTACGTTAAAAACATGTCATGTAACACCTTCCAATACCTCAGCTGGAAGAGAAGCGTCGAAGAATTTTTGTCATGGCTGCGCAGTAGTATCATTAGGCGGTGTCGCAGAATCCCTAGGAAATGGGTAGAGTGTATGACATCGTGATTGGTACATTTTTCTAGTGTTTCTCTTACAGCGTAGCATTGAGGGCGGGGAGTTGGGAACTGTATGCCAAGTTAGTGTGAAGAGTGTAAAGCGCAAGTTGCAGATGGTTCTAGTTTTTCGCTATGGATTCGGCAAACTTTGGAAAGATGCAATACTTATTTCTTAAGATTATATACCTCCGCCTCGCGCCTCGATGTCTAGACCACCTCTTCCCGTCTCGATTGAAAGCGAGTGAAGCCTGGATTAATGGGTAAGGCGCCGCTAATCCCCACTGAAATGTAATCCAGGGCATGCAAATCGAGCGTTCTGTATGCATAGAGGCCGCGGCAAATAACACTATATATATCTAGGCCACGAAAACCTCCCAGACCTTCGTGTATTCCTGCGTCGGTGGCGAGAGAGAGACACCTGGAAGATGGATGGTTGGTCCCTGGAGGTTCAGTTTGGGGGTTCTGTTAAAGGTGTTAGGGGTTCATTTTGTGAGAGGTTCGGCTGGAGGTGTTTTAGGGTGTTGGAGGTTCAGTTTTAAGCGTTTGGGGTTCCAGTTTAAGGTGTTTGAGGTTATACTGAATCACTGAAGGTTTAGAGGTTCGTACTTTAGTGTTGGAGGTTCAATTTGCGATGGAGAAGGTTTAAGGTGGGATATTGGAATTTCAGACTGGTGTTATGGAGACTCACTTTGTGTTCCATTGTGACCAGAGACTGAGCCTGAACGGAGATTCGGTTGAGGTGCATTGGAGTTTCAGGTTGGAATATTAGAGGTTCAAACTGAGATGCCAGAAGTTCAGATTGAGGCATGGGAGGTTCAGACTGAGGCAGTGGACGTTCAAGTTGTTTAGCACTGCTTGGGTAAGGATGCTATAAGATTGCTTTGTCCCTTGAGGTTCAATTTCAGGTGTAAGAGTTTCAGGTTGGTGTAATAGAGGTTCAGGTAGGTTGGGGTGGTGTAGGTTCAGATAAGGGTTTTGGAAGTTCACTGTGGCCAGAGAGACAAGAGAAGGGTTGTTTGGAAAGATGAAGGCAGGATGTGGTGGTGTGGTGTGGTGTTGTGGAGATAAATTGTGATGTGGTGTGGCAGGGAGATGGAGGTGCAGCGTGGTGTAAGAGGGTGTGACGTGGTGTATCAGGGTGTGGCATTGGTGAGAGATGGTGTAGGTAAGGTGTGGTGTGGAGCAGGGTGTGGGTGAGACGTGTGATGTAGTGTGGTGTTTGTGAGATGTGTGATGTAGTGTGGTGTAATGTGGTTTGGAGTAGCGTGTGGATGAGGACTGTGATGTGTGTTGTGGTGTAATTTAATGTGGTGTATTGTGGCGGAAGTTGGGTGTGGTGTGGTGCGGTGTGGATAGGGTATGATGTGGTATGGTGCGGTGTGGATAGGGTATGATGTGGTGTGGTGTGGTGTGGTTGCCTTTGTGGTGGCGCTCATTACACGCCACCATTCCCTTCAGCGACTCTCCGCCACCATTGATACCACGAATTATGGCTTCTGAGTCTCGAGGGTCATCTCCAATATCACATGCAGTAGCTGGCAGCAAAACGAAGATGAATATAATGATAATGAGGCAAGTGACGCAAGATAGCCCATTTATACTTGGTGTGAGAAATATTAAGCTAAGATAACCTATTTATATATTATGGGAAATATTATTAACCTCCATTTCTGTGCTGTGAGAAATATTAACCTAACATAGCCCTGCTGTGAGTAATATTCACTTGAGAGCTTATTTATACTTACTGTCAGGAATATTACCCTAAGATACGCCATGTATATCCAATGAGAAATACCTTTAACCTCTTTAGTCAGAAGCCTCTTTTAAACTGAGTGACATCATCTGGTGTTAGTTATGAACAAAATAATCGCGCTGTACTGAATGAGTTAATAGATGCCAGTAAACAATGTTTTAAAATATTGTAATTGCTGTCCCGAAGAGTGGAAACAATTAATGACTGTCAAATAAAAGAATATTAAATAATAATCATTAACAGATATTTAATGAAAATACTAAGGGAAATAGGTGAATACAACTGATACTAATTATCCATTATCTGAAATGAGATAATTTATCACTTGTACTATTACCGTGTCATTATTTATCTGTCATCATGTATATTGACTACATTCAGTGCCTTGTATTAGTTACCTGA